>NW_006408764.1:3889356-3958313 GCF_000296735.1 Chrysochloris asiatica
TTAAAGTATCCTCCCTATAGTCCTGTTTGGTCTTTTGAAAACAGCCCTTCGAGGATGAAGCTTGTTTCACAGCTCAGCCTAAAACATTTTTTAAAAAGGGGATATGAAAGCTGGTTGACAAATGGATAAAGTGTATTGAAAAGCAAAGAGGATAAAATAAATTCTATAACCAGAATGCAGGTTTTAAAAAAGAAAAAGAAAAAAGTGTATGTTCTTGTTACGATATACCTACAAATTAGATTTAGACTTATTAAAGACACACTCAGGGATGGTTTACATTCTCACAGTTTAGGAGTCTAAAAGGCTAAATTCAGAGTATCGAATTTCTCACTGTTGGCTCACAGTGTAGGAATGTCCTTGTCTCTTTTCAGCATCTGTGAGCCGAGTGTTCCTTGGAGATCTTGTGTCTTGTTATCAGTCTTCCCATGGGCCTAGGAGGTTCTCAGTTTAGGGGCCCCAGATCCAAAGAATGTATTCTGCTCCTGGTTCTTCTTTTTATTTCCAGTGGTACTGACGTTGTCCCCTTTTCTCTGCTTGCTTCTCTCTTTTAAATCTTGTAAGATAAAAAGTGATGCAGACCACACCCTAGAGAAACTCCCTTACATCATTAGATCAGATCTGTAACCTGAGTAAGGATGTTACATCCCACTCTAGTCCCCTTTCAGCTGATTAGCTGTACACATTAGATCACATTCTGGGAGATGATTACATCATTACCACATTACATAATTGCCAAACCATTGAGAATCATGGTCTAGCCATGTTGACACATTTTGAGGGGGGCACAGTTCAATCCATGACATCCCACCATTTCGCTAACAAAATTCATGCCCTTGCCACAGCACTTTCACCCATCATATCATCCCAAATGTTTTAAATCAACCCAGTGTCCAAATTCCAGCTGGGGACAAAATTTCTCTTCATCTAAATCTAGAATATATGCTTCCAGAATATTATGGTGGAACAGGTACAAACAAGACATTTTCATTAGAAATAGGAGAAACTGGAGGAAAGAGATATAAGGGGAAGCAAGCAATGTAAAAACCCAGTAGAACAATTTACATCAGTTCTCGAGACTTGGCAATAATCCTTTATTCTGTGAGACCATCTAGGCATTGGTCCTGCCCTCTAGATTATGGGTATGGGCCATACTTTCTGGATTCTTGTGCAAGCTTCTCAATTCTGTGCTTCCATTCTGACTTCCGGGCCCACTGGGATGACAACTGTACTCCCCTGGCTTTGGGCAGGCCCATTCTAGTCCTGTGAATGGTGACTCCCTTGGCCTTTGCAGGCCCTGTTCTTGTGCCCTTTGAGCATGTCTGAACCACCTCCTCAACTTTGGGCAGTGGATCTAGCTCCATCCCCCTGGCATTTGTGAATGATAGCCCTTCATTCTGAAACTGAGTTGAAACCTAGGAACCTGTGCCCCCTCCCCTACCCTTTGAAGTCCCAGAGGTTGTGATTTACCCTTTGAGACTAAGGCATCTCTGCTTCTCATGCTTGTTGTCTTTTCAGCTTCTGCTCCTGAAGTGTCTTGAGCTGGCTCAGCCTCTACCCTACTTGGACAAGGGTTACAGAGTTCTTTGACTTTACCCATAAGTCCCAGAGACACCCCACTCCACCAGTAAACATTGGCCCGAATGCACTCGTATTTCTCACTCTGGATTGGCAAGCCTAGCTTCATTTGTCAACAAGTACCTGGAGGCCCCTCACTCTGCTAGGAAGCTTCCTGCCCAAAGGCACTCAGCTCTCTTGCTTGTAGGTTGCTCCCAGACATCTCATGTGGTCTCCTGTTTCTGCTGTTGCCATTTCTTTGCTACTGTTTCTTACTGTCTGTGTCATCTCTAGTGTTACTAATCTCCTCACTTCATTCTGAGTCCTCACTACTAGGCTTTTACTATTGTTGTTGTTAGGTGCCATCGAGTAGGTACAGATCCACAGCGACCCTATGCACAGCAAAAGAAACACTGCCCCATCCTGGGCCAGCCTCACTCCTGTTGCCACACTTGAGTCCATCGATGCTGCCACTTGGCCAGTCCATCTCGTTGGGGGTCTTCTTCTTTTTCTCTGACCCTCCACCTTACCAAACATGATATCCTTCTCTAGTGACTAGTCCTTCCTGACAATATGCCTGAAGTATGAGAGACGAAGTTTGGCCATCTTGGCCTCCAAGGGGCACTCTGGCTGCACTTCCTCCAAAATAGATCTGTTGGTTCTTTCGGCAGCCCATGGTACTTTCAATATTCTCCTCCAACACCATAACTCAAAAGCATCAATTCTTCTGCAGTCTTCCTTATTCACTGTCCAGCTTTCACATGCATATGAGATTATTGAAAATACCATGGCTTGGTCCTCAAGCTGACATGTTTGCTCTTCAACACTTTAAAAAGGTCTTGTGCAGCAGATTTGCCTAATGCAATACACGGAGTTTGGTTTCTTGACTGAAGCTTCCGTGAATGTTGATAGTTGATCCAAGAAGAATGAAGTCCTTGACAACTTCAATCTTTCCTCCGTTGATCAGAATATTGTTTATTGGTAAAGTGATGAGGATTTTTGTTTTCTTTACATTGATATGTAGTCCATACCAAAGGCTGTGTTCTTTGATCTTCATCAGTAAATATTTAAGTCCTCTTCACTTTCATCAAGCAAGGTTGTATCATCTGCATATCGCAGGTTGTTAATGAGTCTTCCTCCAGTCCTGATGCCACGTTTTTCTTCATATAAGCCAGCTTCTCGTATTATTTGCTCAGCATACAGGTTGAATAAGTATAGTGAAAGAATACAACCCTGTTACACACCTTTCTTAATTTTTTAAAAATGTTTTATTGTGAATTATGTGATACTTTACATGGGAAAACATTAGCTTTACATTCGTCCTATCGTATATCGTTTCATTGCCATGGTTACAATCCCCTCCATGCATCATCAACCAACCAAAGGGTATACACTACAAGCCTGCCCCTTTGTCGTCAGCACACAGCCCTTCTCTCTAAAGTCCCCAGCCACTCCATATCTCCATGTCATCATCTGCCTCCATCTCTGGTGTCACTGTGTCTCTGGGTAGGGTCCTGCTCTCTGCTCTTCTCCCTTGATGGTCCCAGGGACCGCCGCTCCTAGACTGCAAAGTCAGTCACTCCCCTCCTTTTGCTACAAAACATCTACCTTTACACTTATCTTTCTTAATTTTAAACCATTCAGTGTTCACATGTTCAGTTTAAAAAACAGCCTTTTGGTCCAGGCACAGATTCCTCATGAGCCCAGAATACTCATACTTCGCAATGTTGTCCATAGCTTGTCATGATCCAAACAATCAAAAGCCTTTAGAAACAATCCACTCTTAGTACTAAGATCTGTCTTAATTACCTAGAGCTGTCACAGTAGAATTGTATTCTCTTTTAGTTTGTTGTTGTTGTTGTTGTTAAGTGCCATTGAGTCGGTTCTGATGCATAGTGACCTCATACAGGGTTTCTGAGGAGCAACTGGTGAGCTTGAACCGCCAACCTTGCAGTTCAAAGTGACTTTGCTGTAGCACATTAACCCCTAGCACCATACCTGGACTCCTCTTAGAGTTTCGGAGGCTAGAATCTTGATGCAAGCTTGAGGGGAAGGCTTTCTTTGTTGACTGACAGTTTAGGAGGAGAGTCCTTGTTTCCTTTCAGCATCTGTGGGCCCAGTGTTTCTTAAAGATCTCCTTGGTCTTTGATCTTGGAGGTGGTCAGTGCAGGGACTTTCAGTCCAAAAGATGTGCTTCACTCCTGGCTCTTCCTTCTGGTTCTTTCTCCTCTCATTTCTCGCAAGATAAAAGATGACAAAGTTCCCCAGGGGAGCTCCTCTTATGTTGATTGGGTCAGGACTGTGATCTGAGTAAGGTTTTTGTTGCATCCCACCCTAACTCCCTTATAACGGACTGATTGATTGATCACATCAGATTACATCATGGGAGACGATTACATCATTATATAGCTGCCAGATTTTATCACTACATTACTGCTAAGTCACTGAGAATCATGGCCCAACTAAGTTGACACATTTTGTGGGGACTCAGTTCAATCCATGACAGTCGCTAAATAAAGCTTCTTTCTTTTTTTAAAAAAATGTAATTATTACATCAATAACACATTTAGCACAATTAACAGTAATTCATTACTGGTGGTGGTGGTGGTGTGTTGTGGAGTTGGTTCCGATTCATAGCGACCCTGAATAGGGTTTCTGAGCCTGTAAATCTTTATAGGAGCAGAAAGCCTCATCTTTCTTCCATGGAACAGCTGGTAGTTTCACACTGCTCTCCTTGAAGTTAGTAGCCCGAGTTGTAACCACTACGTTACCAGAGCTCATTAATTCATTAATAGTTTTCAATATTAGCTTGTGTTCAGTTTCCAAATTGACTTCTCATAGTTGGTTTGTTAAATCAGAATCCACATAAAGTGAATATTATTTTTAAATCTCTGTTCTTAAAATTATTTCCTCCTTTTCATTTTGCATCATTTCCCTTTTTTTTTTTTTTTTTCAGATTAGTTTTGATAAAGGACTACAAGCTTTGGTTTTATTAATCTCTGTTGTTTTCTGTGACTGTTGTTCATTCTCTGTTTTGTCTTGCACTTTCTTTTATTAATCCCTTGTTTTTAGGTTTGCTCTATGACTTCTTTTCATCTTTTTGAGGTTAATACTATTGCATTTATTTTTGGTCTGCTTTCTTTTCTAATACATTTGTCTAAACAAGTATACTAAAATGCATTTAAGGTACTCAAGATTCAAATTTCCCTCCAACTGTGTTCCACAAGTTTTGACCTGCATATTTTCATTATTATTAAGTTCTACATATTTCTTGATTGCTTTATGGGTTCGTATTTAATGTACAGTATTTTTTGTACCTTACTAATTATAGCTTACCAAGGTTTTTTTGGTGCTTCCTTTTTCTGTGCTAAAAATTTAAAAAAATTTTTGTTTTTGCTGAGAATATGCATACCAAGTCTACACACCAATTCACCCGTTTCTGCATGTGCAGTTCAGTCTTACTGTTTACATTCTTTGAGTTGCACAGTCATTCTCACTTCCTTTTTGGAGTTGTGTTTCCCCCATTAATATAAACTCAGTGCCCCCTAAGTTCCTAGCCCAGTGATTTGAGCTGTCCCTGTCAGTTTGATGACCTGTGAGGGCACAATGCTCAAGGAAGACATTCTTATGAATTATGTTAAACTGTTGTGTGATTTTAAGAAAACTTCAGGGTGTATTTTTGGTGTAAGAGTTAGAGATGATCTCAGAACAGTAGTTTTGGGGATTCACCTAGCCCCCATGGCTCGAGAAAGTCTGGAGTCTATGAGAATTTGAAATTAGTGCATTTTCCATCTTCTATAGAATTTTTTATCAAAATGGTCAGTAATGGTAGCCAGTCACCGCCTGGTCTTCTGGCCCTTGAACTTTGTGGCACTTTGATCTGAGTTTCCTTTCCAGGCATGTATCACTGCACCTGTGAGGCCCAGTAGCAGGTCTGCTGTTGGGCGTGCTTCCTGTGTGTTCTAAGGCAGTATTTGCTGTTTGCCGGTGTGCTGGGTGGGGCTTGAATGTGCTCATCATGAGTTTCCCTCTTTGCAGTGTGGACAACATGATCCAGAGATTGGGGCAATTGGCCTCGACGCTGAGGACTCACTCCAGTGACCCCATGCCAGGGTAAATAAGGCCTAAAGGCTGGACACATCTTCCTGGTGGTGGTGACAGTGGGATCAGGGGGCTCGGGGAGGGCTGTGAGATGGTGAGGAATCATCGGTTGGGGTCCTGGAGAATCTGTCACCATTTTGACCACCAGGACTCTTGGTCCTTATGCTTGGAAATTGTTTCTTCATCTGTGTGATGAGGTGGCAGTGATGGAGGTGACTGTGGTTGGGGTTGGAAGTTGTAGGGTCCAGATTGATTGAGGTGGTGGGGTGAGCAGTAGGTGACTGATGGGTGATGGTGATGGAATGATGGTGACAGGTGGTTGTGCTGATAGAGGCATGATGATGGTGGTGGAGATGAAGTGATAGTAAGTGATGGCAAGTGCATGGTGATGGGGCACTGGTGGTGAGGACAACAGTGGCAAATACCTGAGGATGGGGCGACCATGGCAGGAATGAGGTGATGGTGTGACAGAGGTGGGTGTGTAGTGAGGATGATGGTGACGAAGATGACTGCTGAGGTGATGGTGGTGGACGGTACTGGTGATGGGCAGCTGGGGTGGGTGCATGGTTATAGGGTGATGATAGTGGGCAAAGGTATTGAGACAACTGATGATGCCATGGTCTCTGTGCCAAGGTTTGTGGGTCAAGACTACTGTATGAAGGTTCCCAGATCAGAAGGCCAGGGAACAACCCAGCCTCCCAAACTCCAGGCTCTTGACCAAGGTCCTGCTGTCTTACTGCCACTCTGGAAGATGTGAGACACAGTTCGCGTGCATGGCATGAACTTACAGCTCCACACACAGCTACATCTTGGCTAGCGTGTACTCCCTGTACTGTCTGCCCCTTGCCCTGGTGGATATAGAATCCCGTCTTGGAAGATAGCTGTCTTAGTTATCTACTGCTCCTGTAACAGCGACATACTACAAGTGGGTGGCTGTAACAAACAGAAATGTATTCTCTTCTAGTTTCGGTCTAGAAGCCTGAATTCAGAGTGCTGACTGAAGAAAGGTCCTTGTGTGCTTTCAGCATCTGTTGGCCCAACCTTTCTTGCACTTCACTATTGGCTCTTCTTTCTTTTATCATTGTAGGATCAAAGATGTTGCAGATCACACCCCTGGGAAACTTGCATATATCAGATCAGGGTTGTGATGGGATTTAGGGTACTGCAGCCCACACTGAATCCTTTTACTGATTTATCACATCAGATCACTTCATGGGGAATCATCATAGAACTGCCAAATCACTGAGAATCATGATGCAGCCAAGTTGATACAGATTTTGTGGGGATACAATTCAGTCGATGACAACAGCCCACTCAGGCCTAGCTGCTTTGTAGGAAGAGACTTTGGGCTCCAGGCCTTGGAGTTCTTATTCAGCCCCTTGTCACCCTGTGTACCTGGGTCTGAGCTTACTGGCAGCCGTGGAGGGAGTGGAGGGATGAAAGCCTGTGCTTGTCGCCTCCCCACTGTGTTCCCTCAGTGTTTCCCTCTTCAACACCTTGTTCCTCTCCTTAGCACCCTGTGCCTGGGCCTCCTACTCTGCATTACTCGCTGGTTCTGCTCCTTGAGCCGGTCTGAGGCTGTGATGAGCCTCTGTCCCTCATCCAGGGAGCCCCTTCCTGTGCAAGGTCCTGAAAGGTGACTTTCAGACAGTCCCACAGGAGCTTCTGACCGCAGCCGGGGTCAGGATCCAGGAGTGGGTATGTGGACAGTGCACACTGCATGGGGGGCTTTGAGCAGTATGGGGGTGTTTTAGGAAGCAGCTCACTCAGACTTTTGTGAGTGGATGGAAAGCTCAGCCAGAGGGCTGGGGCCAGACAGTCCACGGGCAGGTGATATGGTGTCCTGGTTACAGGAGTTGAGGTGAGGGAGACTGGGCCTGAGGGGGAGAGAGAGGATAGTGGAGACTGGCCACTGACCATTGCCTGCTAGGAAGGGGGCTGAGGAGGTGACGAAGGCGGGGTGTCCTGGTTTCTGCTGCTGTGGTTCAGTCCGCACAGAGGTGAGAGATGTGGGGCAGTGTCTTAGCCATCTAGTGCGGCTGTAACACAGATGCGTTCTCTCCCAGTTTAGGAGGCTAGTCCAAATTCAGAGCGCTGGCTCCAGTGGGAGGCTTTCTCTGCTGGCTCTGTGGGAAGGTTCTTGTCTCCTTTCAGCATCTGTAAGCCCAGTATTGCTTGGAGATTGCCATGTATCTTGGCATCATTCGTTCCCTGGATCTAGAAACTTCCCAGTGCAGAGTCTCTAGTTCCAGAGGACACACTTCACTCCCGGCTCTGGTTTCTGAATGGTAGTGGGTCCCTCTGCATTCTGCTCACTTCTCTCTCTTGTAAGTAAAAGGTGTAGACCACACCCCAGGGCTGGGCAGCTTCCCCTACTTGGGATCCTGGCTGTGGTGGGATTAGTGTTGGTGCAGCCCACCCTTAATCCTTTTACTGCTATCAGGGCCCATCACTGGGGATTATGATATAACTGCCAAATCACTGAGAATTGTGATCCAGTCAACCTGACACATACTTTTGGGGGATATAGTTCGTTCCATACAGGCAGGTTTGGGGCAAAGGGCTTTGATTTGGGTGAGATGAGAATGGAGGACTGGAGATCCACAGCGTCTCAGCACCAGTGGCAGGAGATGGGAGGAAGGGTTGGTTCAGAGAGATGGAGGAAGCCAGGAAGAAGAGGGTTCACCAAGATCTGAGGAATGGGGCGGTGCAGGCTTTGCACCAGGGGGGTCACAGTGCCCTGACCAGAACTGCTCAGGGCTAGTTTGCTTTTGGGCTTTTGCCTTTCTCTCAGCCTAATCCTTCTGAGCTTGGCCCTCCCAACTCTGTGATACAGAAGTCCCCGCAGCCTTGGGAGGCCCCATGGCTTCCTTAGTCCTGGTCTCTGGGAGGCATGGTTCCATTTGTACTGTGGCCTGGGCTGACCATGTGCCCCTGCCACACTCTGAGACCATCCCCCAACTATAGCACATTCTTAGAACATTATGTCTGGTTGTGTTGGTGCTGCCCTAGGGGATCCCTGAGTGGTGGGTGGGTGCAGTGATGGCCTAAAGTAGACCTGTGCCCCCAGGAAGTCCACAGCTGGAGGCGAGATGCCTGTTAATCAAATGCTCACAAAAAGGAGGATGTTTATAGAGTGAGAGATTTGATTCTGTACAGAAGTTGGGCCCCTTATCTTTGTGGTCGGAAAGGTGTCTCAGAGGAAGTGATGATTTGAGCTGAGGTCTGAAAGTGAGCAGGAGTTAACTAGCTGGGGATGGGGGTCTGAGGAAGGAGAAAAAGGCCATCCAGGTATAGATGAAGGGCTGTGCAAAAGCCCTGAAGCAAAAATTTGCTTTCAGAAACTAGAAGGAAAAGAGGGAATGTGACTGAGGGCAGGAGACAGTTAGCAGAAGGCCTATAGCATACAGGACCTGGTGAGTCCAGTGAGGAATTTTATCTCATTTATATTTAATTAGAAACTAAATTTCACTTTATTATAAATTTCGCTAGGTGGTGAGGAGACTTTTTTCTCCCTCCATTTGCTGTCTCTTGTATTATTTTTTCTCCTTTTGTTGTTTGCGATAAGTTACATACAAAAAGTACAGAAAGATCCACACACAGGCAGTGTAACAAGTAACTGTAAAGCAGATCCTGTGTGATCCTAAGACCAGCAGGAACTTGAACCCGGGCTGACATCAGGTCACATGGGAAAGGGCCTGGAAGCTGCTACATCGGCTTGACCAGGTGGGTTAGTAGCTTGGTGGGTGCTAGTAGGAGAAGAGCAGAGGTCTTCTAGAGCACAGCTGGCTGCTTGAGCTGGGGCTTGGACCAGCTGCAACTCAGAAGCCAGTCCTTGAAAGAGCTAGAGGCACAGTTCTGGGGAGACAGCCTGAGCACCTTGGCGTCCCCTATGCCACTCCTGTTTCCCTCTTAGCCGCTGGAAGCCTGGTAGCTCTGCGATGCCTTTAAGAAAGTGTTGTCTGGGACCAAGTATCTGACTTCCTGCTGTGACGTCAGGATTGGGGGAGGATTTAGGACGCTAATTTTCATTTTCCTGAAAGGGGAGGAGATTGAGGCTGAAGATGGAGAGAATACAAGGTGAAGGCGGAAACTAACATGGGGTGAGCTTCGGCGCCATACTGTGTGTGTGTGTGTGTGTGTGTGTGTGTGTGTGAGACAGCAAGGGAGAGAGAGATACATGAGAGAGACAGAGACTGAGAACGATGGGTGTCTTTCATTGATTGTGTGTATTTGTGTGTTTCTCCAGCGGAGAGCCTGTGGGGGAGGAGCATGTGGGGAGGTGGAGCAAGGGAGGGGCTGCCTCCATTGGGTCGGAAGACACCTGTGTGCGCCCAGGAACCTGACCTGGGCCTTACAGCCTCTGAAGGCTGTTCTGCAAATGTGGTTGACACTTTTGAATCTGGTGTGTGTGGGTCTGCCCCGAGGTTTGTCTCAGTCTGTGCCTCTGTGCGCTGATGAGTGGAAGCCCCTGGACTGGGCAGGGTGGGACCCACACTGATCAGTAGCCTCTGGGAGGTGGATGTCCGGCAGCTGACAAAGCATCTTCATGTGTGAATCATGCTTGGTGCAGTTACTCAACATTTGCCTTTTATTAGAATAAACCTTAGCCTCACTCTGAGAACTTGGGAGGAGAGTGAGAAGTGCTGTCTGCCTTTGAAAGTCCATGTTGGTGGGCGTCCCAGCCTGGGACCAGCTTTCTCACAGAGCAGGCCCTCTACTCTGCCCGTAATCCTTGCTGGGTGTGGAACCCAGGGGCATGTGTGGACATCTGGCAGGGTGCTTAGCACACAGCAGACTTGTAGTGAGTGGCGGCTGTCATCGACACTCAAGGGTAGTAGCTTCCCTGGCACTGTGCTCCCTATATGCCATGTCCCCTGCTCAGGACATGATGGCGTCCTATCTCCTGAAAGTCTCTGCCTCTCTGTCCCCTGTAATTCCTGAGTCCTTTTGTGCTAACAGCTGCCTCCTTCAGGGCAATGGGTTCCCAGAGGCAAGGGATTGGTCTGTCTCATCCAGTGCTGAGTTTTTTACTGAAATGGCATATATGTCTGGCTGGGAGGATCATCTGTTGATCGATGGTGGTAGACAAGACTTGTGTATGGAGAGGAAGAACTGCCCCCACCGTGTGACTGAGGGTGGGAACAAGGGGGAACAGATCCTGGGTGAGGTGTTTTACATATACTCACAAAGAACCCCACTTTACACATTTAAGAAATGGGCTAAAAGAAGGGGTTCAAGCTACACTTTGGGTATTATTGATGATAAGGTGTGGGTTGCCCTTGGTCATGACTGCTTCTCTGGCAGGTTTGGGGCGACCGTGGCCATCGGCCTGACTATCTTTGTACTCTCCATTGTCACCATCATCGTCTGCTTCACTTGTTCCTGCTGCTGTTTGTACAAGATGTGCCGCCGACCCCGTCGTAAGTATGCCCACCTCAACCCATACTGCAGTGAGCCCATGTGCAGTGCAGACCCCTGAGTGAGGGGGCAGAAAGGGTTGACCAGGGCCCTGCTCTGGCTAAGCTGGAGGGCAGGCAACAGTCCTGGCCCTCAAAGCCTGAGGAGGTGGAGGGTCCTAACTGGGATTCTCTTTGCAGCGGTTGTGACCACCACCACAGCCACTACTGTGGTGCATACCCCTTACCCTCAGCCTCCGAGCGTGCCACCCAGCTATCCTGGACCGACATACCAGGGGTACCATTCTGTGCCCTCCCAGCCAGGGATGCCGGTAGCACCTTACCAGATGCAGTATCCACCACCCTACCCAGCCCAGCCCATGGGCCCACCAGCCTACCACGAGACATTAGCTGGTGAGTACCTTGGCTTAGCCTCCCACGGCGTCCATCACAGAGTACATCACCGAAAAGGCCTTGCCCACAGCTAACCATGTCCTCTCTGTTTTCAGGAGGTGCAGCTATGCCCTACCCTGCCAGCCAGCCTCCTTACAACCCAGCCTACATGGATCCCCCAAAGGCAGTTCCCTGAGCATGCTCCCTGTCTCTGGCTGCCACTGTGACTATGTTGTGTGTGTATGAATGGTTCTGCTGGCACGGTTCTTTGCTGTCCCATGGTGTGTTTGTGTGTGTATGTGTGTACTCCCTCTATCTGTTGTAGCTTTATCTGATGCCGACGAGGTGGGGACCACCCCTTGCCAGAGTGGGCTGGGACCTAACTTTCTGCTCTCATCCTGTCTTGAATTTAAACTGTGCTTTCTGAAATCTCATGCAGATTTCAAAGTGGGAGTGGGAAGACTTCTTTCTAGAACACTTTGGGGAGGCTGGATGGGTTTGTTGTACTAGGGTAGCATCACTCTGGGGGTAAGGATGTATCCAGAACCGTGGACGTTGCCAGTGTGTTCAGTTGTGTCCTGGTTTTGGCAGTGACCAGCCACTTCTGAAAGCCATGGCTTCCTTGGGTGTGGGGTGCCCTTTTCAGAGTCAGACACATGCTGAAGTCAGGCAGGTGGAATTGGGATCTGGCTGAACTGGGTTTTGATCCCAGAGGTCTCACAGGTCCCTGAAGCTTGTGCAGAGTCCAGTGCGGGTCAGTGATCTCAAAACCCTCAGGTGCATTCCAGACCATTCTCAGCTCTTGACAGCTGTCTGCCAGGACTGTCCCTGCACTTTCCCTAGGGCCACATGGAGGGCTATGTCCACCCCAGTTCTGGCTGCCCCTGGGGAAGTTTTCTTGCCCTAGCTTACCCCCAACCCTTGCCATAAGTGGACAGTGATGTCTGTCCACCAGCAGACTCAGGTCTCCTCCCTGAAGTGTTTTTATTTTTAGTCAAATATTTTACCCCATGTTGTTTCGAAACATGTTACAGTTGCTGAGGCTGAAACTCCTGGAATTTGGCAGGGAGATATGGCTGATGCTGAGGGGCAATCTGATCTCAGCACCACAAAATACTCAGCTTCTTGCACCTCAGTCCACAGTTCATCCTGGCAGCTGGACCAAAGGTGGGTGGGGCTGTGGCTAGCTGTTAGGCCCAGACACCAGTACTCACTCAGTGTTCTTGTCCTGTTTCACTAGAAACATCTTAGCTTTCTCTCTGCTGCTGTGTTTCTGAGAAATGTTTTAAGGTATTACCATTGTTTATAATAAATGCAAAGATTTGGAATTGCTTCCCTCTTTTCTTAAAAGTCTTGGCTGTTGGTACACTAGGCTGTGTACCATTTCCATCCAACACTTGGATTTTCTGTGATTTTGACAAAGATCTTTTCTACTTTTACTGGGCTCAGGCTTCCTGCTGGGGAGATACAGAAACTTGTCACCTTTGCCATCCCTAAGCAAGCAAATGACCACTCAGTGCTGTTGGGTTTTTAAATTTTTTTTTTATTAGATTCTCTTTCTTGGCCCTACTGTCCAGGCATGGACAGGGACAGCCCATACAATGTGGCTACTGCCAAGGTCAGGAAGGCCAGCAGGCCCAGTAGCAGCCCCTCCCTGGTTGGGGTTCCAGGGCTCTCTATGGGAAGATGACCTGTGGGCCTCCTTTGCCCTCCAAGGTTGGGACTAGTGTTCCTGGCTGTGCCGAGGGGCTCAGTGGCTATGGCAGCTGCTGGCCCTGGATTGGTCCCACTGGTGCCTTTAAGTCTGTACATGGGCTTGACGGTGCTGAAGGGCCTGGCATGAGCATCCACCCACTGCAGCAGGGCCTGTGGCCTCCACTGACAGATGCCGACCAAAGCCAGGACGTCCCCTTCTGCCGTGTGTGAGTCTGGTGGGCTCTGCCCGTAGAGGCGTGTGTAGATGCTCCCCAGGCTGTAGCTCTTCCTTGGACCGCACTCACAGGGGCTGTTGGCACGCTCCAGGGCTTTCAGGGCTGTAATGCTGTCCACACAGAAGGTGTCATCCAGAGCACTGGCCAGGTCCAGTGCGGTCAGCTCTGCCTGGAGCAGGGGGAAGTCGTAGCGGTCACCATTGTGAGCCACGAGGCACCAAGGCTGTGGCTGGCGCTGCAGGAAGGCTCGGAGCAGGTTGGCCAGGTTGGCATTGAAGCACCCACGCCCATTTGCTACCAGTGCGGCTGTGTTCAGGCCTGTGATATTGCTGGCCGCAGGGCTGCAGGGCTTCCCTGGAGCCACACATAGGGAGAGCTTGTCCACTATGCGGGGCAGTGGAGGTGGCCCCTGGGGGGTTAGGAGCTTTTCGAGAGTACACCTGTGGATGGCCAGCAGGCAGAGTTCTGTGATCTTGGGCTGGGAGAAGGGCAGGCCAGTGGCCTCCAGATCCAAGAAGATGAGAGTCTGTATGGGACCCTGAGATGGGGCCTGTGAGCCCATGATGTGGCTAGTATCCGCTGCTGAGCCTGAGGAGGAGTATGGGTGGGGGGTGAGTGCCCCCCACTAGAAAATATGATCAGTGGTGGGGGTGGGTGGGGGCAGAAAGCCGCCTCAGGGGGTGGAGTGACTTCCTCTTAACTGTAGGTTTATATGTTTGGGGGGGTTCTCCTTCACATGAGTTTGGCTCCTCCCTTGGTACCCACTTGGGAAGGGGGACCCTCAGCCTTTCCCCCTCCCTATCTCCCCGGGGGGTCTGCACTCACCGAAACCAGGCAGTAATCAGAAACCAGGCACTAAACAGTCGGCAGGCTGGCTGGCTAGCTGACACTTTCACACCAAGCGTGGCGGGAAGTGAAACACAGCACCCAGCCCAGGCCTGCTCAGGCCTTCCCCCACCCATGAGTCAGACCGCCTATAGGCCCAAGTGAGCAAGGCCCGCCCAGCTCTTCCTCAGCCACTCAGGGCTGGGTCCCTCACCACAGTGCTGGCTGTTGCCAGCAGTGCTAAGTGCAGTGAGTGCACCAGTGGCGGACGTGGTGTCCAGGCTGTGTGGTGTGTGGGGAGGCTAGCTCCAGGACTATCCCCAGCCCCACCCAGCCCTTCTGCCTTGGTCTTCTCTCCCAGGCCTCTGGCACAGTTCAGCTTTCCCCCACAACCCGAGCCCAAAACAATGACTCAGCAATTCCACCAGCAGGGCAGGGCTCCTTCCTCAAGGCAGATGAATTACCATCTGGGGGATGGCAGGAAGGATCCCTCCCCTCAGGGTCTGGGGTCCTGTGCTGTCCCTCCCACTCAGCCAACATGGATGAGACTAAGGAAATACACCACCAAAGCTGGTGTGTTCTCAGCAGGAACAGCCCGATACTGCTTTTAATCAGGTGATGAAGTGAAGAGAATGCACTGGCTCCACTGTGTGGCTGGATGCTTACAGGCCTCAGGTACAGTCCATCTCTGTGTCATCCACATCTGTCTCTGCAGCACAGAGGTCATCCAGGGCTGCCTCTGAGCCAGAAAGAGGAGGATTCTATGGGGAAAGCCTGAAGGTGCTGAGGACTGGGGGAGGTCCCACTTCTCCCCTGGCACCCGCAGGAACTAACCACTCCCTTCCACACCTGGGCCTTGCTCCTGCAACCACAGCAAGCAAAGTGATACAAAGGCTATGTAGACAGGGACGTTTCTGGAAAAACCAAGGCTCTGCCAACTCAACAGATCTGAGTAAAAGGCAGCCCAGTGTGCCCAGAGATGAACCAGAACAGGAAGACAATGCTGCTCCCCCCCCCCCCCCGTGTCAGAAAGGCTGAGACAGCCTTAGTCATGAGCTAAGTGGGAGCTGGGGTTCCCTGCCAGCTCACCTTCACAGTCTGTCACGTCCGGGAGCCCTCGGATCAGTGTGCTGACACCTGGCATCACCTGGTCATACTGATGCAGGACCTCCACGCAGTGCACAGTGAAGAGCTTGTCTTTTTGGGACAGGCTGTAGAGCAGCAGCACTGTGTCCCGTAGACAGCGCACTGTCCGCCTCTGATCGGTCCTTAGCGGCCCCTCTGCCCTCCGCACTGTCAGCCACTGTCTGTGTAGCATCACTGTGAGTGCTCTCACCGCCTGGGGTGGGGGTAGGGGACGACAGGTCAAGGGAACCAGCTTCCTGTGCACTAATAGCTACTCAGCTGGGCAGCACCTTTCCCAGCACCCCAGGTGAGGAGGGCTCTGAGTAATGGACACCAGGGTTGGGGCATGGAGTCCTTGTACAGGGTCACTTTCCCCACCCAGAGTTACCACATTGTCGGCCAGTGCCTGCCCCTGGCCCCTCACCTCCACGTTGCACTGGCAGCTGGAGCCAGTGACTGGGGAGGGGCTCTGCATACCAAGCTTGACCAGGAGCCATATCACCTAGAACAAGAGCAAGACTGTCACATCTCCAGTAGAAAGAGGCCGCAGTTATATCTGGGGCCTTCTCTGGCTTCTCCTGAAAGACCTCATCTGGACAAATGAGATTTGAAACTGGGATTGTGGGCTTTCCTAGGCCAGACTCTGAACCAACACTTGTGTCGGTTTACCAACAACCCACCTGCCTCCAGGTTGCTTTGGCTATCGGGTCTGAAACCCAGGATATCAGTCACCAGGCAGCCCTGCTAAGTTCCAGGACCACCTGGGATATACCTGTATCCTTTCTGTGCGGTGTGGAGTTCCCAAACTAAGTTCACCTCCTTAGGTTCTTGATAAACTCATCAAAATGCGTTAAAGCTCCTTTTCCCTCGGCCAGGAAGGATGAGGGAGGTCTGCATGCCCTGAGAGTGGAGTGAGGTGGGGTGGAGGCTGGGAGGTCCCAGCAGAGTCCTTTTTACCTCTTGTTCCAGCTGGAGCCACTGTCTTTCCGAGGCCACTTTGTCAGGCCTTGACGTGATGTACATGTACAGCAGCAGGAGGAGGCAGCCTTCTGAAAAGGATTTCCCATCATCACTCAGTAGGGTGCCCTCTTACCCAGACACCCTGTCCCTGCCACAGCCTGCAGCAGTCCAAACCTGCCCCGCCCTGCATTACCTGAGTGGGAGCAGACCTGAGGAGCAAGCTTCTCGTGATCCACCAGGAGGGATAGGAGCTTAACGGTCAGCAGCACACTGGGTAAGGGTGTCTCTGGGCTGAGGCACTGTGGCAGCACCCGGAACACACAATGGAACCTAAACCAAACAGGCCCACAGAAACATGACACTCCCAATTCTAACTCGGTTATTTACCCATACTTCATTAGAGGTAACCCACTGTCTGAGTTAATTTTAGCTTATAGTACCCTTACAGGTCAGAGGATTGCCTTATTGGGTTCCAAGGCTGTAAATCTTTATGGAAGTAGATGACCTCATCTTTCTACTGTGAAAAGACTGGTGGGTTTGAGCTGCCAACCTTTTGTTAACTGCGAATTGCTCAAACAATTAAACCGCCATGGCTCCTTAGAAAGCAGATTAAACCAAAAACCCATTGCCATTGTGTTGATTCTGACTTATAGGGACTGTATACAGGATTTCTGATACGAAATCTTGATGGTAGTAGACAGTCTCATCATTTTCAGAGCAGTTGGTGGATTTTCAGTTAATGGCCCAGTGCCTAACCCACAGCGCCAGCAGAGACTATGTTCATATAGACCTTGACTCATGCTGGCTCGATGACCACCAACCTTGCTATGAAACTTGTCTTGTGACAATATGGGTACTAATCTTCATCACAGGACTGCTGAGGCAGAGCTGACAGGATTCCCTAGACCTAAGATCCCAGGCTCTTTCTTGCTTCTGCCCCCAATTAGGGATGCAGGTCATGACTTGGTGTGAGGAATGTTCTGTGCCCACTTACTGAATGGCCAGGGCTTCTAACATGACACATGTGAACTTGGCTATGGCTGGACCCCTGTACCAGTCAGAGCTAGGATTTCTCCACTTGTCAGAAACCATCTCCCGTTGCCAAGTGTGAGAAGATACCTATCTCCTGTGGGTTTGTGGACTGGTTAGGGACTGCAGGCATACTCTCACCTAGATCACAAGGGCAAAGGGACAACTTTTACCAAGGACCCAAGACCCAAGGCAATCAATGCTGTTTGCTCACTGCACATAGCCTGGGGAACCATGAGGGAAGCCTGGGTGGGAATTCTTTGTCTGGCTTTCTGTGCATCCCTTTATAGATGATCTGTGGTGTTTAAGCACAGAGAACATTGCTAAATATGGATCAAGAATAGTCTCAGTATGTCACTAGAATATCCTTAGTACAGCACTATTTTGGATGAACTTTTAAAGAATAAATCTAGAGATCACAGAGAAACTAAAATGTTCTTCAGTTGCTAGCCAGGGAGTGTGGGGCTCTGACGGAGACTGAAATTTAACCTCTTTGTTACCAGATTTCACTGGGGGGCCCCTGAAACTTATCTTCAAGAAAACCCACCTGTACATGCAACACAGTAGTTTCCAACCTACTTTCTGATAAAACCATAACCTTTAAAAATAAAATAAAAGGGGGCTATAAAAAGTTAGTGGGAAAATGAAATTAAGATAATAGAATTTTTCCATGAACTTTTTGAAGTCCCTCATATTTGTTCAGAATCTCCTACTGTCCCAGGCCCCAGGGGACAACTCTGGACCCCTAGAGCTACCAGAGGGAATAAGACAAGGTTAAGAGGAGATGGTTTGCTTTAAAGCTTATGACTACTGAGGAATAGAAGATTCTGCAGTCTTCCAGGTATCTGGATGGCACCACACTGTTCTGAGCCTCCACAGCACTCCTGCCCTGAGCTTTCACTCCAAGGCAGACTGAAAGCTGCAGGTACTGGGGTTCAATTTAAGCATGTACAGCATAAAGGAATTCTGAAGATAACTGAGTGGAAGTGGTACAAGACAGTGATCCCTAAGGGCAATGGCTCAGGAGACCAACACCTGGCCTGAGAGCCACCTCCCCACCTGATGTGTTCCCTATGGAGCTTCAGACATTTCTCTCCTTTCACTCAACAAATGACTGAGTGCTCACACTGAGCTAGACTCTGTGCTACGTGAGAGGACACGGCTATGAAGGGATCACATGAACTGTGAGTGGTCAGGAGGCATCTGTAAGACCATGTGGCCTATAGTACACCTATTCGATGGCTTTTTTGGATATTCTGTGGACAAGCTTACTAGAAGTGGAATGTTGGTGTATATGCCAAAATAAATGGTAAAAATGTGCTTTCTGGAATTCATTTGTTTAACAAATATGAAGCAAGCAACCGGCTCCTATGAGTGGGGCCCCTGCCAGGAACACCTAGAGGATGGCACTGCCTCCTACTCTGTCGCTCACTCCACTCTGGACTCTGCCCAGCTCTGAGTGCCACCAAATAAACTATTCAGATAGAAACCAGGATCCAGAGGTGTTTTAGAAAATGGGAATGCTGAACTCAGAGACAAGACGACTTAAAGTGTGTTTAGCAGGTAGAGATTTCCACTGGCCTCTTAGTGGAGTTCTGAGGGGTGAATGGTGTTTACAGTTCCTACCAGTCTTGAGACACTGTAATGCTCAGTTAGGAATCTGGGAACTGCTCATTAGCTGGATTCACTCTAGTACCATTTCCAACAAATCTCAAGAGGAGCAAGCAATCTGACTCATGCCAGTAGTTGACACAATGACATGGACTCCCAGCAGGTCGGCTTGTGGGCTGTAGACCTTCCCTACTTTCTTTGCTTCCTTAGGGAATACACCAAACTTAACATGGCTGTGGCTGCGTGGCTGTCACCTTATCCATGCCCCAGGTTTAAAGGCCTCTTGGTTCAGCCTTTGTCTGTCCTGGGGTACAGGGCATTCTTTGTGGCCGCTAACAGTTTCCTTTTATCATATGTGCCTTCTGCTTACCTGCTGTACAGAGGCAGAATTAAATAAACTACTTCCATGGCTCTCCCAACACCTGGCCCCACATCTCATCACTTCGGTACTCCCTGAACTGAGTAGTGTAAACAAGTCAAGGATGTGAGCAAAGTTCAAGGGTCACAAGACAGACCTTCAGAAGTTTGGTAAGACTCACACAGTACCATGGCTCCCATGCTGCTTTATACCTGGGCAACAAGTCAAACGCAGCATTTTCTGCTAATTTCACCAAAACCTTAAGGCAGTGGCTCAGGATGCTGGCTTGAAGGTGACCTGTTGCTACAGAAGAGAAAGCCAACAAGTGAAGAAGCATCTTCACTAATGGATGCTGGTCTTGGTCATCAGCAGTCCTCTCTGGGGCTGAGGTCACTTCTCCAGGACCATGGCTGTGAACCAGGCCCTTGTTTTCTTCCCCAGACACAGTGTCAGTTCCTACTCCTGACAGTAGTAGGCAGACAACTGCTCTGCTGTGGCATACTAGGTGCTGAAGGATGCTAAGTGAAGCCACAGAGAAACCTTCCAGGTTGCAGAGTGAGTCCTCAGGGCAGGCCTCTCCTGCTGAGCTCACGCATGAGGAATGTGTTGGCGAGTCCCCAGGAAGTGCCAAATCCTGCAGAGCCTGGCAGTGTAAGCCGATGAAGAACTGTACAAGAGGGAGGAGATGAACAGCTCCAGGAAGCAGGCAGAGTGGAAAGGTCTTTCTGCCTCCCTCTGCTGGGTCTAGGTCGCATGAACCTTCACTCCTGGCAACCAGATTTAGTCCAGTGAATGCCAGGTTTTGTGCTTCTCTCAGGGCTGAGAAGGAAAATGACCCCTCGTGCAAACCTGTGGTCCTGAGGCCTGAAATCCCAGCCAAGATACTGGCAACAAACACAAAAGAAAAGAGACAAGTGTGGGATGGAGAGAAGACGAAGGGCCCCAAACAACCTCCCTGCCAAACTGGTCTCCCAGCCCAGCCCAGCCCACAGACCTCCCAGCTGGCCTGGGTCAGAAAGGGGCTTGCTTCCTGGCAACTCCTTTCCTTATGCTTACCTGCCAAACCCTGGTGGCTGTAAAAGAGTGCCAGTAGGAGCCTCAGAACTGCTCAGGAGGTGGCATAGACCTAGTGATGACCCTGGGATCAGAGGTTGCTTCAGAAGCAGGTTTATCAAAATGGAACCTGCAGAAAACAAGGTGATTCTAGAAGGTTCTGACAGGGAGCCTTTTTCTAGGGCCTCAGAAGGAAAATAGGGGGTTCCTTGGATGCCAATTATGAAGCCTTGGTGTTGCAGTAAATTAAGCATCAGGTTTATAGCAAGGTCAGCAACACAAACCCTCTGGCCACTCCTTGGGGAAAAAGATGAAGCAGTCGGCTCCCATGGAGATCTACAGTCTCAGAAACCCTATGGAGCAGGTCTTTTCTGTCTTAGAGGGTCACTGTGAGTTGGAATCAACTCAATGGCAGTGGGTTTTAAGATGCCAACTACCACCTAAGCTAAGGACCCACTGAAACACCTGAAGGCTCTGGGACACACCTGCTCTTGAAACACACCCTTAAATAGTTTTCTGCTTAGGTCACAGATTACCAGTCCTCTTGACTCTCTGCATGAGTGCCTGGCACTGGTTTTCAGCATCCCAGTCAGGTCCTCAGATGATGCTACTGTGGAACCAGCCTTTGTAGCTGACAATCAGAGTCATGCAGCTGGAGCAGGGATTCTGGTACCTTGAGTGTCTGATCTCTGCATCCAGCTGTCAACATGGATTTTCTGGGCCTCTTGATTTAGGGATTCACCTCCCAGACTATGGGTCTTATTTTCTGGAACTAGATAAAATGTGAATCAAAACTTGAGCATAAAAGCACAGACTTCTTAGAGACCCTTTACATGTAATACACTGAAAACAAAGTTAAATTGATCTACTTCTTCAACCCTGGATCAAAAACAAGTGCCAAAACAGCTCAAGAAGCCTCACATATTCAAGTTAAATAGAAATTTGCATATAGGTAAAGAAAATTATTTGCCCCACTCTAAAATGAGGCAATAAGACAACTGTGCCGTCCTTACAATTGTTTCTGCCACGGTGTCAATCCATTCTGTTGAAGGGCTTCCTCTTTTTTGCTGACCCTCCACTTAACCAAGCATGAAGCTAAGGACTGATCCCTCCTGACAACATGCCCAAAGAATGAGAGGCAAAGGCTCATCTAAGGAGCATTCTGATGTACTTCTTCCAAGACAGATTTGTTTGTTCTGCTGGCAGTCCATGGCACTTGTGATATTCTTCATCCAAACCAAATTCAAAAGCATTGATTCTTCTCTGATCTTCCTTATTCATCGTACAACTTCCACATGCATATGAAGTAACTGAAAACACTATGGCTTGGGTCAGGCGCACTTTCATCCTCAAACTGACATCTTTGTTCTTAAACAGTTTCAAACAGTCTTTTGCAGCCAATTTGCTTAATGCAATACATAGTATGGTACTTATTAGTGTGTGCCAGCCACTGCTCTAAGAGTTTTATATATATTAGTTCATTTGTTTTTCACAGAGGTGCAATCATCAGCCTTATTTTACTGAGGTACAGATGTTAAAGGACTTGCCACAAGTCACACAAGCCAGTAAATGGTGTGACTGGGACTTACATTCAGGCTGCTGGGCTCTACTTGCCTGTGAAATTACCCAACACTGCTTCTTTAATTACTAGATGTCAAAAATGGGAATGGGCTTCAGTTTCTCAGAGGTGATGAAACAGCCAGTGATTTAAAAATGAGAGAGAGAGGCAATGTATCTGGAAATTGGCAGAGCACAGTCTCAGTGTGAAAATCTACTTTGTCTAAAAAGCAGCAGCATTCCCTCAGTGTGGACTGAGTTATACAGACTGGAGGCTGAAAAGAGCATACGTCCTTGAATACAAGCTGTGTTTCTAGCCTGGTCAGTGGATACCGACTGTGGAAGTTTAAAAATAAACCTGCAAATTCTTTGATAAACTGCCCTTCAATAGATGCAGTCTAGTTTCATTTCTCTTGATTGTGGCACAGACAGAGTGACTCAATTCTAACAACAACAACAACAACAACAAAAAAGTATCAGAAATGATGCTATGTGACTTCTGGGGCCAGCGCCTAAAAAAGCTAACTTTCATCTGGCTCTTTCTCTGGATTTGCTCGTTCTAAAGGAAGCCTTCCACCATATTATAGGACATTCAAGTAGCCCTGTGGAGGGGCCCAGGAGTTGAGAGAATCCATGGGAGTGAGTCATCTTGAAAACCAATTTGCCAGCCCCACTGAAGTCCGCTGAGTTCAGCCATAGCAGAGACAAGCAAGCCATCCCCACTATACTCTGTTAGAATTGCTGACCCACAGAAATGGAGAGATCATAATTACTGTGGTTTTAAGCTACAGATTAGAGTAATCTGTTACACAGCAATAAATATACTGACTTACCCTCTCTGCCCACCAGAGACTTGGACCCTGGCTCTGTCTGGCAAGGATGAGGAAGGGACATATTAGCACTAAAAGACTCCTTTGTAGGGAAAGATGTTTTTCCAAACTGTGGAGAGCATGCTTCTGGCTTTATAACCATGGATGGACATTTCCTAGGACTGGAAAAAGTTAACTGTGAAAGCAAAGTAATGATTCTGCTAGAACCACTTAAAATACCTAGTTATACAACCTATGATAACAAGCTTTTAACCTTCTCATGTCTGTCTTTTGGCCAAAGGTTTTGACCTTTTATATAGGTGTCATTTTTTGTCAAGATAGCAGTACACAATTCAAGGCATTCTGATTTAAATTATTGGAAAAGCCTTTCATTTATTTTTCTATTCCTCTAATCAACCCCAAAATATTAGCCATAATTCCTACTACTATTTCTAACTTCACAAAACATCATGTTGATATGGAATAACCTCTTTTTCGTAGTCAAGGACTGAATCCAAAAACTTCAAAAGAAAGATCAGAAAATGTGTTGTCAAAGCAGAATAGGTGTGGTGTGGGAAGAATAGATTAAAAAAAAAGAAAAAAGAAAAAAAGGTGTGTTATATTTTGCAACTTGAGAACTGAGCAAATTCCTCAGCGTCACAGTCTTTACGGTAGAAAGGCAGTTTTAATTCTCTACTCTGGAGTTTCCTACAATGCAAACTTGTTGTTAAGTGCTATCGAGTCCGTTCTGACTCATAGTGAATCTGTGTAGGGTTCCCAAGGAGCGACAGGTGAGTCTAAACCACTTACTTTGCAGTCCAGTGCTTATCCTATGGTAAGCCACACCAAGGATTCCACTGAATGTAAATGCTAAGGCTTTTCTGTTAGTGATGTGTGAAGAGATGAGGGTTGGCCCCCTTCAGCTCTTGAGTTGTACACAGACTGTGCATAAGTAGAAGTCCTAGTATGGCTTATCCTAGTAGTAGGATAAGCATGGGACTTGCTACCCTCAAGGTTAGTGGTTCAAACCCATCAGTCACTCCTCAGAAACTCTACATGGGGTAACTTGTGAGTAGGAACCAACTCAAAGACACTTAACAACAACATACACAAGAATTCAATTTTACATCCTGCTCATCATGAGCAAAGGCTTACCCGGTGACAGCAGAATGTCCAGGACCAGAGAGAGATGCCTTGAACATACGTTCACATTTTAAGGGGACAATGACCATGTGCTAGATTTCTCTAGCAGCTGACCACAGAAGGCAGGCCACAATAATGAGTTGACCACATCTAACAGCAAAGGCATGGGTTCTTGGACAAAGGTCCCAGGGTGGCAACTGAGAAAAAACATTCCAAGTAGCTGATATTGAAATGCATTTGTGCTTGAGGTAAACATTTCCAACTTGTTTTAGTTTAGTGCAGATAATTCCAAGGAGCTGTGTTTATTTAGTCCCATCCACAGGAATCATTTACTGAGTGCTGGACCTTTATGAAAGCCCCACACCATTTAAACTTCATCCAAACTGCCTTTGAGTCCTTCAGGGAAGAGGATCCCTGCCCAGGTGGCAGAAGTTCTAGCCTTCATTCAGGACTATTAGTCTGCTTCTTAAGCAATACAAAACTGAACTCTCCCTCCAGCACCATCCTTACCTGATGTAGGGAATGGTGGGAGCAGCCAGTTTATTTGCACGTTCACTGCTTTGAAGCTTCGTTCTTAATTCATTCATCTCTGCATCTTTAAACTGGAGTTCTGACTGCAATGACTGGAGCTGGAAGGCAAAAGAAACATACATACTTGTAGTGGTCCTCTTACATATACAAAAGTATCTTTGGGCTTCAAAGCTAATAAAGAAAGAAAAATAAAGGAAACTAAGTATGAAGGTCTACTGTAATAGGAATGCCCAACTTCAGTCTTGTTTCTGAAAGATAGCAGAGCACTTTAGAAAGATATTTTAATCTAAACTATTGTGAGGAAACCTTGTGAGGGTTAAAATACCAGCCCCACTATCTACTTTGTCGTTATTGTTAAATGCCTCTCTAAATTTCAGGTAGCATAAACATATCTGTCTTCATCACGGAGTCCTGGTATGACTTAATGCACTGGACTGCAAGGTTGGCAGTTCAAACTCACTGGTAGCGTAGTGGTTACGAATCGGGCTGCGAACCTTAAGGTCAGCGGTTCGAAACTACCAGCCGCTCCGTGGGAGAAAGATGAGGCTTTCTACTCCCGTAAGGATTTACACCCTCGGAAACCCTGTACAGGGTCGCTATGGGTCGGTACCGACTCGACGGCACTTAACAACAACAGCCGCTCCTCGGAAACCCTATATAGGGTCGCTATGAGAACTGATTTGACAGCACTTAACATCTTCATCATGGTTAGGGGTTGAATAATAATATATATAAAAAACACCCAGTACAGAGCTAAGAGCCCTGGTGGCACAGAGGGTTAAGCATTGGGCTGCTAACCACAGGTCAGTGATTCAAACCCACTTGTTATTCTGAGAAAGATGTGGCTTTCTGCTCCCTTTACAAAAGTCTCAGAAACTCTGCTCTGCTCTCTAGGGTCTCTATGAGTTGGAAATTACTCAATGACAGTAGTTTGTTTTTTGAGTCAGCATAGAATTTGGTGAGGTACTTATCTCAACAGTTAACAGATATACCTTTTGGTAAATGTGTTGTTGTTATTGTTAGATGTCATCAAGTCAGTTAATTCATAGTGACCCTGTATAGGGTTTCCGAGGAGCAGCTGGTGGGGTTGAACCATCAACTGTACAGTTAGCAGCCCAGTGCTTATCCTACAGTGCCACACCAGGACTCCTTAGTGGATATTGTTAAGTGCTGCTGAGTCATTTCTGACTCATAGAAATGCTGTATAGGGTTTCTGAGAAGCAACTGGTGAGATTGAACTGCTGACCTTGGAGTTCACACTGACTTTTTTTTGGTCCATTGCTTATCCTACAGCGCACCACAGTAGTGGTGTACCATTCCAGGTCTTCTTACCAAGTCTGGGGGCAGAGTATTTGGAATACTTTATCCAACACCCTGTGTGGTATGGGAGACCTGATGCTTTGGCCTACTATAGCCAATGGTAACTGCCATCATTCACTAAGCACACTCCATGCCAGGCACAGCACCAGACACAGTAAGTATAAGAGCTTTTATTCTCTCAACAGATCTCTGTTAGTTCCAGGAACCAGTAAAGAAAATGAACCAGGGAGTTGAAATCATTAGCTGAGATCACCACTTGTACTTGAAGATGATTCAAATTCTGGTTTGTCTGACTGCAAATTCCTGGGGTCTTCATCACTTACATGGAAAATCAATTACTGTTATTAGGGCCAGACACAAGTCAATGCTTATGTAAAGTTTATTAAGTTTTCTGAATAAAGTTAACAGCAAACTAAGACTTCTTGAGACACAGACATACTTGATACCTACTATTTTTCTTCTCAGACCACCACCTGCATCCTACTGAGCAACACTCAATTTCCTACATCTGACTATGTGAACTGAGTGAGAGTTGCCATCTTTATGGTTACAGAGAGTGGTCCAAGGGCAGGTAACTGACATAGTAGACTGATCAGAGCTTTCCCCAGAATTTTAAAACCTACCACAAGGGTAAAGCCTATCTATAGTGTAGAGAACAAAGGTGAGTCATTCAAAGTCCTACCACAATTGTGCTTTTCTCAGACTTGATTGTGGATGTTAATGTATTTCTTTTGGGCTTAACTTAGCTCAACTGAGTCCCTGATCTACCAAAGGAGTCCTAACTTAAACCTACTTCTCAAAATCATAAGCTGGCAATTTACTTTTGCGAAGACCAGCTGCCAAAGCAAATCATAGTTTCATCTCAGTCCTTTCCCAAACCACATATAGAACCTGGAAGAAAAGTGCATGGCAAGTTGCTGATAGCACAAAGAACTTAAACAATTGATGAATGAAATTTCCCTGGAAAACTTACAGCCAACTTTGGTTATTGCTTCTAAAGGAATTCAGTGAGCACGCAAAGCAAAACAAATATTCTGGGTCACCTTTTTGGAGAATTCCTTTTCTTTCTCATTCAGTGCTTGAGCTTTTTCTTGCTCAAGAAGGAAATGCGATCTCTTCTGTTCCTCTATAATGGATTCTGTTTGATGCAATGAGTCTCGCAAAATTTTAATCTCTCCATTTTTAATGAGGGCATCTTCTTCCATTGCTTTCAGCTGTAAATCCCAAATCAATCTTGTGAAAAATGTAAGGGAAAGTTACACACGTACTTATTTTAACATGCAAGGAGTTCCTAGGTGGTGCAGATGGTTGAAGTGTTGCATTCAGTTGCCAACCGAAAGGTCGGCGGTTGGAGTCCACCTAGCAGTAGACTCCTCAGTAGACAGGTCAGGTGGTCTGCTTCTAAAAAGGCAGCTAGTAACCCATGGAGCACAGATCTGCTCTGACATACAAGGGGTTCCTACAACTTAGAATCAACTTGACAGTAACTGGTTTCAGTTTTGGGTTTTTTTTTTAACATGTAGCTGAGGAGAGGGAGAAAGCACAGAAAAATGTCCTACAAATCAATGAGTGTTCAAAATATATCTGTTTCAACCAGACTTCACCATGGTCTGCTAAATTTGCTTATGGGACTGCTGATACTCAACAGGACAGCTCTGGCTTACACACACACACATATTCTTTTGGCTCTGAGAAACTATCTGGACCACATACGTCACAGAATTTAAATACCTCATTATGAGGGGGGTTTCAAAAAGTTCATGGAAAAATGGAATCAATAGATAATAGAATTTTCCCATGACTGTTTTGAAGCCCCCTCCTATATTTCTGGTTTCCCTAGAGACCTAGAGAAAAGTGATCATATATGAAGGTGACTGCTTTCTTGTAAAGCTACTAATGAAAACAGCAACCACTATGATGCTGTACTCATCATATAAAGATATATGCTATCAATTTATCTCACTGCAGTAAGAGAAAGTTTGCTTATCTTTTTGGAAGTAGTATACAGTGTTTCCTTTCTTGTCTTGGCTGGTAGGAATCTAAGGATTTAGTTTATTTCACTCTAAATCGTCTGGCCTTCTTTTCCTAGCTTTCTCTCATTTCATCCTTTAGTTGATGACTATGGCCCTTTTATATGTTTTATTGTATGGTGCTTTATAATGTATGAATAAGTGAATGAATTGGCTAGAGTAAGGGTATGTCAAAATCACTTACCTTTTCTTTAAGTTCTTTGTATTGTGCCTGAAGTACCTCTAATTCAAAATTATCTTTAACTGGCACACTTTCTTTGATTTTTCCTGCAGGATTTTTATTTTTTGACATATCGTCTATTCTGGGGACCTTATGAACACCTGTAAAAAACAGTTCTCATGTACATGTCAGGACCCAACACTACCCCACTTTTGCCAGACAATGCTGAAAAGAATCACTCTTAGAAACAAATTATAGAAATATTAGTTGATATAGGTGTTTTTCATTCTTAGCACATCATTCAAACTCACATGATACTTACAAATAATCACACAAACAGATGTAAAATATAACTGATAGGAGCTGCCGAAGAGAACAAACTCGAGAGAACCTTTAATGGGAGGATCTGACTCAAATGAAATGATTGCCATGGCTTCTAAGGACACAATGACCGACTGAGAGCTAAAGAACAAGCAGGACTTAACCCAGTGTCTTACTTTCCTTGTGCTGCCATACCAGCAACACAGATACGGGTAGGTGGCTTTAAAGAAATCAGTTGTGGAGGCTAGAATTCCAAATCAGGGCATCAATTCTAGGAGAGGAGCCTTCCTTGTTGGTAGCCTAGGTGTTCATTGGCTTGCAGATGATTCCTCACCTGGTGTCTTTTCCCTGTTGTGACTGTGTGTATTTGGCTCTGTTTATAAAATACCACTCAGAGGTTTTAGGCTTAGGACTCACTCAACTCTGGTATGACATCGTTATTTAACAAAAAGAAAACCCTTCTTTGCAAACAAGCTCATATTTACAGATGTAAGGGTTAAGGCTTCAAAGTCACTTTTCCTACACTACATGACTGTGGATGGGGAATGGATGCATGGGAAGAACACCCAATGTATAAGAAACAGCAATGTGCAAAGGGACTGTGCAATGAGGAAGCAGAGAAAATACTAAGGCTAAAGGTAGGTTGGGGCCCTGGTGTGGCACTGAAGGATCAGCATTGGACTGAAAAGTCAACAGTTCAACCTCTCACCAGCCACTCCTCAGAAACCCCACTTGACGGCACTTAACAACAAAGGAAGGTCAGTATGGCTGGAACCCAGAGAGTGCATGGAGGACTGGAGTATTGTCGGGCTTGGCAGGTCAGGTTAAGGATTTTGGTCTTGAATCTAGAAGGAGCGAGAAGTCATCAAAGGGCTTTCAGCAGGGATGTTGTGTGAGTGCAGACGTATATGCAACTGTGTTAGACACAGCCAGATCTGTTTTGGAAAGATTAGTCTGGCTGTGGTGTGAAGTTATGACTTGCAGGAAAAGGGGGGTGTTTAGCCAACTGCTCTCCTAGGGAGAGATGATAGAAAGGGTGGGATGGTAGGAAGCAGTTAAGAGTCCAAAGATGGATTTAGTAAATAAAGGTAATAGGATAGGGAAAGGAACTAGGAGGGTTGAGCCACCTTGCATGACTCAATGAAGCGTGGTGCCAGTAATTTCACGTGGAACATTTTGTCACTGAACGTTTCCTCAATGTTTGCTTTGCCAGGTACTGTGTGAGTGGAGTTTAAGAAGCCCGTGAGACATCCAGTAGAGATGCAAGGTGCCCTTCAAGCCCCTCTCTTCCTGGGAGCCCTGCAAGACTTCCCTCATTCCCCAGTTACAATGCAAGCTCCACGAGGAACGGGTCTTTGACCTTTATTCATTGCTGGGACCACTGCAGTCCCTAATATTTGGACTCCTAGCACAATCCTCTCTCCTCTGCCAGAGACCAACGAGAGACAGTGGACTTTTTAAGAGCCAAAGCTTTCCAAACCTGCCCAAAAGAATGGGCGGGTTGGTAGTAACGGTTCTGGTTTTCTCTATTTAAAATCAGCTGTTTTGACATTCCTGACACAGTTCTCCTTTAAATGAAAGGATATTTTGGAAGACAAGCTCTGCTTAAATCGGGGTTTTCCTATTTTTTAAAAAAGTGAATTAACAGTATGGGAGCAAGAGACCCCGGCTGGGCTGCAGTCGCCATAGGTTCTGATGGCGCGGTCATCAGGGGTTGTCACTACCCAGAGGGGAAAAGGCCCCGAGGAGCACTCACTGAAGGCGTCCCGAGTCGTGGCCGGGCATTGGCTCAGGGCCTGTGACGCAAGGATGTCGAGCTCTTCCAGGTCGTCGGCGGTGAAATCCCCATGCTCGCCGAATGGATCTTCGGTCTCCGGGGCGGCGGCAGGAAAGCCCCGGGCCCGCTTGTTCGGGGGGTGCCCGGCGCCAGGCGGTGGCCCAGGACCAGGCGCCGGGGGCCCGCTCCTCCTCCTGCTGCCCGGCATGAGGGTTCCAGCCATGCTTCCCGCCGGCCCAGAGTCTCCGAGGATCCGCAACCTGCCAGTTGTCCGAGAGGCTGGGAGGCGGGGCTGCTGAGCCAACCGCTCGCGCGCCTCAGTTCGCCTCAGCCGCTGACGCCCCGCCCCCGAGACCATAGGCCAATTAGCTGCCAGCTAACGGACGCGAAAGAATGACAGCATTTTAGCGCGCCGCTGCGCTCAGCCGAGTCCCAGCCCCTCCTAGTCATGGCCCGCCTTCTTCAAGTAGCCTTGGTCCTTCTAACTAGTTCACGCCCTTCCCCTTCTAGCCCAGTGTCTCCGGAAGCGTACAGTCCAGCACCAGGGAGGTAGGTCTACCGCAAGGACCAGGGGCAGCACGACCCCAGTTAAATGCGATGCAGGTGCAAGGCACACCAGCCCCTACTCGGAAAGCGCTAAGCTCCCGCCCTGGTACCCCATGGGGTCTACGGAAGCGGAAGAGGAGTTCGCCTTGATTTTCATGTGTGCTTATGAATCGAGGCTGGCAGCATGTCTAGTCTATGTACCTTGCTGTCCTCCTGCTAGACTCACCCAGGGACCGTTTTAGGAATGAGGGTGGGAGAGCGAGATTAGGCGAGGAGCAAGAATAGAGCTGTTGTGAAGACAGGAACTGTTTAAAATGTGCGCAGTTGAAGTAGGTCTGGAGAGAGGCTCTAAGAAGTGGTGATGCTGAGAAGGGTGTGTCTGTTAGGGAGTGAAAACTGCTCAGGTTAACATTTGTACCTTCATTCCTCTGGGATGGATAGAGGATTTTTTTTTGACCCCCAAACATGGTCTTCTATAGATGAAGATCTATAGATGAACGAGGCTCTTAAGATCAAGGAAGGCTCCTTGTAAGTGGCACCTGGGGCTAACCTACAGGATGTTTGTTGTTAAGTGCCGAGGAGTCGGTTCCGACTCATAGCGACCCTGTGCAGGGTTTCCGAGGCTGTAAATCTTTACGGGACCAGAAAGCCTCATCTTTCTCCTGCGGAACAGCTGGTAGTTTCGAACTGCTGACCTTGCGGTTCACAGCCCAATTCGTAACCACTATGCTATACCAGAGCTCCTACAGGATGATTAAGAGCTAGATAAAGGTTTCAGTTAGGTGCTATCTAGTCAGTACCGACTCTTAGCAACTTTATGCACAGCAGAACGAAACACTCCCTGATCCTGGGCCAATCTCACTGTTGTTGCCAGGCATCAATGCTGCCACTTGGCCAACCCATCTTGTTGTGTGTCATCCTCTTTTTCCCTGACCCTCCACCTTACCAAACATGATTTCCTTCTCCAGCGACTGGTCCCTCCTGACAATGTGTCCAAAGTATGAGAGACAAAGTTTGGTCATCCTGGCCTCCAAGGAGCACTTCATTTGCACTTCTTCCAACACAGATGTATTGGTTCTTTTGGCAGCCCATGACACTTTCAATATTCTCCTCTAACACCATAACTCAAAAGCATCAGTTCTTTTAGTCTTCCTTATTCACGGTCCAGCTTTTGTATGCATATGAGGTTATTGAAAATACCATGGCTTGGGTCAGGTGCACCTTAGTCTTCAAGCTGACACCTTTGCTTTTCAACACTTTAAAAAGGTCTTGTGCAGCAGCTTTGCCTAATGCAATACGTCGTTTGATTCCTTGACTGCAGCTTTCATGAGTGTTGATAGTTGATCCAAGAATGAAGTCTGTCAGTTTGTCATACTGTGGTGGCTTGTGAGTTGCTGTGATTCTGGAAACTATGTCACTGGTATTTTAAATACCAGCAGGATCACCGATGGTGGACAGGTTTCAGATGGGCTTCCAGATGAAGACAGACTAGGAATGACGAACTACTTCTGAATATTTAGTCACTGAAAACCTTATGACTAGCAAAGAAGGGTACTTAGAGATGATTAAACACTAAATGGAGGCCACACAGGAGTCAGAATTAGAGGTGGGCTTGGATTGGGTTTTCTTGGGCTACAGTGGTGGTAGGGCACTTAGTTGAAACAGGTTTGGAGTTTAAGAACAACAGTGGCAACTCTTCATTCATGTGTGTTCAGTGCAAGTTGAATTGGGTACAGTAAGCAAGGCCCAACAGGGAAGGCCTAAAGCCCAGAGAAAGTGCTGCTGGTTGTGCAACTTTCTTGAAGAGGATCAAAGCAGGCTCATTTTTGGGTTAATATCAAGTACCATTACAGCCATAAAATAGGTGAAATATTTTCCAGTCTTGGAAAAAATCTCAGAATTCTAGGGTCCTTTTGAAAAATTTCCAGAGAAATTCGAACATTTTCCCCATAGTTATATCAAGGGCCTGGAGGGGAAATCCAAAGACTTGTGCCTCCCTCTGAATCAAGTGATTCAGTAAATGAAATGACCTCTCTCCTCTCAACTCATAATCAGATGGTAGATAAACCACCATTAGGAGAAATAAAACAGGGTAAAAGACACTGTTGTTAAGTGCTGTGGAGTCACTTCTGACTCATAGTAACCCTATATAGGGTTTCTGAGGCAGTATATCTTGTCAGAGCAGAAAGCTTATTTTCCCTTGGAGCGGCTAGTAGGCTGAAACCAACTTTATGGTTTGTGGCTAAGCACTGGTCTACAAACTTCAAGTTTGGTGGTTCTCTAACTGGTAAGGGAGCCTCTGGTATCTAGGTGAAGAGTATAACAAAGCCACTGAAGAGTTTGCCTGGAACATAAGACACTGGTGCTGGGAGAAAATGAATCAGACAAGCAGCAATCACAGGAAATGATGTGGGGTCCTGATCACTTGGGGCCTAATTGGCTATTATAAGGACTTTGGCTTTTACTAGAGTCCTGATGTGATACTGTAGGATAAGCACAGTTAACCACAAGGTTGGCAGTTCAAATCCACCAGTTGCTCCTTGGAAACCCCATACAGGGTCATTGAGTCAGAACCAACTGGATGGCACTTAACAACTTCAGTCAAGAAACGACAAAGTCTGAATTATGCTTCAGCATAACCACTCTGGTGCAAGTGAAGATTAGAGTGCAGGGGGCAAGGGTCAATGTAGGAAGACACAATTGGATGTGACTGCAATAATCCGTTTGAGGGATTATGTTAGAATGGTGGTGGGTAGGAGGGTGGTATTGGATGGAAGATGAACTGAATATGGGGTTTGAGATGTGGGAACCCAGCTGGGCAGTTTCTGAAGCCCTAGTGGAGTGCAGTCTAAGGAGCTTATGGGAAAATTTGGTTCTTCAACTTTGAGAAATCTCTGCATCTTTCTTTCCATTTTTCTTCACATTGCACATATGTATTTATGCCACTCCTGCTAGCACAATAGAGAAGTTCTGTAAGAGCAGGAGCTGGGGTTTGCTCCTCAAAACAACTCATCAAACCACATGGATGTCCAACTGAAAAAGAGGGGTTAAGTTTTCTTTCCAAAGCACATACACTCTTAGTAACCTCATGCAAGGTATTCCACGTGGCACAATACAAAGGAACAACAGCTGTTTCAAATGAGTTGCTTTAATTCCAGGTGGTACAGAATTCTGGGCATAACAAAGATTGAAGAGCAGCTCTGGCAGGATTCTGGCCTGGGTTTACTGACCACACAGTTAAGACAGGACGAGAGAGATGGATTTCTTTTCTTCTTTTTTTTTTTTTTCTAAAGTTTATTCTTTAATGTACAACAGGCTCCAAGACAACACTTCAATCTAACTATAGGTGACAAGAGATGTTCTAGCAGGGAATTCAAATGTTTAAAGCAGAAATGCAATCAAGGGTCACCATCGCCACGGCCACAAAGAATAGCTTATTTTTTGCCAGATTTCTTAATTCCACCTGTGGCTGCAAAAGGAGAGAGAGAAAAAAAAAAAAAAAAAGTTAGGATGAGCACTTGATGTGGTTCCTGATGAAATTCATACTGGGCATTCTCTTTGACAAAGACATGTCAGACTGCAAAGTCGTTTGAACTGCAAGGTCGGTGGTTCAAACTCACCCGCTGCTCCTTGAAAACCCTATACAGGGTTGCTATGGGTCGGAAACGGATCAATGGCACTTAATAACATCAATGGCTTTACCAATATTGACTAATGTATGCAAAGGTGGGATGAGGACGAAATGGGACATATGCAATGGGTGTGCACTGACCTGGATCTATACTGTGTATTCCCACAGAATTATTCATTTAATCCTCATGTCTTGTCAACCCATTTTACAGATACAGAAATGAAGTCTTAAGAGTTAGGTGTTGGTTCAAGGTCATAGCTCATATGTGATGGAGCCAGGATTCCAACCAACTTTCAAGTCCATATTCCTAAGTTCTATATATACTATACCATACTATACCGCCTTCTGTATTATGACCCTGGGGTCTGGCTTACTCAATCTTTTATTTTAAAATCCAGTTTACAAATGATAAAAATGTCTGGCACACAGTAGGTGATTTAAGGAACAATTGTAGAATTAGGGATACCCAACACAAGACTGGAGTCCTGGTGTGGGGCTGTGGGTTAATGTAACGAATAGTAAAGTCAGATAGTAAAGTCGATTTGAACCGCAAGGTTGGTGGCTCAAGCTCATTAGCCACTCCTCAGAAACCCTACACAGGGTCGTTATGGGTTGTAACCTACTCGATGACACTTAACAAGGACACAAGACTGAAAATCCAAAAGACATCTGATAAACCTTAAAACAAAAAGGATATCTAGGTCAATTACAAAGTTCGAGGATAGTGTCTGGGGTCTTAAAAATTTGCAAGTGGCCATCTAAAATACAACTATTGATCTTGTCCAGTCTAGAACAAAACAAAGCAAAGCAAACCAAAGACTCAAGGAAGCAATATGTCCAAAGGACTAACGGCAAACACAAAACTAGCCTGAGACCAGAAGAAATAGATGGTGTCTGGCTACCATCACCAATCACTCTGATCATCATATAAGTAGATCCTGGTTAGAATGTGAAAAAAAATATAGAACACAATACAAATTCATAAAAATGACCAGACTTAGTGGTCTGATAGAAACTAGAAAACCCCCTGAGACTCTAGTGCTATGGCATCCTTCTAATCTAGAACTGAAGCCACTCCTGGATATGACTGATGTAGACAAGCCTATAAAATAAGCAGTAACATCTGCGAGGAATGTGCTCTTTAGAAAACTCTACTATATGAGACCAAAACTGCAACATGTGTTCCAAAAGGGAAGGGTTAGGAAAACCAGATGAATGGAAATGGGAACCCTGGGTGAAAATGGGAGATGCACTTAGAGACTGTAACCAATGCCAGAGAACAATTTGTGTATTAAGTATTTAATGGTAAATGAATTTATTCTACAAACTTTCACCTAAAGAATAACAAAATGGTAAAGAACATCTTGGACACATTCTCAGAAAACAAACCCCAAATTAGATAATGCTTAATAAACAGTAGTATATAGTTCCAGTTATGATTTATATTCTCCCTATACAAAGGAGCTCTGGTAGTGTAGTAGTTACGAATTGGGCTGCTAACCACAAGGTCGGCAGTTCAAAACTACCAGCGGTTCCGCAGGATAAATATGAGGCATTCTGCTCCCACAAAGATTTACAGCCTCGGAAACCCTGTGCAGGGTCACTATGAGTCAGAACCTACTCCAAGGTACTTAACAATAACAACATACAAAACCACTGATAAGGAAAGGTGTACGTTATCTCATATACAACGAAACCTGTGAGAGTCAGGACCCAACAGGGCCACCTTGCTTTTCTGGGTCTTTCAAGTTTTCTTTGACAGGGTATATGTACTCTTACTACTTTTCTATTAGCAGAAAATATAGGACCCTTCCTTTTCTGACAGATTTTCACCTTACACAGGTTCTGGATTTCACTGCAATTTTTACTGCAATTCCCGAGGAGCTCTGGTAGTGTAGTGGTTACGAATCGGGCTGTGAACCTCAAGGTCAGCAGTTCGAAACTACCAATGGTTCCGTGGGAGAAAGATAAGGCCTTCTGCTCCTGAAAAGATTTACAGCCTCGGAAACCCTATATAGGGCCGCTATGTGTCAGAATCGGCTCTAGGGCACTTAACAAGAACAACTGCAATTCCCAAAGTGAATTTCAACAGCTAGAATCTAAGCACTACATGGGTGAACCATAAAGGCTTAGTAAATCCGTCCTTCACTAATTTGAAGAATGTAAACAGTGTTTAAGAAACACAGTAAGGCCTGAAAGGTTTTTGAAATGTAATCAATCCTTCTTCCCTTAAATAAAGGAAAAGAGGAAGCATATGAAGTTTGATATTTGCAGGCCTTTGAATAGCCAGGACTTCATCCTTTAGTCCAGACACATGCAGAAATGACAAAACTTAGCCCAGATGTATTTATTAGAGATAACATAGAACTCTGTGTGCTGTTGAGTCGATTCTGAGTCACACTGACTCTGCATAGACTTCCCAAGGGCAGAGGGTGGGTTTGAACCGCTGACCTTGCGGTTACCAGTCCAGTGCTTAGCCCTATTGTTAAGTGCAGTCGAATCGGTTCTGACTCTGCGACCTTGTACAGGGTTTCTGAGGAGCAGCGGGTGGGCTTGAACTGAGGGACCTTGTGGTTTGCATTTCAGTTCTGATCCTACAGAGTCACGAAAACCCAAATCCACTGCTGTCAGAGGATCTACAGGTCAGAGCAGAACTTTAAGTATTTACAGAAGCGACTACCACATCTTTTTGCCTCAAGTCAAAAAGTTCTCTAAGCTACTGTATGCAATAAAGAGATAATGAAACGTGAATTTATGGGAGGAGAGCATTGAAAGCACGTGGTAAACTCAAACCAGAATGAACGCGTGTCTACAGAAAAAGGATTCTGTGTTGCCATTTCGGCAACTTTCCTACAGAATGGAAGCTGGGGCATCTTGGGAGGCTGGAGCACTCCTTTCCCGACCCGGTTCTGCCTCCTGCCCCTCCCATTTGCTAGGAATCCAAAACTGACAAGTGTTTGCCTCTCTCAGTGGGCAGGTCACCTGCCCAGGCCCGCGACCCTAAACGTGACTGGGGAGTTTGTCAGCCTCCATTAGAACCTCACTTACCCAGGGGGCCCTTCCCCGCAGCCTTCGCTTTTAGCTCTTCAAGTTTCTTCTGCTCTTCTTTTTGTTTCTGCTTGAAAGCCTTATCTTCCTAGAAAAGGGTAGAGCAGGTTCACTGCCGGCCGTCCACCCCTTCCCTTCGTGACCGCCTCACCTCGTCCTCACGCCTCCGCGCCCATCCTCACCTCGTCCATTTCCTTGTTCTGTTTTTTGGGTTGTTTCAGGGGCTTCTTCTTGCCACCTGTGGGCGACACAAACACGCTCAGCCAGGCCCCATCGCCCGCCCCGCACACTCAAGCTCAGATCTTCCTCGAAAGTCTCGTTCATCCTCTCCTTTCGCGTGAACTCACCTTCGCGGCCCGACATGGCGCCTGCCGCCCCTTCCCCAGACCTGCCACCGAAAGCAGCGCTCCGACCCCCAACGCCACTCTGTCTGCTGATTGGTTATTAGTCAGGAAGTTGCCTCTCACTACCGGAAACGGCTTTATGGGGGCGGGCTCTAAGGGTCAGAGGTCATTGAGTGGTGGACGCTGGATTGGCGTTGCGACTTCCGCAAAGCGCACACCGAGAGTAAATTGAGGGGGCAGGGTCGTCGAGCCTGGGGAGGGCCTGGAACCCCGAGAAGGGGTTTTAGCCAGGAGTCGCCAGGCCTGTGACTGTGCACGGGAAGAGCGTTGCAGGTAGAGGGAAGGGCACCTGCAAAGGCCTTGAGACTGGAACAAACTCGGCGCGTTCCTAGAACTCAGGGATGCGCAATTTGGATGGTGGGGATGGAAAGGGAGGTAGCAGAAGTGGGCGGGGCATGGATCTTGTAGTCGGAGAGCAGGGATGAAGGATTTTTGGGTTTTATAATACATCAGGGATTTGACTGCAAATTCTTTGTTTTTTTATTGATTTTTTAAATTGAGTTCTCTACTATAGTCACATAATACTGTAGGTACTGAGAATACAGCAAAACAAAGTGACTGCACTGCCAGAGCTGACATTCTAGTGGGTGAGACCGACAACAAAATAAATAAGTGAATCCCATATTGCAGGCCGTGTGATACATTCCGAGAAAAGTAAAGCGGGGAGAGGAGGGAAGGAGTGCTGATGTGGGTGTGAGATGGTGATTTCTTACAGAGTGGTCCGGGAAGGCCTTCCTAGGAGGTGACGTTTGAGCAGAACTTGAAGAGGGAAAAAGTTTTGTAGACAGTATTCAGCTAGCTGGTGTGAAGGCCCTGAAGTGGAGGTAGTCTAGTGTGTTCCAGTAACATAAAGAAGGTTCTTGTAGTTAGAGCAGAGTGAGGACCCAGCTGTGGTCAGAGGTCAGAGAGGTGGGTGAGGCCTGGAAACCAAGTGATTCAAGGAAGAGGGAATGACCACATATGGCAGATAAGAGAAAGGAGGTAGAGGAACTGGAGATGGTGAGTACAGAGCTAGGCTTTATAAAGGAATAGAGAAATGCGGTGGCTATTGGAGAAGAGCTGTTGGTCAATTACTGAGCAATGTGAACCGGGGGAAGAGGACCTGGAACCTTAGGCATAGGTGGAGAGGAGGCCTTTGTAAGGAGCATGGAATTTCATCCAGAGGAACAAGAGAGAAGGCAGAGGGAATGGGACAGGTGTTGACGGGTGAGAAGATACGGATGTTCTTATATTTTACATTTTCTTGGTAAAATTGAAGCAAGCTATCAGCTGCAAGTGAGGTCGGAGTATAGATGATGGAGGTTTGAGGAAAAGGCATTTGTAAGAGACAGCTGTTTAAGATGGAGTGGAAAAGTGGGTTTGTGAGGCCTAAGATTCTGAACATGGCCCTTAGGCCCCTGTTTGATGTGGCCTCTACCTGAATGGATTACCTTCCTGGGGTCCAAGGGTTAGCAGCTGGTGAAGGAAGAGGGACACTGGCTGAGAAGGCTGGAGGCAGCCGAGAGGGAGCAGTGTTTTCAGGAGAGTGTTGAGAGCTGCAGAAATCTGAGAAGCACCTGCTGGATCTGACAAGGTAGAGGTTTTGAGGGGCCTCGGGAGGAGCAGCCTCTGGAGTGGGGAGGAATCCAGAGTGGAGGGAGATCAAGGAAGAAGCAGGTAAGGAAGTGGTGAATGCCAAGTGAATGTTTTTCTGCTGAGCTATGCTTGGAAGGTGGTGCGTGCTGTGGGCACAGGGGTGGCTGAGGTGAGTGTTGTGCTTTGATGACGGTGTTCCTACAAGGTTGTTGTAGGGTAACAGCCTGTGGGCAGTGGGCGCTGGTTTTGAGGCCCAGGAGTCTTGCCCGCTCTGGTGTGTGCTCTCCTGGGCAATTGTCTCAAGCCTATGAATGGGGGCTAGGGGTCCACATGTGGCACCAGCTTGGAACCACTGTCACTGGGGTGCCTCCTCCAGGCCTCCCAGGTCAGACCTACTTTGTTTAGGAGGCATGTTCTGACTCATCTGGCTGTGATTTCAAGGGGGTATGAGCTACTCCAAAGATAGCTCCCAACAAGGCTAGAAGGGGAGGAGCCTGGGGTGCTCTTACCTTACCTGTGGGAGCCCTTTCTGTTTTGTAACCGGAACTCCTCCCGTCTGTGCCCCCAGCTCCTTCTGCTTTTTTCTATAACCTGTCAGTCAGCCACCAGGTGTCGCTCTGACAGAAGGAGTCTGCACTTGGAGGCGGGGTGTGGGAGGGGGTGGCCTTGGACTGTGAATTAGTCAGAGAAGGGTGCTTGCTGGCTTAGTTTTGCCAGAATTGATGAGTCACCTGGCCCCCATTTTGGGGTCTTCAGAGGACTGCTATTGGGTTTGGGCCAAGCCTGACTGTGGGTAATGGGAGGCTCCTGTGCACTTCACCCCTGGAGTAGTCGGTGTTGTTAGGAACCAAACATCAAAGCAGGGTTAAAAAGGAAAAGATTAAAGAAACCTAACCTGTTGAGCAGTGACTAAGGTAAGGGAGGAGGGAGAAAGCTTAGGGAAGATGAGAAATGTGAGCCTGGGAGTCGGTAGTCTGGAAACGCTTGGGTAGGAGACCAGAAGAAAGTTCACTAAGGAAAGTTGTCTGTGAAGATGGATGTTTTTCTTGGAATTGTCCTCTTAGAGAAGAGCTGAGAGTTCTCTGCTTTGGGACAGAGTGACCTCTGCCCTTGTATGTGAGCAAAACTCTGCTTCCCTAATACAGAGACAGCTCCTAAGGAGTCTGGGAAGTTGATTTTGAGTTTTTTTGTGTTGTTTTTTTTTTCCCCCAGAAAAGACACTGGAAATCCCCTTTGTCCCGTAACTTTACTGGGAGCATTATGAATCTTTGTGGGGGCTTTGTCTGCATGGACACAACTCAGAGTTGAGAACTTTTCTCTTGATGTTATCAGAAAACCAAGCAGCAGAATTCATCCAAGTCATAACAGTGACCTGAGGAATGTAGGGAGGCGGGTGGGGGGAAGGGTTTAGTTTCTGTGGCCTCATGGAAGAAAGCCCAAGGCATGATTTTTTAATTCTGTCCTTCCCCTCATGTGTTCCTTTTTCCAAGAGCACCTAGGGGCATACCTGACTACCCTCCTGCTGTGGGGACCTTTCGTTTCTGGGCCAACTAAGTGCAGCTCCGTTTAGATGATTTTAATGGAAATTAATTGATTCAGAGCTGTCCCTAGACCTTGAGACCTGACTTATATCCACAGTTTTTCTCAGCTGTGTGCTGATCTGTCTGGTGTCGCCCTCACAGATCTCCTGATGAGAGGGCGCAGCTCTGTGTTTGCTGTGGAGCACATCGTGGGTGTGCCCCATGTCCACGTACCGAGAAGCCTCCTTGGAACGGACCTCTTTATGACCAGGGCTCTCTGTAGCTCAGGACCCAGCCAGCCCAGAGAGAAAAGACCTGAGAAGGTGGACTTTGGGCTGTATCACCGCCTCACAGCGCTGGGAAGAGCCCTGGGGCACAGTATTCAGCTACATGTGGCCTCCACAGCCAAGTCTTGCTGGGACAGATATGAAGAATTTGTTGGACTCAACGAGGTTCGAGAGGCCCAGGGAAATGTGACTGAGGTGAGGAGGGGAGTCTGGTGGTTGACCCTGCCTCCTGAGTTGGTAAATGCTGCCTGTATGCACCCACCAAATACATCACTAGCCACGTGTGGCTGAGAAACCACATCTAGACTTGCCTTTTTTTGAAACACCACCACTGGTAGAAACATCTGACTCATCTTGCATTTGGAAACCGGGGTTGGAGACTACTAGGGTGAAGGACTTGGGTGTAACTGTACCCCCACCCTCCCTGGAGGCAGCTGTTGTGGTCTGATAAATTCCTGACCATTAACATCTATTCTCTTAGGCCATCAAACCCTTCAGTGACTGGGGAATTGGTGGTGATAGTTACGCAGGGGTTTGCTATGTCAGAGCCTGTGTGTAATTAAAACATCCCTGTGAAACTAGCGGCCACTGGGAAACTCAGTCTCTGAAGAGGGCAGAGCTGCCTGTAGTTGTCAAGCCCCTGATGGAAGTGGTAATGCATTCTGCCATCACCGGCCTGTACTTGCATAGGCTTGCAAATCAGTATAATGAGATAGGATGAGTCTGGGCTGCAGCTAGAGGCTCTGAGGCAAAGATTCTGTCCTTGGAGACTTTTTTGTAACCTGGAGACTGAAGCATTGCCTCTCATGCTGTTGTTTTGAGGGTACAGGAAGCAGCACAAGCACTTAGGTTCCTTACTGTGGTTTGTGTCGGACGGGAGAGGAGTTGGCTGGCTGTGCTTGGTGTACACAGGTTGCGTGCATTCTTAGCTATTTTCCAAGTTTCTCAGGGGCACATTATTTCTACTTGAATGGATAAATCCAGTGATTTTGATGAGCATGGCTCAAGGCTGTACTCTGAACACCTCCAGAGAGTCAGGATTGGTGTCTCAGGGACTCTCTCTACTCTAAGGCACAGTCTTGTCGAGACTGGAGCAGAACCTTTTAGGTGTATGGAGAAGATGGCTTCTGCTGTTCTCTTGGCAGGCAGAGAAAGTGTTCATGGTGGCTCGTGGGCTTGTCCGGGAGGCTCAGGGAGACTTGGAAGTTCAGCAGACCAAGCTGAAGGAAGTACGGGATCACTTGGACCGAGTCTCCAGGGAGGACAGTCAGTATCTGGAATTGGCTACTCTGGAGCACAAGATGCTGCAGGTAGGCACCACTGGTGGCAGCCCTTCCCACCAGAATAGAGACCCTTGCTTGGTAGGTCATGGAGAAGGGGAGCTGGGGACTCTGACTGGTCTGGAGGGCAAAGGCCAGGTGAAGACTTGAACCAGAAGTTCCTGCTGAGGAATAGGACCCCAGGCTTTTTGGACCTGTCCACTTGCTTCTTCCTGGAACACTGTGACCAACAGTCCAGAGCAGTATAGTCCAGTACCTAGAGTGCAAGGAGCTCCGTGACGGGGCTGGCCCATATAGACACGATCTGTAAATACTAGCACATGTCTGGTCAAACCCAAGATGGCTTGGGTGAGAGGATAGTGAGGTCACCTAGACTGCCCCTGTTCCTTTGCTTCCCTCACCCAACCAGGTTTATGCATCCTTCATTCCATCTACATAGTTGATGGAGCATGTACTCTGTACCAGGCATGTGTCTACGCCCCAGGGACATGGTAGCAGGGCATCTGTTGATTGACTGTAGTTAGTGGGCTCTGTTACGGCCATCTCACACAGCTTTGTTTCTACAGGAAGAGAAGAGGCTTCGAACGGCCTATCTGCGTGCAGAAGACTCTGAACGAGAGAAATTTGCCCTCTTCTCTGCAGCTGTGCGGGAAAGTCATGAGAAGGAACGCACTCGGGCTGAGAGGACTAAGAACTGGTCCCTCATTGGATCAGTCTTGGGGGCTCTGATTGGGGTGGCCGGCTCCTCCTATGTGAACCGAATACGGCTACAGGAGTTGAAGGCCTTACTTCTGGAGGCCCAGAAGGGGCCTGTGAGCCTCCAGGAGGCCATCCGAGAGCAGGCGTCCAGCTACTCCCTCCAGCAGAGGGACCTCCATGACCTCATGGTGGACCTGAGGGACCTGGTATATGCTGGGCCAGAGCAGAGCTCTAAATCCCAGACAGGTACTTCCCGCACTCAAGTCAAAGGCACAGATGTCCTTTCAGCTGCATTGAAAGAACAGCTTAGCCATTCCAGACAGGTCCATTCATGTCTCCAGGGTTTACGAGAGCAGCTTGACGGTCTAGAAAAGACTTGCAGCCAAATGGCTGGGGTGGTTCAGCTTGCAAAGGTGGCAGCACAGCCAAGCCTTGTTGAACAGGCAGATCGAGCTCCACCCAGCTCTTGGCTGGAGCAGGGGAGCATGATCTTGGCGCTGTCAGACATGGAGCAGAGGCTGGAAGCCCAGGGGAACAGGAACACCATCTACAGCACGCTGGTCACCTGTGTGACGCTTGTGGCCACGCTTCCTGTGTTCTACATGCTCTTCAGGGCCAGCTAGTCCCTGGATCCTTCTCCAGCGGGGCTGAGGGGTTAGGTGTAGATATAGTGAGCTTTGGATATGGGCACCATCATTGTGACTCATCTGAGTATCCCCCAGATAGACTTTGCCCTTTAGGTAATGCTCATTGATATTCATCATTAAAAATTTTTATTGATGTCTAATTAAATTATTTTTTAGTTTACATTATTTGTCCATTGAAAATTGGGGTCTGTGATTTGTGAGTTGGGCTTGGAGTTAGGGTCCTTTCTCCACTTCATCTCTCTTGATCTAGCCCTCTTTTGAACTGTTCTTTATGTACTCACCCCTTGGGCTTGGGTTTTTGTTTTGGATTTCCTGGCCTGACCTTCCTGTGTCAGATAGCCTGGGTATTCTAATTAGGAGAATACCTGATAGCCTGCTGCTAACATCAGATGGATCTTGACTGAGAGAATACCAGAAAGATGTTTATTTGTGCTTTATTGACAATGAAGAGGCTTTTGACTCTGTCCATAAAAAGCTATGGACCACACTGAGGAGTATGAGTTTTCCAGAACACTTAATCATGCTCATGAGGATTTATACTCAGACCAAGAATTAGTCGTTCAGACAGAACAAGGGGGCACTGAATGGTGTAAAATCAAAATCCAGAAAGGTATGTGCCTGTGTTCGCTTCTGTCACCATACTTACTCATTCTGTATGGTGAGCAAATAATCTGGGAAGCTGGCATCAGGATTGGAGGTAGACTTAATAACAACCTGTGATATATAGATGACACAATCTTGCTTGATGGAAACTAATAGGACTTAAAATACTATCAAAGACCACAGCCTTCGGTATGGGTTGTACCTCAATGTACAGAAAACAAAAATCCTCACCACCAGAGCATTAGATAAAAACATGATAAATGGAGAAAAGATTGAAGTTGTAAAAGACTTCATTTTGCTTGGATCCACCATCAACATTCATGGAACAGTCAAGAAATCAAACAACGTATTGCATTATCTGCACAAGACCTATTTAAAATGTTCAAGAAGATGTTAGTTTGAAAACTAAGGTGCACCTGACCCAACTCATGGTATTTTCAGTAGCCTCATATGCAAATGAAAGTTGGACAGTGAATAAGGAAGACCATGGAAGAACTGATGAATTTGAGTTATGGTTTTGGAGAATATTATAAATACTACGGACTGCTAGAACAAACAAATATGTGTTGGAATAAATATAACCAGAAAGCTCCTGGAAGCCAGGATGGCGAGACTTTCTTATACTTTGAACATGTCAGGTGGCACCAGTCCTTGGAGAAGGAGATACGAGGTAAAGTGGAAGGTCAGTGAGAAAGAAGACCCCCAACAAGATGGATTGGTACAGTGGCAGCAACAATGATCTCAAACCGAACAATTGTGAGGATGGTGCAGGCCCGGGTAGTGTTCTGATCTGTTGTATATAAGGTGCTATGAGATGGAATTGACTCCACAGCACCTAACAACAAGCCTGCTGCTCCCCTACTGTGTACTGTTGTTGTTAAGTGCCATCGAGTCGGGTCCGACTCATAGCGCCCCTGTACAGGGTTTCCGAGGGTGTAAATCTTTACGGGAGTAGAAAGCCTCCTTTCTCCCGCGGAGCGGCTGGTAGTTTCGAACCGCTGACCTTAAGGTTCGCAGCCCGATTCGTAACCATTACGCTACCAGAGCTCCTATAGTAAGTAAACACAAATAAGCCCACGGGCCCCTTGCTCACTGGGTATTCTGCCCTTGATTATGTCCCTTTTCTGGGTCATTTTCACTGCTATTGGGGGTTCTAATGCTGGAGGAGACTCCTGATGTGGCACTGTAGGATAAGCACCGGACTGGTAATCACAAGGTCAGCAGTTCAAGCCTACCAGCTGCTCTGGAAAATTCCATACAGGGTCATGAGTCATAATGATGCTGGAGGAAGGCATCCTGGTGGCACAGTAGCTTAGCACTGGACTGCTAATGGAAGAGCTGGCAGTTCAACTCCACTAGTCAATGTGGGAGAAAGATGTAACTGCTTCATAAAGATGACAGCCAGTTCTACTCAGTCCTGAGGGGCTTCTCTGAGTCAGAGTCACCTGACCAGCAATGGGCTTTTATTCTAGAGTAATGATCAGAGACTGGGGAAGAGGGATTGAGAGAATGATTGGTAAGTGTCTCTGGAAACAATTACAGAGCGTGATGGCTAATCTGAGTCCATGGGGCAGAGAGTGCTTTGGGCAGCACCAGTATGCCATTGAAGTTGGGGTAAACTTTCACATACAGCCTGGGGGTGGCCTTTACAGCTCAGCCCACCAGCAATGTAGAAGGGGCATGGAAATAACTCACTCTGAGAATCCCTGACCTCTCCCTTTTCAGAGAGGAACTTCAACCCTTGACCTTCTGGGCTAAATGGCCATGGGTGGCCGTGTGTGCCTTTGAGTAAACAGGAACAGTGTATTGAAGGACCTGTGGGTTTGGTACATGGAAGCTCCTTCAGGGTACACAGAAACTGTGGATAGGGGCTCATTCACCTAGGTCAAAGCTAGAGGTATATTCCATAAGGTGCCCTCCCCTCCTGGAACCTGTGTTCAGGTTGAGCCAGTGATCATGTCCCAGATGGCCTTATGGTGTTCTAAGCCTCTGAGTACCTTTGTCCCTTAGTCACTCCTCCTTGACAGTTTTCTGATAGTAGTTGTTAAGTGCCATCAAGTCAGTTCTGACCCATAGTGACACTGTATAGAGTTTCCAAGGAGCGGCTGGTGAGCTTGAACTGCCGACCTTGCAGTTCAAATGACTTTGCAGTTCAGAGCAATGGTGTGGGATGAAATGACCACAGAATTTGGCATGTTCACAGGAGCCAACATATCAATGAAGGCTGTGGGGTTTAGAAGCCCCAGGTCTCCCTGTGGGGTGACAGTCCTGAAGGGTGTATATTTGAATGAATGGACTTGGGGGCAGGGGGACATTTCTAGAAACATGGTAAGAAGCCCCTACAAGCTGCAGAGGGAGGGAAGCTAAAGTAGTTGAGGAATGGTAGCCAAACAAATCCAGTTGAAGTGGGGGTGAGGCCTTGGAACGTCATGTTGGCAGGCACCAGGGATTTCTGAGGCCAGAGGCCAGGGTTGGATCTGGGGAAGAGAGCATGATGCCGGTGTAGATATACTGAGCTCCTGACCTTGGAGATGGAAGTGGGGCTAGCGGTAAAGGGGCAACTTGAGAGGTCAGGGAGGGAGCGTTTGGATAAAACAAGGCCCCTTGATATGGGGGTGGGTGGTGGGAAGAAGGTATCTGTGGTGTTACCTTGTTGGGCAGTAGCCAATGTGGTGTTAAGTGCCATCTAGTGAGTTGACTCGTGGGAGAAAGATGAGGCTTTCTACTCCCGTAAAGATTTACAGCCTTGGAAACCCTGTAGAGGGTCGCTATGGGTCGGAACTGACTCGAAGGCACTTAACAACAACAACAACAACAAGTGAGTTGACTCATGGTGACCCTGTATAGGGTTTCTGAGGAACAGCTGGTAGGTTTGAACTGCCGACCTTGCAGTTAGCAGTCCATTGCTTATCCTACAGCACCATACCAGTACTGCAATGTGAATGGCTGTGGAGTTGGTTCTGATCTACAGCGACCCTGAATAGGGTTTCCAAGGAGCGGCTGGTGAGTTTGAACTGCAGACCTTGCAGTTCAAACCGACTTTGCAGTCCAGCGCATTAACCCACAGCACCATACCAGTAGTAGGCATACCCTATTCTGTGAACGTGATGGATTTTGCCTCAATGCACAAGAGCCAAAGTTCTAGGTAAGTCCTGAAAGAATAGGGCAAGTACTGGCTCAAGAGTACAGTGGGTATGCCAACATGTAAAGGGCCCTGCAGAGGGCACAACTGGGCCTTGAGGTGAGAACTCTGCCTCCCAGCCTTCCCTCCAGCGAAGGCCCAGATGTTTTGCAGTGGGAGTACAGAGTTGCCCAAGGCCTCTCAGTTTGGGGTGGGTCCACTGCCACTTTCTGGAAAAGGTTCAGGTACAGACCTGGGAAGAAGGGAAGGAAATGCTCCTTTGTTGGGCACCTCTGCGGCCTAGGTGCCCTCCTCTTAACAGTCTGGTTAGGCGTGGCATTACCCCCATTTGCCGGTGAGTAAATAAGCTTGGGGGTCAGGTTACTAGGCTTAGTGGTGGCGCAAACCCAGGCCCAACCCCAAAGCCCGGGATCTTCCAGCACCGTCAGAGGTGGGGGCCGGAAGGAAGGGTTGGCTGCTGGGGAGTCTTGGGAAAAGGGGCAGTGGGCAAGACGAGGTGAGGAGGGAAGAATCAAAGCACCTAAACGTTAAGATAGAGGAAGTTGGGAGGACGACCAAGAAGCCAGGTATTGGAAAGAAAAGAAAGCTCGAGGCGCTGGGCAGGGTGGGATGGTGGCAGGTGAACAGGCCCAGCAGGTGAGGGGCACGGGTCTGACCTCCGGCAGGAAGGGCGGAAATAGGCTGAGACACTGTACCATCAACACCTGGGGGCGCAGCGGACGACCCTCTTCCCTCTTGCCGTTCCCAACCCTGAGGGCTCCCAATTCCGGTTCCTGCCCATCGCGCAGGTGAGGCCCCGCGGGGCGGGGCGGGGCCACTTTAGATCCCGTACCTCCCCCCCCCTTCGCGGATCTGCGTTGCCATGACTACCGCCGCCGCACAGCCTGCGCGCCACCCCCCACATGTTGGAGGGGTTGCGGCCCCCACCCCCATCCCCGGCAAGTGCGGATCCCGGGGGATTGGAATGCGGGGTCCCGGGTGGTTCGGGGCCGCGCGCCCGGCTGCTTCCGGCCTGGCCCGGGTGGAGGGGGGAGGGAGGGCGGCCCCCGGCGGTCGCGGTGGGGGGGAAGGAGCGGAGCCTGCCCGGCCGACGCGGCTTTGTTTCCTTTGTTCCCGGCGGTGGCAGCGCCTCGGCGGGAGGGGCGGGCAGCGGGCGCAGTTTTCCGCCCCTCGGTCTCCGGGTAACAGCTGCGGCTCCGCCGGACCCACCTCCGAGGGGGGCGGGGGGCGAGGCCGCCGCGCGCAGATCCCGAAGCCGGGAGCAGCCGGCGCCTCCTTGGCGCACGCATCCAGCAGGCCGGGCTGGGCGGTGAGTGCGGGGCCGAGGTGGCACACCGGGGTGAGGCGGGCATCCCCCAGGTGGAAGGGCTCGAGGTCCCATCTCTGCCGGGTGATTGGTGGACGGCTTAGATCCTGAGAGTTGGGACCACACTTCTCGGCGAGAAAGGAAACTCTGGCGACTCCGCCTGTAATGCGATTGGGAGACAGAGGAGGTGGAGCTGCTCCTCCGAGCCCCCTCCTCGACGCCGCGCTGGGGACCGGACAGCCCCTTCCCCGCCCTCCCAGGACCACTCGTGGTGTCCTTGCTTCCTGGCCCCGGGGGCGAGGGAGAAGGTTCGGGGAAGAGCCAAATGGGACGGTCGAGGCTTTCACTTGTAATAACAGCCCTTCCAGACTGGTCTCGGCCGGGCTGACAAAGGCGGACCACGATCCTCCAGCCGTCCACCCGCAAGGGGGACTCCCCTCTCCCTACACAAACACAGACACAGACGGTGGGTGATAGATAAGCGCTCCTTAGGCCATCGTGGGCACGTGGTTGGTGAATGGTGGATCTCCCCATCCCACCTTAACACGGAAACCTGGGCAAGTGATGTGCACCGTTGCACTGTCAATGAATAACTCGCCTATTTGGTGGATCCTGGGAGCGGAGCATTAGGGCAGAGAGGAAGGCCAGTTTCCCACTAACTCCGGAGACATTGCAAACGTGGACTGAAGTACGGTTCTTCTTTCTGTGGAAGGGCGGAGTTGGTTAGTTCTTTCAGTTGTTGGTGACCTGGAAGGTGCTTGCTCTTAGCTGATCAAGTTAGGTGGCTTCAGGCTCTGAGAGAGACCCCAGAAGAGATCACAGGGCAGGCCAAGGCACAGGTAGAGTTTTGACTTTGGCTTTGAATCAGGGCGGAGCCTGAGACCTGGGGAATGGGCAGAGATTCTGGCTGTGCAAGTGAGGGACATGACGCCTGGTTCCCAAAACATTCCTTTCAGTCTGCTTTGGCCTGGTCAAGAAGAAAAATGAGTTTGATTCCTTGCCCTTCGAGAGGTCAAGTGGCTTGGTGAGGGTTAGGCATCCTGTATCTACCCAACCAACTGGATTTTCTGGGCTGTGGAATTGGAATTCTTATAACATGCAAGGAACACCTGCTCTGTATCAGTGTCTGTTTTCGTTTCTAGAGCCTCTGAATCCAAAGCCACACTCCCTGCTGTCAAAGGATCAAGTCCAGAGTGGGAGGGTGAAATGAGAAAAGTGGCCTTGGTTGGGGTCTGCTAGTTCCAGGTTTAATGGTCAGAGAAGCCCTGCCTTCCATTCCACAAATGGAAATTCAGACTCAGAGCCCCTGGTAGAGCTGCAGTACTCACTGGGTCTGTCTAATCCATCCACTACTCTGAGCTCCTTCCTCTGGAGCCTGGGAGGACAGTGATGTCTCCCTAGGATAGGCTGGTTGGGTGTAGGAGTTAATGGGATGAAGGGGAGTGGGGATTCCCTAGAGTTGGAACAGTCTGTGTAAAGTCATGGAGGAGTGGAAGGTCTGTAGTTCAGGAACGAAGAGCATGTGTGGGGGAGTGATGGCATGGGTGGGCTGGGGATAAAGACGTTTGACCTTTATCCCTCAGGCCTAGAGATGCCCCAAAGGTCCTTGCTTAGCCAGGAAGAGCCTGCAAGGTGGCAAGGGGTAGGGGTCGTTAGGAGGAGCTGGGGCTGTTCTGTGACCTCTGGCAGAGTTTAAGTGATATACTATGGCATAATGCCCAACCTGGAGGAGAAAATGCCACTGCCTGTCTTTTGCTCCTCTTCTCCTGCGCACTGCCTCACATGATATGTGAGAAAGGGTGAGGGGTACTTGAAGAAACCTGATAGCCTTCTCTGGAGCAGGTCAGGGTGGGCCAGTCCTTGACCTCCTATGTGACCTTACCAGGAGCTGTTCTCATCCCACCTCATCCTTTTCCCATGGGCCTTTTGGCCCAGTTGTGCTTTTACTTTTCGGGAGTGGCTTGGTCACTGCTCCTTGAGGACTGGAGAACCCTGGCACTTGGTAGGCACTGAGCAAATGTTTGTACGCTAATGAAGGAGTGAAGTTGGTCTAACTACAGGGACCCTCTGCGCCAGGCACATCCCTGGGCCTGAGGTGGCAGGAGGGAGTAGGCAGGAACTGAGTGTAGAAGTTGGCCTTGGCCCAGAGGGAGAAACTTCTTCCTTTCATTTCATTCCTTGGAAACTAGGTGGGGGGCTCCTGGGTAGCCTGGTCTTGCCACAGCCCTGGACTTCTGGGTTTGCAACTCTCCTGTCTCCCCCCCGTCTGCCCCCCCCCCTTGGTGGCAAACAGAGACGGCCTTGTTCCTGCTCCCATAGAGCTGCCCTGTTCTTTGCACACTAAAAATGGAAACCCCCAAGCTATTTTGGGAGCAGTGCCCAGCCGGGCTGTGGCCATGGCCCCCCTGCTTCACCAGGCTGTGGTCATGGCTCCCCTGCTCTCAGCAGGCTGCTAGACCCTCCTCCGGAGCCCAGCCCTGCCCTGAGACAGCCTTAGGAGCAACCTCACCACGGCCTCCCTCGCAGGGATGAATTGACCTGGGCGGAGGAAAGCTCTCAGGACAGCCTGCATGGACACCTGGCAGCTGGGTGGTGGAAGGGGCTGGACAGTGTGGCCTGGACACAGGCAGGTAGAAAGTCTTGTGGCCTGGTATGCATGGCCTGTGGCACCACTTCACCAACCTTGGGGCTCCTGGCTACAGGCTGCGGGGGGCTGGGCAAGGAGCTGTGGCTGTGATTTCTTGGTCTGGAGATTCAGCTGGGGCCTGCAAGGAAGGGTCTGTGACACCTGGGTCTGGGAGGTCCTGGGGAGGTGGGCATGGTCAGGCATGGCCTCCCCCTCCACCCTTCCCCACCACTTACCCTGTGCCGTGGGCCCTGGCTCTGCTCTGACCTGCAAGAGAGGAAATGGCAAGGGCTGGCCTGGCTTCCATAATCCTCTGGGCCTTGGGGCTTGAACCAGGGAGATGTGAGTGTTTCTCTATGTGTGGGTGTCTAATGTTGATTTTATGTCTTTGGTGAGTGTCTGACGTGTACCTGTGTGTGGTGTGTGTAGTATGTGTGTGTGTGATACGTCTTAGTGCAGGTATTTAAATGTGAGTGGTGTGTATGTCTGTGTTTCTATAGATGTGTCTCTGGTGTGCGTACAGGCTGCAGCTGCACATCCATGTGAGTGGAAGCACCGGTGTGTGGTGTGTGTGAGTGCTGAGGATGTGCATCTGCGTCTGTGCTGGTAGTGGTTGGGCTGGGACAGCCTTTAGCCTGTGTGGAGGGCTGCTGCCTTGATGGGTGGAGTTTGGGCAGAGGGTAGGATTGGGAGAATACTGAGATGAAGGGGCCATGCAGGGAAAGGGGGAGGGGAGGGCACTGTGCTGGGGGCCTGACTGGTCCCTGCCAACCATGGTGCTCCTTCTTAGCTGCCCTTTCCCAGGCCCCTGGGGTGCCTGGTTCCGCTGCCCTTCCCCTCCCCATGTGGGCTCCGAGGAGGCGTCCCCTGTGGAATGTGTTTGGTGGCGGACAGCCAGGCTGGGCCCCGCTCCACCAGCAGACTGGGCAGCAGGGAGCGGTATCTTTGTGTTGCCTCCACAGTGGAATGCCCAAAACTCCTACATGTTTGCAACCCAACCCCCAGCTCATGCTCTGTTTTCTTCCTGTCCAGGTGACTCTCACACAGGTCATGTTGTCTCCTGACCCAGCCGGTCCTGCCAGGTGAGCCTGACCTCACACCTGCGAGGAGCGTGATTCCCACCCAGGCTGGGATGCTTTCCATAGTAGTGTCCCATTCAGGTCCCGAGCCAGTCTTAGGCTCCCTCATCTCTGTGGTTGCTTAGGTCTGGACTGCTATTCTAAAAGGCCCTTCCCCTACACCTAACTCCTGTCCAGCCCTGACATGGGGGTTCATGAGGATCCTTCCCTCTTCCTGTTCAGAAAACCAGCATCCGTGCAGAGGGAACCTCATCTCCATGTAGTCTAGGCTTTCCTTCCCACCACCCTGCTCTCCTGTCTGCTTTAGGCCCTGGCCCTTGGGGATGGGGTATTTCCCAAGTCTGTGCGCCCCTAGCCCCTCTCCGTCTGATCCTCTGGTAGCATGGAGTAGGGTAGGTTGCATGTCCCCTGACAGAATGGTGTTTGCAGAGAAGGGGCAGTTATGGACTTTGTAGGGAAAGGCTCCTGCTTCTGACCCCCTGCAGTGTATGCTGTGGACCTCCCCTAGGTAAGAGGAGCATCTTGGCTAGGCCAGTGCCCCCAGTGCCCATAACCCTATTCCTCCGATGGCCACATGAGTCCTGCTGAACCTCTCTCTCTGCCAGGTGACCATGCCTGCAGTCGGCCCAGCTCTTCTCCAGATGCTCTGGGCTGGGTGGGTCCTTGCCCTCCAGCCCCCACCCCCGGCTGCCTTCACTCCCAACGGCACACAGCTGCAGCACTTGGCAAGAGACCCCACCTCAGGCACCCTCTACCTTGGGGCCACCAACTTCCTATTCCAGCTGAGCCCAGGGCTGCAGCTGGAGGCCACAGTGTCCACTGGCCCTGTGCTTGACAGCAGAGACTGTCTGCCACCCGTGATGCCTGACGAGTGTCCACAGGCCCAGCCTACTAACAACCCAAACCAGCTGCTCCTGGTGAGCCCAGGGGCCCTGGTGGTGTGCGGGAGTGTGCACCAGGGGGTCTGTGAACAGCGACGCCTTGGGCAGCTTGGGCAGCTGTTGCTTCGGCTGGAGCGGCCGGGGGACACCCAGTATGTAGCTGCTAACGACCCTGTGGTCAGCACGGTAGGGCTGGTGGCCCAGGGCCTGGCTGGGGATCCTCTCCTATTTGTAGGACGGGGCTACACCAGTAGGGGCGTAGGGGGTGGAATCCCACCCATCACGACCCGGGCCCTGTGGCCATTGGACCCCCAGGCTGCCTTCTCGTACGAGGAGACAGCCAAGCTGGCAGTGGGCCGCCTGTCTGAATACAGCCACCACTTCGTGAGCGCTTTTGCACATGGGGCCAGTGCCTACTTCTTGTTCCTGCGGCGGGACTTGCAGGCTCAATCTCGAGCCTTCCGTGCTTACGTGTCCCGTGTATGCCTCCGGGACCAGCATTACTACTCCTATGTGGAGTTGCCCCTGGCTTGCCAGGGTGGTCGGTACGGGTTGGTTCAGGCTGCGGCCGTGGCCAGGTCCGGGGAGGTGGCCCATGGCGAGGTACTTTTTGTAGCCTTCTCTTCTGCTGCTCCGCCTGCTGTGGGCCGACCCCCATCGGCAGCTGCTGGGGCCTCTGGAGCCTCTGCCCTCTGTGCCTTCCCCCTGGATGAGGTGGATCGGCTTGCCAATCGCACGCGAGATGCTTGCTACACCCGAGAGGGCCGCACTGAGGATGGAGCCGAGGTGGCCTACATTGAGTATGATGTCAATTCCGACTGTGCACAGCTGCCTGTGGTGAGTTCCAGCACTGCCCTGTCCTTTCCCTGTCTCTGAGGTACTGACCAGGTATTCAGCTGTCCCTGGAGCCTGAGGGAGGCTGATGGGGTCAAGGGTGGTCAGGTTGACACATGTTAAGAGTGTCCTTTGTGTCTGAGTGGTGGAGAGGTGCCTTAATACAAGAGTGGCATTCAGGTAGTCAGAGCAATGCAGAGATGGACTTGGACCAGATGGTAAAGGTGTGGCATTTGTGTGGGTAAAAGGTAAACTGAAAGGGTGTTCAAGAATATGGGGCAGAGACCTTAACTATTGGGAAGATGAGACTTACTGTGAATTCTTGAGCGATAGAGGAAGGTGAGGTTGGATAGAAAAGGGGAGAAGATGCAGGCTCGCTTCAATAAGAGGGGCGAAGGGGCATGCATGGGTAGATTTGGAGATGAGAGTATAAGCTGTGAAAAGCTTTGAAGTGGTCCAGGAGAAGGCTGAGCAGATAAAATGGATGGAACAGCAGCCAGGCCAGGGATGGGAGAAAGTGAGGATACAGACAGAGCAGGAATCAAAAGAGGCGGAGGGGCCAACAGAATCTCTCCAGGGCAGTTGGAGATAAATCTGCTGAAGTTAGACTAAGGATGTGGCTAAGGGTATTGTTATCTAGGGGCAGAGTGTTAAGAATGGCTAGCAGAGAGCCCAGGGCAGTGTTGAGGATGTACGGGAGGGGGGGGGGGTGCCAAAGAGATAGAGGAGGGATGAGGTTGTCCCAGGAGGATGGGGCAGGAGAAGTCATTCAGGGCAGGGCATTACTGTTGCTTCTTGTTACCTGCAGGACACTCTTGATGCCTATCCCTGTGGTTCAGACCACACCCCCAGCCCCATGGCCAGCCGAATCCCACTGGAAGCCACACCAGTGCTGGAGTGGCCAGGGGTTCAGCTAACAGCCGTGGCGGTCACCATGGAGGATGGACACACTATCGCTTTCCTGGGTGACAGTCAAGGGCAGCTGCACAGGGTGAGTCCACAGGAAGCGCTGGGCCCCTTCTCCCAAGGTCTGGAGGACGACCTAGCTTGGGGAGAGTTATCCCTGTAGCCCTTGGGGCTGAGATGTGTGACTTACGACATTCTTCCCTTACCCTTGACTGGACCTGTGGTCCTCATGCCAGGACTGAGTGATGTTTATCTCACACCCCTCCCAAGGCTGGTTGTTGTGACCTATGACATTTTCTTCCCCAACCCAAGGGCTGGGAGTTAGTGACCTGTGTTCCCAGGACTGTTGTTATGTGCTATGAAGTTGGTTCTGATTCATAGCGACCCTGTTCAGGGTTTCTGAGGCTGTAAATCTTTACGGGAGCAGAAAGCCTCAGCTTTCTCCCACGAAACAGCTGGTAGTTTTGAACTGCTGATTAGCAGTAAGATTACCAGAGATGTTTTTCTGTGACTTGTTCTCCAAGTCTGGACAGTGATTGGCCAGGGGGAAATTCTGTCTGCACATTGCTTCATTAGGGAGGGTCCTGAGCCCAAGTCCTATGTTCTTGGACTTGGACCCCGTTCCTTATGATCTCTAATCTCAGGTTTACTTGGGCCCGGGCAGCGATGGCCACCCATACTCCACGCAGAGCATCCAGCGGGGATCTGCGGTGAGCAGAGATCTGACCTTTGATGGAGCCTTTGAGCATCTGTATGTCATGACCCAGAGCACAGTGAGTGCCAGGCTAGAGTTGGGACATGGCTGCTGAGAGGGAGGGGTGCCTGGAAGAGGCCTCTGGACGGGGACGGGGCCCCACATGTGGGTCAGCTGCTGCTATTGGCACAGTGCCCTCAGGTCGTCTTTGTTGTCACAGCTTCTCAAAGTTCCTGTGGCTTCCTGTGCCCAGCACCTGGACTGTGCATCTTGCCTTGCCCAGAGGGATCCATACTGTGGGTGGTGTGTGCTCCTTGGCCGGTCAGTGCTTCACCTACCTGGCCCCTGTCTCCTTCCCTGTCTCTAGCCCCAACCAAGCTTATTGCCTTTAACGCTCTTGCCGAATTACCCTGTCTAGGATTTGGGATCCTTGGCCCTTGACTCTCAACCTCCCCATTTTCCACCCTAAGCATCAGGGCCTTGCAGAAGACTGATTGTCATGCCCCAGTCTCCATGACAGCATTGGGGGTTGTAGGTCCTACCCTGTGAACTCCTAGTGGGTGGACTCTGGCCATTCTCCCTCAGGTGCAGCCGCCATTCTGAGTGCTCGAGAGGTCAAGGCCCAGAGCGGTGGTTGTGGAGTTTCCAGCCTGAACCAGTCTGTCTGCGAGTGTCAACCATGAGTCCCACCAACATCAGCCGTGAGGAGAGGAAAGAGGTGAGTGCCCAGGGCAGGGCAGGGCAGGGCAGGGAGGGCTCTGGTGGTGGGTAGAGAGCTTGAATTTTGGTGTCAGAATCACCATGTATCACACATTGTTACGTAAGTCACTTGTTCTGGGACCTTGATTTTTCCTTTTGTTACTAACCCAAGCCCCAGAAGCGTTTGTGAAGGTCTGGGGTCTGGTGGCCGCAGAGCCTGCTTACTGTGGTTGTCCCATCCTCATGAGCCCTGGACCTCTACCCAATGCCCAACATCGTGTTCTGGGCTCTCTTGGCAGATATTCCTGTCAGTGCCAGACCTGCCACCCTTACAGCTGGGGGAGTCCTACTCCTGCCACTTTGGGGAGCACCAGAGTCCAGCCCTGCTGACCGGTTCTGGGGTGATGTGCCTCTCCCCGGACCCTAGTGAGGCCCCAGCAGTGCCAAGAGGAGCCGGTGGGTGAGAGAAGGTGCCTGGGAGTCCCACCTTACTCCTGTCTTACTCCAAGGGGTATGGTTGGGATGAGGTTTGAGTCCAGGCAAAGAACCCTGCCTGAGGTGTTTCCCTTCTTGGAGGAGCCCATACTAATCCCAGCCCCAAAAGTCACCAGGGTGTGCCCTGTGAACTGTGTTCCCTAACCCTGGACTCCCTCTCCGTGTGTGGGATGTGACTGCTCTCTGTGGTCATGGGGTGCTGCCCCTGGGTCTGAGTGCCCTACCCCATTCCTCAGCCCCACCCCCTGTCCCCTTTGCAGACCACATCTCTGTGATTGTGGAGCTCAGGTTTGGCACTGTGGTGATTGTCAAGGCCTCCCTCTCCTTCTATGACTGTATGGCTGTCAGCGAGCTCTCTCCGTCTGCGCAGTGAGTTCCTCACCCTGACCCCCAGACCCTGGGATACCCTGTGGCTGCCTCCTGCCCAACGGCTGTGCTCTTGCAGGTGCCAGGCCTGTGTGAGCAGCCGCTGGGAGTGTAACTGGTGCGTCTGGCAGCACCTGTGCACGCACAAGGCCTCGTGTGATGCCGGGCCCATGGTGGTGAGCCAACGGGTGAGTGTCGCTCCAGACTGGGCTCCACAGGGGGTCGGGGTCCCCAGTATGAGGGTTCCTTTGCTGGCCCGGGGTCTGTGTACCTGCCTGCCCATGTGGACACCTGAGCTGTTGTATGCATGATGGACTCACTGGTCAGCAGCTGCCGATTGGTCCTGCCTCTTTTGGGAGAGGACATTTGTAGCTGAGAGGCGGGGAGGTCCGGGCGTCAGGCCCTACCTCAGCACAGACTTTCCTGGAGCCTGCCCCCCTTTTTCCTTTGAGAATTAATGGGCTGTTTTTGTTTCTCTTTCCCTTGGTCTCCTTTCCTTTTAACACTTCCTTTGCCTGCCTGCCATCTGCTCCTGCACCTGCCCGCTGAGTGGCCCATTCTGTCTCCCTCTGCCTACCCTTCAGAGCCCGCTTCTCTCTCCAGCCCCTCCTGCGGGCAGTGTGCCCAGCCCCTTCCCACCCACAACCCCTGCTCCTGACACCCTTCCCATGGAGCCTGGGGCTCCTTCCCCGACCACAGCCTCAGATACTCCACCAGGGACTAGACCTGCCTTGCTTAGCCCCTGGGAGCCGGGGATAGGTCCCGGCCCCATACCTGCTCCCAGTTCTCCGGAGCCACCTCTCCACAAGGAGTCTACCCTTCCAGACTCCCCCAATAGACCTGGAACTGCTGTCCCCATCCCCACTCTCTTTGGACCCACAGCCATATCTGAGGATCATCTGGCCCCCTACCCATCTCCCTCTGAAGCAGCAGCCCTGCTCCCTGTCCCTACAGAGTCTGGCCCTGAGACCCTCCCCTCTGCGATCCCCTTGGAGCAGCCCCCCGGCACTGCTCCTACTACCACTTTCCCAGGGGCTGCGGGCTCCATGAGGCCTGCTCTGGACTGGCTAATGAGAGAAGGCGGCGAGCTGCCCGAGGTGGACGAGTGGACAGGGGGTGACGCACCCGCCTTCTCCACTTCCACCCTCCTCTCAGGTGATGGAGACTCGGCTGAGCACGAGGGTCCTCCCGCCCCTCTCATCCTCCTGTCCAGCCTCGACTCCCAGTACGACACCCCCGGGCTCTGGGAGCTGGTGAGGCCAAGCTCTGGATAGACGCCTCCGGGGAGGATTTCGGGGAGGATGAAGCCCCTTGTTTGCCTTGTGATTTTGTGTTAGCGGGACCTAGAGGGAGGTGGAGTCTGCTACCCCATGCTGCTGACCAAGTCCTGGGACTCTGCCAGGAGAGGACTGTGCAGCAGGGTGGGTTCCATGGACCGTTGCTCTTGGGCCCGTAGGAAGAGGTGGGCTGGGGGGCGAATGCCTGCCCCTGTGTGGAGAGCGTCCAGGGCTCCATGCTGATTCCTGTCCTCGTGGAGCGCCAGGTCCACCTGGTTGGCAGGAACCTGCGCCTCTTCCAGGTGAGTGTGTCCTGCTGGTAGGTGTCTTTGAGACCTCCTTGGCTGTTCATAGACTGTACGCTAGCCCTGGGGCAAGGAGGGGGCAGGGGTCTCCTGGGGGAGGAAGGGGACATGGCATCAGGTCTCAGCTCCTGTCCAGAGGTGAGGTTGGGGCGTTTGTGGGTGCTCACTGGACCCAGTTCCTGAAACTGCCCCAGCAGCCATGTCGTCTGCTCCCAGGCCAGCCCAGGACTGACTGAGTGTGTGATGGAGCTGGAGGGCCGAGAGGTGGTAGTTGGAGCCAGTGTGGAGTGTGGGCCCCCTCCAGATACTCGCTGCCATGTCACCTGCCAGCCCCACCAGGTGCGGACCGTGAGAGCGGGGTGGGCAAGGGCCACTGGTCACAGGTTGGCCATCAACCTCAGCTGGCTACACCATGCTTGTCCCGGCCCAAGCCTTGACCCTGTATCCCTAAAGGGCCTCAGTACCCCAGCTCTAGTCTCTGACCCCAAGACCCCATGTGTCCTTATACCTTCTACCATACAAATCCCTGCACCCCAGCTCTGCCTATTACCCTTGCTTCATGGGGTCCTGTTCTTCTGCTATCACCTATGAGCCTGTACTGCACAACTGGTCATTCGGTCCTTTGTGTGATCACCGCTGCCCCAGGCCTGGTGCCTCCCCCAGCCCCAGACTCTGACAGCTGCCCTTCCCCGCCGCCATCTCTCCAGCTCAGTTATGAGACACTCCTGCCAGAGCTCCACGTGGGGCTGTTTCTGCGCCGGGCCGGCCGCCTGCGTGTAGACAGTGCTGATGGACTGCACGGTGAGCTCACTGGGGCCTCTGGGGCTGGTGGGCGGCAAGGCTCTTCTGTGCCTGCGTCTCACACTCGTCTCTGCCATCCCAGTGGTACTGTATGACTGCTCCGTGGGACATGGGGACTGCAGCCGCTGCCAAACTGCCCAGTCCCAGTATGACTGTGTGTGGTGCGAGGGGGTGCAGCCGCGTTGTGTGGCCCAGGAGGCCTGTGGTCAGGCCGAAGCTGTGGCCACCCAGTGCCCTGCGCCCGTCATCCACTCGGTGTGTTAGAGTTCCAGCACATCCCTTCCTCACTGTTGCCTTGGAGGGAGGGTGGGTTTTGCTGTGAGCATAAAGGGCCCAAGGTTGTGGGGAGGCTGGAGCTTGTCTTCCTAGGTGGACAGGGGCTGACAGGTGGGTGGAGGTGAGCAGGCCTTGTCCTGGAACAGGTGGAGCCACTGACTGGGCCTGTGGATGGAGGCACCCGAGTCACCATTAGGGGCTCCAACCTGGGCCAGCATGTGCAGGACGTGCAGGACACGGTCACGGTGGCTGGAGTGCCCTGTGCAGTGGACACTCAGGAGTATGAGGTCTCTAGCAGGTGAGCTAGCAGGACCCAACCGGAGCAGGGAACACTCGTCCAGCGCCACCCATCTACCTCCTCTCTCCGTTTCCTTGGCTCTTGTGACAATTCCTTGGGCCTTGGTGCTTGAGACCCTGGAGAGTAGACCTTCAGGTTCCTGGATGGGTGTGCCTGTGTGTGAGTGTCTGTGTGTGTTGGGGGTCATTGCTCTGTCAGCCATGTCACCTGGCTTTTACAGTGTCCTTCCACACAGTCATGGGAAGAGGTCTTCAGCTCTCAGGCAGCTGTAGTCAGTGACTGGTATTCCTATCTTCTTCCCCAAGGACTGCCCTGAACCGAGCCCCACAGGACAGTAGACATAGGGTAGACATGAGGCACACTTGCTGAGTGTCAAGCTCCTCTGTCCAGTCCCTTCTTGGGGCTCATGGCACATCCCAAACCAGGCTGAATTTCCAGGTTACCTGGAGCATCTGCCTACAGCCAACACAAAGCAGATCATACTCAGATCTGGTTCTACAGAGCCCCAGAGTTGTCCTTTTTTCTTTCAGTAAGGAGTCATTGTACTAGAGCATGTAGTTTATCCCCCAGATGTATTGTGACTGTCCAGGCTGTTAATGATTTCAAAACTGTAAGTCTGAAGTCATCTGTGAAATGCTTTATGAAGGGATGAAGATAGATTCTGACTGAAGCCTCTCCAGGGTAGTTCACACATCACTTGTTCTGTTTTCCTTAAGTGTTTGCAGTGACTGGGACAGTTTCACTGCTGAGCCCTTCCAGGCATGACACTATGGAAATTAATTTGCCTCAGGCTTCTCTGTTCTGGCTGAGAACCATTGTTTTCTTAGAACATTCACCTACCCTTTGCAGTTTGTCCCCAGATCTGACTAGATCTTTCAGGGAATTTTTTTCTATGAGAAAATACCATTTCTCCCACTTTGCGAATGTTGCTGTGCATGCAGTTAGGGTGGGGGCTGTGGGCAGCTGGCAAGGCCCAGCCTGACAGGGCTCCTTTGTAAATTTGCACCACAACAAAGAAATGCATCTTGTCTTGTTGGGGATTTGGGGGACGTCACATTTGGATGATTGCTATCACAAATATTAATCTTCAGATGCAAAAGTCTGCAATAAGGAATTTCCTCCAAAGCTATCAATCTTGTTGGGGAGGAGGGAGGAGACTGCTTGACCTTGAGGGGCAGGGAGAGGGCAGCCAGGATAGTTTGGGGAGCCCTGGGTTCCTAGGCCTCCAGCTTTCTTCTTTGTCCCCACAGCCTTGTGTGCATCATTGGGGTCAGCCGGGAGGAAGTGTCAGGCCCCGCGATGGTGGCGGTATTGGGAAGAGGACATGGTATTTCTGAACGTGACTTTACCTACCAGGTGCTTGGCTGCTGAGGGGCTACTGTATGTGGTGGCTCTTCCTGGCCCCTCTGATTTTGCCTTCCCAGTGCACCTTTCCACCCTGACCCCAGGCCATCTCTTCTGCCTCAGGTCCCCCACTCCTACCTCCATCCGCACTCTCACCGCTTATCTGGTAGACTGATGTCTTTGTTTTTTTTCCTCCTCCGCAACCCCCACAGGATCCAGAGGTGTACTCCATCTTCCCGTCTCGTGGCCCCAGAGCTGGGGGTACCCAACTCACCCTGCGAGGCTCTAAGCTTCTGACTGGGAGCCTGGAGGACATCCGAGTTGTGGTTGGAGACCAGCCGTGTCACCTGTGAGAGCTGTTTCTCATCCTGCAAAAATCCAAGTGCTCAGGGCAGGGAGGAGGGGCCCCAGAGAAGGGGCGAAGGTTAAGTGGGCTCCTTCTGACAGTAGCCAGCGCTGCCTGAGGCCTGAGTGAGTTAGGGACCCCTTCTCCTCAGTTCCTCTCCTCCTCCGTGTACTTCGTCCCATACCACCTCCCTCCCTAGGCTGCCAGAGCAACAGTCGGAGCAGCTGTGCTGTGAGACCAGCCCGTACCCCATACCTGCTTTGCTCCCTGTGGCCGTGTGGTTCGGGGTTGCTGAGAGGAGGCTCCGACACAGCCAGTTCCAATACACTCCAGACCCTAACATCACCTCCGCCAGCCCTGCCAAAAGCTTCCTCAGGTACATAGCATGTAGCAGGGGGTGATGAAGACCATTGTAGCTGTAGTACATAGGGTTTGTAGTGTTTATGTGGGGGTTTGGAATCCCATGTTACTGGTGGGGAGAAGGGCCTATGTGGTTTGGGACTGGGGCTCGGCTTTGGAACTGGGTCACATAAGTTATGGGGATGGCAGCTCCCTGTGTCCAGGGGCCATGACCAGTGGTTCCTGGGCTATGTTTCAGTGGAGGACGAGAGATATGGGTCCGTGGCCAGAATCTGGATGTGGTGCAGACCCCAAGAATCCGAGTGACCCTCACCCTGAGAGTGCTGAGGTCTGACCAGGGGCTTGGTCGGAGACGTCGAGTGATCCCGGAGACAGTGTGTTCCCCCGGAGCCTCCTGTGGTGGCCAACACGTAGGACACCCTGGGCATCCCCAGCCTGCATTGGGCTAGCTGCCGCCTGCCCCTTTCCCCACACCATATCCTGTGAACAGCCCTGGGTGACTGGTGCCAAAGGAAATTCTCCGCATCTTTGCTTGGCTCCCTTGCCTCATACCCCCTCAGCTGACCCTCCTGTCTTCCCTCTCTTCACCCCAGTTTGAAGAGCCATGCTATGTGAACTCCTCCCAGCTTATCACATGCCGCACGCCTGCCATCCCGGGTCTGCCTGAGAGCAGGGTCCAGGTGGAATTTGTCCTTGACAACCTGATCTTTGACTTTGCTACATTGAACCCCATACCTTTCTCCTACGAGGCTGACCCCACACTGCATCCCCTCAACCCAGAGGATCCCACCATACCATTCCGACACAAGCCTGGGAGCGTGTTCTCTGTGGAGGTACTGCTCTGACTTGGGCACGGTGGCCCCACACCTTTCCTTTACTGGACAGCCCTTCTGTGGGCAGAGGGTAGGAGGGTAGAGCCTAGGCCAGTGGAGGGACTTGGCTCCTCTTCTGTCATGGGTGTGGCCTGGGTCCTGACACACTCTGTGGCGGGCTGTGACTAATATGTAGATGACATGACATGTACTAACTGCATGGTGTGATGTAAATGACATGGCATGCAGTAACTGCGTGGGGTGGATGCAGTAGGTGACTGGACCAGTGTCCATGGGGTGGGTGGGCCATCAGACACAAAGCAGGGTCTCTAATTTGGTTAGGTAGGATTCTGGGGGTAGTGTTACAGAATGGAGTTTCCAGGTTTTGACTCTGGAAAAGTTAAGACCCCGGGAGGGAAGAGGGGGTAGGGCCAGGGACATGGAGGGCATCCCATGACTCTTGGCCCCATATGACAGGGGAAGAGGTGCTGAGGGACTGTCAACCCTGTTCCTGGTGAGAAGTCCAGGACTATTCTTCCCATATGTGTGCGGGAGGATCTGAGTGACCATCTGCTTCTCCTTCAGGGAGGGTCTGAGTACACTGGTCAGTTGTATCCCATGTTCTAGGGGGAGAATCTGGATCTTGCAATGTCCAAGGAGGAGGTGGTGGCCATGATAGGACACGGTCCCTGCATGGTGAAGACACTGACCCGGCACCACCTCTACTGCGAACCTCCCACGGAGCAACCCCTGCCCCGACACCATGCCCTCCGGGACGCACCTGACGCTTTGCCCGAATTCACGGTGGGTGGACAGGTGGTGGGCTAGGCTGGGCCTCAGGCACTTGCTGAGCTCTCACTCCTATCTGGCTCCCTCCCTGAGCAGGTGCAGATGGGGAACTTGTACTTCTCCCTGGGTCGTGTTCAATACGATGGCGAGAGTCCCGTAGCCTTTCCTGTGGCGGCCCAGGTGGGCTTGGGGGTGGGCACCTCTCTTCTGGCTCTGGGTGTCCTCATCATTGTCCTCATGTACAGGTGGGTGCAGCTAGAGGTAGTTGAGCAAACTGAGCGGGGCAGATAAGGGTGTGGTTGGATTGGGAAAGGGTGGCAGGGCAGACCAGACCAAACCAGGTATCAGCAAACATTGTCTGTAAAGGGCCAGAGGGTAAATATTTTAGGCTTTGTGGGTCAGGTGATTTGATTGCAGCTATGCAACCCTACCATGGCAGTGCAAAAGCACGTGGGTTCCAACAAAACTTCATTGACCAAGACAGGGCGTGAGCCAGATTTGGCCTGTGGTTTGCTGATCCCTGTGCTGGATTAGACCTGGTCATGGGTGGGATAGGCTAAATTGTCCTGGGCTAGGTGTGACTGGGTCAGTCTGCTGGGCCAGCAAGGGCTCTGGCTTCCTCTGGCCTGCCGCCTCCCAACCTCCTTGGTGCTGAGCAGAAGGAAGAGCAAGCAGGCCTTGAGGGACTACAAGAAGGTGCAGATCCAGTTGGAGAATCTGGAGAGCAGTGTGCGGGATCGCTGCAAGAAGGAGTTCACAGGTGAGGCCTCAGGGACCAGGCCCCACTGCCAGGGCTCTGCTGAGCCAGCTGCCCTCACACAAGATCCTTGTCGCAACCCGGCCTCCTCTGATCAACAGACCTCATGACCGAGATGACTGATCTCACCAGTGACCTTCTGGGCAGTGGTATCCCTTTCCTCGACTACAAGGTGTACGCTGAGAGGGTCTTTTTCCCCGGGCACCGGGAGTCACCCTTGCACCGGGACCTTGGTGTGCCTGAGAGCAGGCGACCCACTGTGGAACAAGGGCTAGGACAGCTCTCCAACCTGCTCAACAGCAAACTCTTCCTAACCAAGGTGCCCCTGCCCTCTGCCCCCACCCTCTTGTTCCCTCCCTTCCCACCTTCCTGATCCCAACTACTTACCTTTGTCTGAACTCTCTCAGCCTTCCCTCATCTTGGTTGCACCATTTCTGAATCTGCCCCTCTCCTTGGCCTCAGTTTATCCATACGCTGGAGAGCCAGCGCACCTTCTCTGCGAGGGACCGGGCCTATGTGGCATCCCTGCTTACAGTGGCACTGCATGGGAAGCTCGAGTACTTCACCGACATCCTCCGCACCCTGCTTAGTGACCTAGTGGCCCAGTATGTGGCCAAGAACCCCAAGCTGATGCTGCGCAGGTTTGTATGGCTGTGGGAAGCAGGAAGTGGGTGCCAGGGCCAGGCAGGCAGTGGGTGGTGGGAGCCAGGAGTTGACACAGGGCCTCTGGGGTCTTGGGGCCTATAGACAGAGAGTGCCACAGCCCCATCTGATGGCCCTGACCCTCCCTTTCCTTGTCACACAGGACAGAGACTGTGGTGGAGAAGCTCCTCACCAACTGGATGTCCATCTGTCTCTACACCTTCGTGAGGGTGAGGGAGATGGAGTTGGATGCTGCCTCCACTCCTCCTCACCCCCCGGGAGGGTCAGGACCCTAAGTTCTAGACCTCTGGCCCCCACACAGCTGATGCACCCATGTTGGTCCCACCTCAGCCTTCTGCAGCTTGGGTCTTGTTCTTGTTCTCAGCATGTAGTATGTTCTATGACCTTTGTCCTATACCTGGTACCTTCCCAGGGATGGGGACCTAACTGCCTGCCACTCTCCTAGGACTCGGTAGGGGAGCCTCTGTATATGCTATTCCGAGGAATTAAGCACCAAGTGGACAAGGGACCTGTGGACAGTGTGACTGGAAAAGCCAAATATACCCTGAACGACAACCGCCTGCTCAGAGAGGACGTGGAATACCGGCCCCTGGTGAGGGTGTGTGTGTGTGTGTGTGTGTGTGTGTGTGTGTGTGTGTGCATATGCCAGTGGACAACATGGTCTAGAATATTACTTTTTGGTTAGGACCATGGAGGTGATAGGGGGTAGGGGGACCAGCCCTTGGTGAAGGTCACTGTCTGGCTTTGGCTAGAAAGTAAGGAGGTAAAGGTACATTGCTAGGTTCAGGGACTCAGAATGAGTTCAGGGGAGCAGGACCCCTGGCTGGCTTCTTCCTGTTGGCTGAGGTACTGATGGAGGATATAACATGACCGAATCTGGACCTTGGTGTGTTGTGTTTCATTTGCTCTTCCCAGGAGTCCTATGAGGGCTTCCCTATTGTCAGTTGCATCAATAATTGAACAAACTGAGGCTCATAGAGGTTTTGGTTGATCATACGCTTGTTAATAAGTCACATGTTAGTTAATAAGTAGTAGACAAGGTTCAAAAGCTGGTTTGTCTTGGCTGCTGGGCTGCGTTCTCTGAGTCTCCAGTGTCCCTGAAGCCAAGGGGAGACCGATGAGGAATGGACAGACCCTGGGGATGAGACTGGAGCCCTGGCCTCTGGGAATGCCCTGGGGTTTGGGCTGCCACACGACGCCCCAGGAGGTGGTGCTTTGTGTACGCAAGGTAGAAGGTCTGCAGGGCTCAGGCCCCAGAGTGGCAGACTGACCCAGCTTCTGCTACTGTGTCTCGGGATAGAGCCAGACTGACCTGTGATCCCTGAAGAGAGATTTGAGGGTCAGACCTGAAGAATAGGCCATTTCAGGCTTGGGATAGAGTCAGGGTGGCCACAGACATGGCCTGGGGAGAAGCCAGCTCTGCTCTGGATCAGTCCAAGTCCTTGCTATACTAGGGGCCTCAGTGTCTGTCAAACCACCATCTTAGCATCTGGCCAGGGAAACAGCATGTCCACCATGCTGGGAGATGGCTTAGGAGCCACCTTGGCCAATTTGCTTGTCACTTTTCCCTGGGTTTGCTTCTTAGTAACATACAAGGCATTCCTTCAGGAAAATTCCATTTGGCCTCTACTAAACCTCTGGTAGCGTAGTGGTTACGAATCGGGCTGCGAACCTTAAGGTCAGCGGTTCGAAACTACCAGCTGCACCGCGGGAGAAAGATGAGTCTTTCTACTCCCGTAAAGATTTACACCCTCGGAAACCCTATACAGGGTCGCTATGGGTCGGAACCGACTCGATGGCACATAACAACAACAACAAAACCTATTCTTTAGTGGTATTGAAGGAAAAAGTCCAAGCTGTACTGAAGGCATTAGCAAAAAAGAAGGTTCAAGTAATTGACAGAATGCAAATTGAAATGTAACGAACTGATGCAATGCTGGTATTTACTAATCAGTGCCAAGAAATTTGGAAGAGCAGGCATTTGACTGTGGATCATGAGAAACTATGAGTAATGTTACAAAGAATGAGGTCAGAACACTTCATCTTGCTCCTGAGGACTTGTACATAGAACAAGAAGAGGCAGTCTTTCAAACAGAACAGGGGATACTGAGTGGTTTACAATCAGGAAAGGTGTGCACCACCAGGGTTATATCCTTTTACACCATACTTATTTAGTCTGTGTGCTGAACAAATAATCCAAGAAACTGGACTTTATGAAGAGAAATGTGGCATCATGATTGGAGGAAGGCTTGTTAACAGTCAGTTATATGCAGGTGATACAACCTTGCTTGCTGAAAGGATTTGAAGCACTTGTTGATGAAGATCAGACTACAACCTTTAGTATGGATTACACTTCAGTGTTACGTCAACAAAAACCCTTACAACTGAACTAACAGACAAAATCATGATAAACAGAGAAAAGACTGAAGTTGTCTCGGATCTTCACTTTGCTTGGATCCGTGCTCATGGAAGCAGCATTGGATTATAGCGGATTTGGTCAAGAAAACGAATGACAATGTTGATCCTGGCAGAGGTGGAGGGGCCTTCTGAGTCGTGAAGGGTTATGGGCTAAGGTTCTGTGAGGAGGCACCGGGTGGCTGGGCTGGACCTGGGAAGGTGCTGTCCAGATAGATGAATGCATGCGTGAATTCTGTCATTCCATCGTCGAATGCAAAGGATCTTCCACTGACTGAATGCTTAGAAAAATGGATACTTCCCATCTTGCAGGACTGAGCTCTGTGGACCACAATACTACTGTCTCACACTCCATCATGTGCTAGAGGACATGATGACATGATTGATGGTGCCTATGACCTTAAGGATGTGTAGCTGTTGTTCTCAGGTTTGACTTTCATTACAGCAGGAGAAATGGCAGTGTTTTTACTAGCAATGTTCTAGGAAGGACTGAAGATAGCCTGGGAGAACTTGTACAAGTCTCAGGTCAGCATCCGCTGTAATTCCATGCCTGTCCCAGGGCCAAATGGAACCGTCTTTTTGGAGACACAGATACTGAGCTTTCCTCACATCCTGCAGACAGTGCTACACATATTCCAGGTGGTCATCAGCTACTTCCTCATGCTCATCTTCATGACCCACCATGGGTACCTGTCTGTGCATTGCAGGGATGGCACAGGATACTTTCTCTTCAGCTGAAAGAAGGCAGTGGTAGTGGACATCACTGAGCACAGACTCCATGGTGTGACCTTATTAATTGCTGTGGGAAGCAGTTTGAGACTGGAAGACATGAATCCTGCTCCACGCATCCCTTCTTACTCCATGTCTCCTTACACACACAAACACGCTTGTTCAATAGAGGTTTAGTTTATAGTCTTTGAATTCAAGTGGCAATCTCTCCAGACTTTTTTTCTAATTGAGGGGAAGCCACCCGTAAGATATAGTCCCCTCCCTATCATCTTAGACCCAAATTTTATGTTCTTGACTAATTCAGGTATTCAGTGACATGATCCTCTGATTCCTTCATAATTTTTTTTTTTTAATTTAAGGTTTTTATTGTGGATTGAGTGAAAGTTTACAGGGCACATCATCAGTTTCACATTCAACAATTCATATAACTTATTTCATTACTTTGATTATAATCCCCTCCATATACCATCAGTTAAAAGTATTTTTCTTTATCCACTTTAGCTTTTTTAAAAAAACACACAAACAAAAAA
>NW_006408764.1:3960631-4001270 GCF_000296735.1 Chrysochloris asiatica
CTTCCAGCTCATTTGCCTCAGTCACTTTATCTCGTTTCTGGACATGTACAGATATGGTCATCTGCTTCTGTTTTTTGGGCATCTTCAGGGGTTATCTGTGGCCTTAATACTTAGATGGGTGTGTATTTTGGTATTTCTTTTATGCTTTCTGAATGCCTCCAGGTAGATGTGATCAGGAAATGGACTTCCCTTTTCACTCTTGTTCCTGAGAAGTTTCAAGATACCACTTTTGGTCGTTTTGACGTAATTTAGGATTTAATTTTCGGCCTGTTTCCTCTTTTGTCTGCTTGTCCCGCTCCACAATCCCCGTTCAGTCCTTTTTTTCTAGTTGCAACAGTTCAGGGCCGGCTGTGGCCGTTTGGTTTTAATTGGAAACTGTCTCTTTAAATTTCAAGGAGATCTGTGCGCATGCGTAGTAGAACCCTCCGAGGGTGGGGCTGGGGTGCCCACTAGCTCAGACACCCCTATAATCACCCGAATGGAGGTGCACAGACAGCAAGGGACCAATGAACAGATACCAAAAGAAAACAATGTCCACACCTTTATCTCAGCGGTTCTGCCAGGCGTCTGTGGCAGCTCAGATCCTTTCCCCATGTGGTCTCACCCAAGATGGCGGTTCCTGGAGCAGCTGAGCGTCCCGGACTAGAAAGCAATAGATTTCTTGCTTCTGCCACAAATTCCCCCAGCTGTGAGCCTTCCAACCTTCTAAATATTCCTTTATATGTGGTTCAGAGTTCTGGGACCAGCCCCTGAGCCTGCTTAGTCGGGTATTCTGTGTTGTTGTTGGCGGAGCTCTCTACTATACGTCCACCCGATCCGTCATCTTGTTTGTTCCCTCCTTCATAATGTTTTGAGCATTTTATTTTTTTTTAACAGACAATAAGTGAATTTGTCTTTGGTGGTTTTGTTTGGTGAGTGATGTAACGGGATTATTAACTTCAACTAGGATTGATTACATCTGAGGAAAATTCTTGCCCAGCTAAACCTAGAATCCAAATTCAACATAAGAAAGTGAATTCCAGTTTTTGAACTGAATTACTGGGAAATACACTGTGCCTTCCTCCAGGTGTGATGTGAAGTGTACAGGGGATGTTGAGACTAAATACAGGCATGAAGCGTGAAGAAGTGTGCGTTCCTGGACAGCTGACTTGTGTCCCTGCTTAACACTTTGATTAGAATAAACTTGCAATTTGAGAATATAGAAATAAGTATCTTCAAATGAAGCTGTCGGTATTTAAAAAAATTAAGTGATGTATTGGGCAGATCTGCTGTAAAAGACCTCTTTAAAGTGTTACAGCGTTTGATGTCAGTTGGGGGACTAAGGTACCCCTGACCCAAGCTATGGTATTTTCAGTTGCCTCATATACATGTGAAGCTGAACTCTGAATAAGGTAAACTGGATAAGAATTGATGAATTTGAATTATGGTGTTGGTGCAGAATATTAAAAGTACTATGGACTGCCAAAAGAACAGACACATCTATCTTGGAACAAGAACAGCCAGAATGCTCCTTAGAAGCCAGGATGGCAGACTTGTTTTGGACAGAGGATCAGGAGGGACTGGTTCCTGGAAAAAGACATCATGCTTGGTAAAGACAGTGAAAAACAGGAAGACCCTGAATTAGAATGATTGACACACTGGCTACAACAGTGGGCGCAGATATGATCATTGGGAGGATGGCACAGGATTGGTCATTTTGAATCTGAGCTGACACAATGGCATCTAACATCAACAAACCTTACTAGTACAATGTACCAAGTGCTGGCTCACAGAACACCTGGTGGGGTGGCAGGTGAAAAGACAGGAATTAGGGAACTGTTTGGCTCTTGGAGGGCAGAGCTGGACAGGAGGTGGTGGCCTCCTTGTGGGTTGTACCTGTCCTTGATCTTACATCTTGTCACCCCATGTGTGGCCTAGGCCCTGATGGCTCCCATGTGCCCTGTGTAGACATTGAATGCGCTCTTGGCTGTGGGGCCTGGGGCAGGAGAGGCCCAAGGCATGCCTGTGAAGGTGCTGGACTGTGACACCATCTCCCAGGCTAAGGAGAAGATGCTGGAGCAACTTTATAAAGGAATACCTCTTGCCCAGCGACCGGACTCCCGCACCCTGGATGTTGGTGAGGATCAGGCGAGCGTTGTTCTGCAGGACTGAGCCAGTATTGGGACTGAGCTGGCCCTGGACCAGCCCTGCAGTGGGAGTGGGGTGCTGGGAGTGGGGTGGGGGTTGACTCTGGACACCTCTCTGGGGGTGAGCTCTCAGCTGGTGAGACCTCTGCCCCCACCCCAGCCCTGGCATTTGTTGTAAGGGGTGGCATGGTTGTGTGGGGCTGTCCCCTCATGGAGAGACTGGTGAAGGAAGAGACAGTCTCACTATGGCAAGGATGACCTGGAAGCTTGGGCCAAATCCCATCTTGCTGTTATAGAGTGGCGGTCTGGGGTGGCAGGACACCTCATTCTTTCCGACGAGGATGTCACTTCGGAGGTCCAGGGTCTGTGGAGGCGCCTGAACACCCTGCAACACTACAAGGTGGGAGGAGTGGGAGCTGGAGGAGGGGTGTGGTGTTGTGGGGCTGGCGGAGGGGTCACCGGCTGTGGCCTGCAGGTCCCAGATGGAGCAACTGTGGCCCTCGTCCCTTGCCTCACCAAACATGTTCTCCGGGAAAACCAGGATTATGTCCCTGGAGAGAGTAAGTACCCCCGTCCCACTGCGTCTCCTATCCTTGTTTTGCCCATCCCCTCATCTAGGTGCCCCCACCTTTGACCAAGGAAGTAGTTATGTCCAATCTCCGCTGGGAGATTGGGTTCTGGAGCCACCTACCCGACCAGCTTGTCACTTCCCCCTGGGTTTGCTTCTCCTTAGTTACCTGTGAGGCCTTTCTTCAGGAAAATTCCATTCCATCTCCACTAAACAAATTTCTCTATAAGGGTGTTGGAGTGACCTTGCTTAGCAGGTCCTGGAGGACCCAGGGGAGGTGGCACCTGATAAGGGGTGATGAGCTGTGGGTTCCTGGCACAGGGACTCCGATGCTAGAGGATGTGGATGAGGGGGGTGTCCGGCCTTGGCACCTGGTGAAGCCAAGTGAGGAACCTGAGCCCCCTAGGCCTCGGAGAGGCAGTCTGCGGAGTGGGGAGCGTGAGCGAGCCAAAGCCATTCCCGAGATCTACCTGACACGCTTGCTGTCCATGAAGGTATGCTGGGAGCAGGGCCAGGGCAGGCAGTGGTGTCTGGGTTGGGTAGGACTAGGGGTAGGTTGGAGTGCCTCAAGACTGTGGAGGCTGGGCCGGTTCCCTTGCTGAGTGCAGCTCTCCCGTGTCCCCTTCCCTTTAGGGGACCCTGCAGAAGTTTGTGGATGACCTGTTCCAGGTGATTCTCAGTACCAGCCGCCCTGTGCCAATCGCTGTGAAGTACTTCTTTGACCTGCTGGATGAGCAGGCCCAGCAGCATGGCATTTCTGACCAGGACACCGTCCATATCTGGAAGACCAACAGGTGGGCGTGGAGTTGGGTGGGCTTCAGGCCTGTGTGTGGGTCTTCTCCTGCCTCCTCCCCACCCAGCACACTCACTGGACATATCTGCCTCACCCGCAGCTTGCCGCTGAGATTCTGGATCAATATAATTAAAAACCCGCAGTTTGTGTTTGACGTGCAGACGTCTGACAACATGGACGCAGTACTCCTCGTCATCGCACAGACGTTCATGGATGCCTGCACTCTGGCTGACCACAAGCTGGGCCGGGTGAGCAGGCTCTGGGTGGGCACGGAGGGGCAGCATGGGCTGGGAGTGGACAGTACTCTGCATGCACCCAGGTGCCAGGATAGTAATGAGGGCCAACTTCTGACTCCAGGCCTCCCCAGGCCAGCTGTTCTTAGTCTTAATATTTGAGCAGGGGTTGGGGGGGCACCGTGTACCAACTCAGAGTCAAGACATCGGAAATAGGTTCAGCTGGGTGTGGCCAGGGCCTGGAGTGCTGGTCGTCTGTGACTGGAGTTCTCCGCCACTTGGTGAGAGTCATGAACGGCTGGGAATGTGGAGTGGTCTTGGCAGGCCTGAGAGTGAGGCCGAGCTCCCTGGTGATTGTGCAGTGGATAGACTAGCACCTGAGAGTCCAAAGAGGAAGCTGTGGCTGTCTTCAGGTGTGCAGGGACGAGGTCCAAGCTGGGTATGAGCATACAGTGCAGGCAGAATCCAGGCTGTGCTGACAGGTTGGATGTGGAGACTGAGGGAGAGGAGGGCTCACATGCAGTCCAGGTCTCTGGCTTTGGTGAGCTGAGACTCGGAGGAGGGGCCTCAGTTGGTTTCCAGGTGCAGACATGTGTCTAGTCCCAAAGCAACTTCCGATTGCCAGATGGGTTTGATTCTGGGAGAGTGTTGGTGGGGTCTGTGGAGTAATGGGGAGGAGAATCCAGGGCATGCCTGTGTGTGATGGGTGTGCTGAGCAGGGAGGTGGAGGCGCAGAGGAGAGAGTGGTCAGGGCAGCACTGAGGTAGGGGTATGCTATCATCAAAGCTATGACCCTATGACAGACGTGAGGTCACCAATGTGTCTGGTCAGGTGCCCAGCATGCAGGGCATACAGTTCCATGAATGGGGGCCCTGCTTAGCTCAGACTCCTGGGCCACTGTCGGCCTGTGACCTCTTCAGAGATCCACCTCTTAGCCTCTGTGAGGGGACAAGATAGAAGGTTCTGCTCTGTAGGTAGCACTGTATTTAGGGAGCCTCTTTTGTTCCATGTGTACTCATCACTCTCATGAACTGAGAACCTGTGGGCCACACCAGAACCTGTGGACCAGTTCCAGAAGTGGGCACTGAGTAGTGGTTGGGTATTTGGCCCGGTTTTTCCAGCACAGCAGCAGTTAGCTCCTGGGTAGTTCTGGAATAGTCCACACCGCACCTACTAAGGGTCCCCTGTACAGAGAACTGATGACACAGTGCATCCCTGCTCACATAAGGACTCGTGTCACCCTCGTTAACCTGATTCACCCTTGAGCAGCTTGAGGATGCAACAGCAGGTCAAGAGAAGTGAAGTTTGCTGCCCTGGGTCATAGGCACTGGGGAAGAGGTGGGATTTGAACTCAGGTCGGTGTTAGAGGCTGTTCTTGGTGTGTTAAAATTGTCCGTTCTGCATCTGAGAGCCCTCCCTCATATTTCAGCCACTTCAGGAGTGAGTTAATCTGGGGCAATTTGCGTTAATTGTCTGGATCACAGTTTCCTCATTTTTTAAAGTGATGAAATAGGATTAAATGACAAGGAACTTGAAGCAACAGCATTAGGGCTTCCCGTGCCTCTGCATCCTTCCCACCCTGCATGCCGTTCTGGGCTGACTCCATGCAGGAGCCACATGGAGACATGTGAAACTGAGACATGGCCTCAGGTGAACAGGGAGGAGGTTGGGGTGCTGACCTTAGAGCCTGGACGCTGGAGGAAGGAAGTGGGCTATGGTGATCAGTCATATTCCGGTGTGCTGGGACTGGGGGATCTTGGGACGCAGGATTAAAACTGAAGCAGAGTTGGGAAAACCAGGAAACTGAGTACTCTAACAGGCTCTCATTCTTGTTTTCCTCTTTCTAACCTTCCTGGTGCCCAGGACTCCCCCATCAACAAACTTCTATATGCTCGGGACATCCCCCGTTACAAACAGATGGTAGAAAGGTACTGGGTGTTAAGGGGAATCGGTGGACATTGGTGTGTGTGGTAGCTGAAGCTCAGGGGTGGCCACTGGTGGGGTGGGAAGTGGTCTTGTTTACCTAGCAGCTGCAGCACCTGTGGTCTCTGACAGGTATTATGCAGATATCAGACAGGCCATCCCAGCCAGCGATCAAGAGATGAACTCCATACTGGCTGAACTGTCCCGGGTAAGGCTTTCCCGGACTCCTTGGGTTGGGCACAGCCTCCTGCCATGAGGATCCTGCACCTTTCACATCAGTATTCTGCAGGGAAGCCCTTGGGCCCTCAGCAGCCCTTGGCTGGTTAGGGCAGGACACATATTATTGTGATAAATGAAGAATGTTCCACCTGCCACTGTAAAGGAGCTGAGCTCCAGCCCTTTCACCTCAGAGCATGTAGCTGCCACCTGATCTGGCTTGGCCAGGTGCTTGACTTCCGATAGTCCTTTATGGGGTGTGTGGACAAGAGAGCCAAAGCAGAGAGGTAGCTAGAATTCAGCTCCAGGTTTGGGGGTCTGGGGACCCATGTCTTCCTATTGTCTGCTTCCCTTAGTGTTATAGACATGCCCCCACTTACTTCTAAAATTGCCCCAAATTATAAGCAAGGTTTCTGAAATGACACTGATGACCACAACCACAATAATAAATGCTGTTAGTGCCGTCAAGCAGCTGTACTTTGAAGACGTTGCTATGTGTCAAGCCATTCATTGGGTGCTCTGGGGGTCTCATTTGATACCTTCAAGAGTTCCACAGGCTAGGGAATGCCCTTCTGTTGTCCTGAGGAAGAGGCTGAGGCTCAGAGACATCACATTGTGGGCTGGCGAGGAGCCTCAACAGATATATGCTGGACTCACAGTCTGAACTACGGCATCTGGCCAGCTGGACTCTGCATTCCCCTGGGGCAGCAAAGGGGTCAAGCTGGAGCTTGGAGGCAGGAGAGACGCAGGGCCACAGGAAACTTCAGGCCCTGTTGCTGGGCTCTGTGCTCTTTTGATATCCCCCACTTTTCTGGGTAGGTGGGAAGCGGCTGTCAGATGGGGCTTCTTTAAGGTTGGGGACTGGAGACTAGCGCATCAGGAAACTGTAGACCAAGGGTCTGTCTCAGCTCATACTGTATAGCAGAAATACCACAAGGGGGTGGTACTTTAGAGAACAAAGTTCTGTTCTCACAGTTCAGGAGGCTAGAAGTCCAAATTCAGGGCTTTGCCTCTAGGGGAAGACGGTATCTCTGTTGTCTCTGGGCGAAGATGTTTGTTTCTGAAGACCCCGTCTTCTTTAGTTCCTTGTCCATCTTTCCATGGCAGGTAGCTGTTTCCCATTTATGCTGGCTATTCTGTGTCTAATCTGCTCTTTTTATATCTCAAAAGTGATTATCAGATTTAAAACATGGGATTACATCCACAGATATAGGGGTCAGAAATCCAACATGGATTTTTGGGGGCACAATTGAGTCCATGCTAAATACAGTTTTGCCCCACGCCTGTCCCAGGCTGAGCACACCCTCGGCTGAGCACCTTGGTCTACAGAGGGCTTTGCTGCCCATTGCAGGTTCTGTCCCTTCCTCCACCTTCCAGGACTCCTCCCTGTCCACTGTCACGTACCTCTCACCTCTCTTCTTACCCCCTCCCTAGAACTTCTCTGGAGATCTGGGGGCACGGGTGGCCCTACACGAACTCTACAAGTACATCAACAAATACTACGACCAGGTAGGTAGGACCCTGGGCTCAGGTTGGGAGGCCCGACTTCTAGTCATTCCCTGGGAGGCTGAGGAGATATGTAAGAAGGAGTCTGGCCCTGTGATTCAGGGTGGAGGGGCTTAGGATCACCCCCAGTCACACAGAGTAAGAAGAGCAGGGCCCCTTGGCAGTTTTGGGGTGCATCCTTGGTGTTTCTTCTGCTCCTCAGTGGGACTCCTAGGTGTGGTGGTGTGGTGGGTGGGGAACTGAGGAGGTGACCTGCAAGCGTGTTGGGACACACAGGTACCACCTTTGCTCTGACCAGAGCCCTCGGCTGGCAGTGTATGTGCACAGACACCTCTTGGGGTATAATTCTCACTGGGTTGTGTGGCTGCCAGAGAACAGGGCCCAAGTGGAGGATCACAGCCCAGCCTAGAAGCAGGAGAGGGTGAGGAATGATAAAGCCAGTGAAGGGCTGTCTAGGGGGCGTTCTGGCTTCCCTCACTAATCCTTGAAACCCACAGTGACCTGCTGTTATGATCCCCTCTCACTGGCAGCGCCCTGTGATCACAGGTAGCAAGTGAGGTAGATCACAGCTTCTGGGACCGTACCTCCGATTGTGCTGCAGTACCTTAGGAGGCCTGTTCTGCTCTGTGTCTAGCAGGTGGGCTGGAGAGCTCTCCCCAGCAGGGTGGGTATCTGTGTTTCAGATCATCACGGCCCTGGAGGAAGATGGGACAGCCCAGAAGATGCAGCTGGGCTACCGGCTCCAGCAGATTGCAGCCGCTGTGGAAAACAAGGTCACGGATCTGTAGAGATGAGCAAGCCTTGGCCCACAATGGCCTCAGCCAGACCCGTCTGAGTAGGCCTGGAACCGTGAGGGGAGACACCACCTTCTTAGATGCTGTAGTGACTGACAAGCAGGATTAGTGGAAGGTGGCCTCCCAGCCTCCCAGTGCTGCTGGCCTGGGCCCTGTAGGACCCATTTCACAGTCTTGGGGCCCTGAGGCTCACGGGGTTGGCACCCAGCCTGCTCCCCGAGCCCAATGACCTTGTGTTCTACTTCCTATGGGATGCGTGTCTGCGGAGTCAGGGACCAGAGAGTGGCCAGAAGGGGAAACCATACTGCACCTGGACACTGGCCTTTATCCACTGGGGTTTAGAGAAGATGAGGAGAGCCCCACCTTCCTTGCTCCATCATCCTTGACCTGAGTTTAGTGGCCTCTGGCCTTCTTGCTGCTGCCATGTTCCTAGGCTGGAGAGATGGACACCTTTCTTAGGCCACTGAAAACTGACTCTTGAGCAGGGCCAGCTGCTTCAGGACCACCCTGCCTCACAGGGGGCCAATAGTGGAGGACATCTGCTGTAGGGGGCCTTGGGGCGAGGGGCAGCTCTTCATTAAAGGATAACACACAGCGTGGAGTAAAGCTCTGATGTGTGGTGACTGTCATGCCTGGCAGGCTCCGGAGGGAGGTGGTGTCTACCCGCTGGGGTGGGCTCATGCCGTCAGGTACTGCCCCAGGCTACAAGATGGCTGGGCTCTCCTTAGCCTCTGGGCAGGGCCTGCTGGCTCAGAGCGTCTGTGAAGGAAATGAGAAGTTCATCCCGGACAGGGTTGGGAGGGCTGCTGCCCAAGGTGGAGTGGTCTGCCGCCTCAGAGGGGCTTGCCTTGTTTGTAGCGTTGAGTATTCTAACTCCTCTGCTTATGTTCCTCTTTATCTTGCAAGGAACTGGGGAAGGACGACCTCATAATAGGAGACTCTAGTCTGAGTGGGTCTTGGGGGCCTGTTTTCATGAGCCTGTTTCTGGACTGCCCTAGCCTCGCTAGCCTGGAACATTCTTTTAAAGGGACTACCTGCTTACTGGGAGTCCAGGTGTGGCAGGACTGGTGTGGGCTAATGCGTCAGGCTATAAAGTCGTTTGAACTGCAAGGTCGGTGGTTCAAGATCACCAGCTGCTACTTGGAAACCCTATATAGGGTTGCTATGGGTCGGAATTGACTCGACAGCACTTAATAACAACAACCACCTGCTTACTGGGTGACCTTCCAAATCAAGGCATCTTGGGGTAGGAGTCAGGCCTTTTAGCTCAACTGCCTGCCTATGTGTACATTACCTTATATGCCTTTTGTTTTTTTAAATTTATAGCTGGAGGTAGACTTTGAGATGATTTTAACTGGGTCCTGTGGGGCTGGAGATCGATGCCCTCTTGACTGAAGCCATTCCCTGCCTCAACAGGGGACCAACCTGCTGAAAACAGGCACACCGAGGGCCCCTCAGCCCTGAGCTCTTCAGAATTCCACACCTTTGGCTTTCCACTTACTCTCCCCATTTACTCCCCCATAGCCCTCCCTTTCATGCCCCATCTCCTTCTTGGGGGTCTTTGTTGAGGGTTTGGAGGCAGAGGCTGATGTGATTGTAGGAGTTAACCTTTGTTGTCTCCCCTTGGTGGCTGTACGTACAGCCATCCCCCAAGCCTTTGTCCCTGAGAAAGGAGCCTTACTGTTCTTGTCCTTGTCAGGTGATGTTGCAGATGACATTCTAAATCGGTTATAATATCTTTCCTTTTCCATTTTTGCCCAGTGTCAGAACCCACCTACATTTGTGCCACAGTCCAAGATGGGTCAGGCACGATCAGTTCGAGAGTATCTCAGATGGGTGGCTTTAGCCAGGAGGTTTTCAGAGATATTTAGTTTGGTTCTGATTCTCCCCACATACTGCTCTGTCCAAACCATGGAGTCTGCTTCCCATCTTGACTATCTTGGGAGCAGGGCCAATGGGAATTCAGCTTTGGGTGGATGTCAAGCCGGTGCAGAGAGGACAGGCAACCTTTTTGTCAACACCACAGGGGTCATGATAGACCTTTGCATCTGTACCAGACTCAGGTCCATTGGTCATGGGGAACCTATCATGGTGGCAGGTGAGGGCTGTGTGTGTGTGGGCATGTGAGTACTGCACATGCATTGTTGAGTCATTGACTTTTATGTCTCACCCTTCACAGGATATTGTTTAAAAAAAGATATAAAGAAGAAAAAACCTACAAAAAAACCTAACGCAAAAAAGATGAGAGTGAGAATGGAGATTCTAACAGTTATAGGATTTTGTGATTACTCACGTGGGTCTTGCTTAACATGTCAGTGTAGAATGTGTGTCATTTGGTTTGATGAATCTTTTCATAATAGTTTCTCATCAAGATTGCAAAAGTATGCTTTCGTTACTGTTTCACAAACATGTTGGGATACAAAGGTCCTTTGTTCCCAATTATTTTGGAGTGAGTTGCTTTATTAAGAGAATTGTCATCAGTTGAAGTATTGGGGCCATTGGCCAAATGTTTAGAAGAGCCAGTCACTTATTATTTTTATTTTTTGGCAATGAAAGAATCATGTGGTAAACTATGTTAGCTGAATTTGAGCTGATAAATATCAGAATCATCTTGGAAATGACTTGACTCTTCTGGGATGGGCAGGACTCCGGTCCTCCGGGCTGGTTCCGGCAGACGACTTTGCTGTGCTTCAGGTCCATTGCACTGCCCAGCTCTCCTGACAACAGCTCATGAAAGAACAAATGCAGACCCTGAACTGTCTGGCTTAACTAACTCGTGGTGTTTCTCAGATATCTCTTTTTATGTCCTAATTAAGGATGGTGACATACTCAACTCCAAATCTTTACCAAAAATTCTGAGGCAGAAGTATCCTCACGATGCTTGAAAGAAAATTCATTATGTGTTTGGGATTCTAGGGATTTACTTGGAGCTATATTGTTTGGTTTATCGGATTGATACATATACTTGAAAGGAAACAGAACGACCTATGGGCTGCTCCAGTGGCTGTAAAAAGAACCAGCCGTCAGCAGGTCAGTGTGTGAAGCCGAGTCCAGTAGGTCCAGGTATCCTTGCCACAGGTGGGTCTGTAGCTGGGATGGTGCATGCTGCCATCTTCTGGCTGTAGAGTGAACTGTATCAGAAGCAGACGTTTAGTTCTTTAGAAATTTTAAACAATGGGCAAGGGTTTAAAATTCACATGCGCTAGAACTGAGTGGGTCATACTGTTACTACCATTAATTCTAGGTTTAGATTTGAGATATGTCTCAGGAGAGAGTAGAGATAACAGTGATCATCAGGAAAACAACCTACTCTAGGTGTGTTTCAAACAGAGGGCCTAGAAATACAAAAGGATTGGTTACAAAAGTGTTGAAAGAGCAAAAGGGTGTACAGTTACCCAGATTAGTGACTACAGGAGCCTCTATCACCCCAAGCTGGCAGAGGGGACAAGAGTGTCATCCTGTAAGTGTGTGGCCCTGGAGGCTGGGAGCTCTTGGTTGTCACCTGCAGGAGGCCAGGAGTGGGGAACCCCATCTGTGAGTGGATGCTGCCAGCACCCTGTTACCACAGTGAAGAAAGATTCAGACTCCTTTTCCTCTGAAACCTTCCCCGTGGCCTTAATCCCAGATAGGGCATGGCCAGTCCTGCTCTGGGAGGCAGACCTGAGCCCGTTTCTCCAGCCTTGAGTGCTTTGTGTGACCTGGGATTGGACCTTTCTGGGCCTCTGAGGAGGACAGATGCCCTGACAGGTGGCAGGAGTCCTAGGTAGGTTTCCTGTGTGGGGTTGGGTCCCAAGCTGTAGCCTGTTGCTAAGTGTTGAGTTGATTCTGACGCATAGTTACCCTCGTAGGATTGCTGCGGCTATACATCTTTGCAGGAGCAGAAAACTTTTGTCTTTCTCCTGAGGAGCAGCTACTGGGCTTAAACCACTGACCTTGTGGTTCACAGTCCAATGTTTATCATACAGAGTCACCACACTGGCACCTGAAGAGTTTAGTGAGGAAATGAGGTGCTCATTAAGTGCTGAATTAGTGCAGTCCTGGCAGGAAACTGACACTATCCCCCAAAATTAGAATTTAATGAGATGACTGCACAGCTGTAGACCTCAAAGGACCAGGGTAAAACAGTTCTAGGGAGCTGGGGCCTCAGGATGGCCACCCCTCAGAAACTGAGGCCTTTAGAGGAGGACATGAGCCACACAGCCTACTAGCAGCTTGGTAGAGAAGACGCTGGAGGAATAGGTGCCTTCGTCTCTCTGTCACCCTCTGTCAGCATTTCCCATTAACTGGGCCAACATGGAAACCCAAGGGCAAGAGGTCTGGCTGATGCAAACCAGGAATCGGTTGCTGGAGCAAGCAGGGTGGAAGGGGGCTGAGTGGGCCTGGAGGGCAAACAAATACAGCAGAACCACATCCTACTGTTCTACAAGGCACACAGTAAGATCATGTTGGCCTAGGTCATAGGGTGATTGCCAGAGCAGGACTTGGTTCCCAGGGGTTTCCCACCACACCTCTTTTGTTGCTCCTTTGCAGGTACTGCAGTCATCCGAAGGACCTCAGAATCCTGACTTCTTAGGGCTAATTTTGTCTTCTCACCGCTCCAACACAGATGCAGGCTGTAGAAGGCATGGCTGTCTACAGGTTCACCTTAAGGCAGAATTCCACCCAGGCAGGACACAGAGATCTGGAGGCCAGTGCATCTGCACACCTCACATCTACTGAAGTATGTGAGGTTATTGCTGCACCTGTACCCAGCGGTCCCTTCTCACCAGGAAGCTGGCCTGGAGTCTAGGTGGCACACCTGCATGTGTGAGTGGTGGGTGTGTGTGTTCGCCATTGTGTGGCATGAGGAACAGGCAGAGGCTGTAATTAGCAGAAATCCAACCAATCACTGATTGGTCCTGAATGGATGGGCTTTCTGGGTTCGTGAAACAATGGGAAGAGAATAAAGAAGAACCAGCAAGTTTGCAGAGACTGCCCTCATTCAGTCTCTCTCTGTGATGATCCACAGGGTTAGTCCTGTGCCCAGAGGAGGGGTGACAGCTCCAGGGACATTGTCATCAGGATCTGCAGAGGCTGCAAGTGTGCTTGTCTTCAAAAGAGATCTAGAATGGTCCAAGGTGGTGCAGTTGGGAAAAGCAGATGAACCAAGATAGATCTGGAGCCAACAGTAAAGCTGGCATCGGGAAAAAGATGTACAGTGAAACTTAGCATGAGCCTGAACTTCCTGAGGATACCTTGCTTTTCTGGGTGCTGAAAGTTTTCCATCCTTGATGATGTAGTTTTTCCACTATCATTTTAATGAAAAATACTTGAGTTTTTCTTCTGTGAAAGGTTTTTATCTTCTACAGATCCTGACTTCTGCAGATTTTACTGCATTTAAAAATGTCTGATTATGGAGCCTGCTGATGCTATGGGTTAAGCATTGGGCTACTAACCTCAAGGCTGGCAGTTTGAACCTACTAGTTGCTCTGTGGAAGAACTTTGAGTTTATCTGTTTCTATAAAGATTTAGTCTTGGAAACCCTATATGGGGTCTCTCTGAGTTGAAATCCACTAGATAGTGGTGGATTTGGTTTTAGTTGGTTTGATTATGTAGGCGGCCTGGTGACCAAAAGGTGGGTGGCTTGACAAACTAGTTCTGTGGGAGAAAGATGTGGCAGTCTGCGTCTGTCAAGATTTACAGCCCTGGACACCCTGTGGGGCAATTCAACTTTGGTCACTATGAGTCAAATGGATTAAATGGCAGTGGGTTGATTATGTAATGAAGAAAAGAAAGTGGACAGTTTCTCTGATCACAACCAAGAACCATACACAAATACTTTCCTGAAGAGGATACTGATAATATTATCAGTCAGTTCATGGGCACCCAAGTGAATGATGCTTTCAATAAAAATCCATCTAGGGTCATCCAGCCAGAGTCCAGGGGAAAATAGGTATATGAACATATATTAAGTATGTTGTTATTAAGTGCTATCTTGTCATTTCCAACCCATAGTGACCCTAGGGTTTTCCTAGGAGTGGCTGGTGAGTTTGAACTGCTGACCTTGCGATCAAACCGACTTTACAGTACAGCGCATTAACTCACAGCGCCATGAACATATAGTGAGCATAACCCATGTAATGATTACTTTATGTGAATAGTCACCTAACTGACCACTCCTGCTAGGACAAGGAAACAGTCTGTATGTAGGCGTGAGAAGCAGATAAACTCTGGGTTAAAACTTTGGAACTCTCTTCTGTGATTATCATGTTATCTGTAGTACAAATGCCGGTGGCTACAAAGGAGCATCATGTGAATTCTCTGAAAAAGGTTTTCTTAAGGTGTTAATTATTGTAAGCATTTACTAGTGCTTAAAGGGAAATGTTGGAGTCCTGGTGTGGTGCTGTGGGTTAATGCGCCAGACTGCAAAGCCGTTTAAACTGCAAGGTCTGCAGTTTAAGCTCACCAGCTGCTCCTCGGAAACCCTGTACAGGGTCGCTATGGGTTGGAATCGACTCGACAGCAGTTCACAACGATCACAAGGGAAATGTTCAGGGAGGTTGCCAAAAGTAACTGGGAGAGAAGCATTTGAGTGGTTTCCTGGTGATGGGAAGCAGAATTCAATAGACATGATGAATGAATGTAGAGAATCTAATACCACTTTCCAGATGAAGTCATGATTCATTAGCGTAAGGTTCCTTGTGTGTGTAATACTTGTATGTTGTTAGTTGCTGTCAGATCAATTCTGACATGGCAACTCCATGTGTGCAGTCTAGAACTGTGCTCTCTAGGGCTTTCAAGACAAGGGCAGCTCACCAAGTGTGACCTCGAGGTGCCTCTGGGTGGTTTTGAACCAGGGTTTTGAATCAGTTTGTCCTAGTTTAGTCAAGGAAGAGAAACCAGAACAGATCCAAATCCAAAACGATAAGCAGAATGGTAAAATTTAAAGGTGGAAGCCCTTCTAGAAGCTTTCATCTCCCTAGAAAACAAGGGCAGTTTACACATTGCAACTTGAGTAAAGTTGGAAACCGCTTTGCTCACCTGCTCAAAGATGGCAGCTTACAGCACTGCTTTGGCTGTGTGTCTGTCGCTCTCCAGAGTCCAGCCTCCCATTCCAGGACTTCAGCCCATTATTTTTTTCTGTTCTGGTTCACCCAAATTAAAAATAAATCTATTTGTTCTGGTTTTGCTTTGTGGCCATCACTGCACTGGTTGGCACCAGTTTGAAGCCCTGGTCTGAACTGCAAATCTTCCTATTAGTAGTCCAGCACTTAGCCATTGGCACCATACAGGAACTTCAATTCTATATGCTTTCTCACAAACCTTAATACCTAGGCATTTGTGATGCAGAAGTTAAATGGAAACCATAATGTTGTTGTTGTTGTTGTGATGTGCCGTGGAGTCGGTTCCGACTCGTAGTGACTCTACACAGGGTTTCCAAGACTGTAAATCTTTACAGGAGCAGACCGCTTCATCTTTCTCCCGCGGAACCGCTGGTACTTTTGAACTGCTGACCTTGCTGCTTGCAGCCCGATTGGTAACCATTACGCTACCAGAGCTCCTTAATGGCATTTAATAAAACTGCCAAGGAGGAACAAACAAGGATCACATTTTAATTTTTTTATCCACCAGTGCCATTTTAATAAAGAAGAAATGTTTAATTATGTCCAAAACTATATATATATATATATTTACTGAAGCAAATTATTAATTTGCTATAAAGTAGCTTCTGAATTAAGCATGAAGAAAGTAGGGCAGTTTGGGGGGTTGGGTATACTGTGGGTTTGACCAAGTCTAAGAAATTCAATATGGATTACATCTCAATGTCAAGAAAACAAAAATCCTCACCACTGGACCAATAAACAACATTCTTATTAATGGAGAAAAGATTGAAGTTGTCAAGGACTTCATTCTTCTTGAATGAACTATCAACACTCATGGAAGCAGCAGTCAAGAGATCAGACGACGTATTGCATTGGGCAAATCTGCTGCACAGGAACTTTTTAAAGTGTTGAAGAGCAGAGATGTCAGCTTGAGGACTAAGGTGCGCCTGACCCAGGCCATGGTGTTTTCAATAGCCTCATATGGATGCGAAAGCTGGACAGTGAATAAGGAAGACCATAGAAGAATTGATGTGGACTGCCAAAAGAACCAATAGATCTTTTTTTTTTTTTTTGTTTTTTTTTTTAACAATAGATCTGTTTTGGAAGAAGTACAGCCAGAGTGCTCCTTGGAGGCCAGGATGGCTAAGCTTCGTCTCTCATACTTTGGACATATTGTCCGGAGGAACCAGTCGCTGGAGAAGGATGTCATGCTGGGTAAGGTGGAGGGTCAGAGAAAAAGAGGAAGACCCCTACCGAGATGGATTGGCCAGGTGGCATCATTGATGGACTCAGGTGTGGCAGCGGTAGTGAGGTTGGCCCAGGATCGGACATTGTTTTGTTCTGCTGTGCATGGGGTCGCTATGAGTCGGTTCCGACTCGATGGCACCTGACAACAAGAAATGGAAGCAAATATATGTTGTTGTTAAGCACTAATGAGTCAGTTCTGACTCACAGTGACCCTGTATAGGGTTTCCAAGGAGTGGCTGGTGGCTTTGAACCACCAACCTTGCAGTTGTATTTCAGTGCTTATCCTACAGTACAACACCAGAACAGGCAGTTCTTAAATATTTTAGAAGTGAGCAGAGGGGGAATTTTGAGTGTTTATCCCACCTCTGGTACACATTTGTCTTAGCAGATCATCCAGAGAAATTTCTACATTCATGAGATCTAATTAACATGATATCATCACACCTTTGGAATAGAATGACAAAATGTTCAAGATCTCTTTAGATTATGTTGTAACATAGAAAAATTTTTTGTCATAAGACCTGTGGAAATATAGTCAATGGGAACTGCTTTCTTAGCCATGTAAAGGCAAATTGATTTTGATTGTCTTTCCTGACAGAAATGAAGAATAGCAAATTTTCTTCAAAAAACAGTTTATTGTGTTTTATGTAAAGTTTACATAGTAAATGAAGTTTTCCAATCAGTCGTGCATATGTAAATTGTTCTGTGCCATTGGTTGCCATTCCTACAATGGGTCAGCTCTCTTCCTATTACCTCCCTGGGTCCTTCATTTCCTGTCTTCTTTTCTTTGTTTCTGGGTGAATATTGGCCTTTGGGACTTGTGTAGTTTATTGTAAAGAATGCCTTCTTCACTGGATTTGTTTGGCTGAAAGTTGGTAGATAATATAATTTACCTAATGATCTATTATTTGGCTGACAGTTGGTCTATGGCAGTGTTTTCGCTTTCAAGTTAGTTTCTCAGGACAGTAGTTTTGGAGGATAGCACTAATCTTTTGCAGTTTAGTAAGTCTGGCCTATTTTTTTCCTTTTTGAAATTTCTTCTACAGTTTTTACCCATTCTAACTGGGACCGTCTACTGTGGTCTTCATCAGAGTGGTTGGTAGTGGTAGCTGGATGCCATCTAATTCTTCTAGTCTCCGGTTAGAGGAGGCTGTGGTTCATGTGGCCCTTAGTCCTTTGGATTCATTGTTTCCTTGAGTCTTTATTTTTCTTTGTTCTTCTATGCTTCAGGCAGGAAGAGATCAGTAAGTATTTCATAAGGAGAAAATAACGCATTATTCAGAGCAACAGCCAGATACCACCACCAGGTGTATTCGTAATAATTTCATAGTCATGTTGTTGTTAGGTGCCATCAAGCGAATTCTGACTCATAGCGATCCTATACACAACACAATGAAATACTTCTAGGTCCTGTGCCATATTCACAATTATTGTTACTACTTTCACTGTGCCAGTTCATGTCATTGGGATCTTTCTCTTTTTTGCTGACCCTCTATTTTGTCAAGCATGATGTTTTTCTCTAGGAACTGGTCCCTCCTGAGATAGCATGTCCAAAGTTTGAGAGACTAAGTCTTGCCATCTTGGCTTCTAAGGAACATTCTGGTTGTACTTCTTCAAGATGGATTTGTTTGCTTTTCTGGCAGTCCATGGTACTTTTAATATTCTTCTCCACCATCATAACTCAAATGCATCAATTCTTCTCTGGTCTTCTGTATTCATTGCCCAACTTTCACATGCATAGGAGGTGATTGAAAATACCATGACTTGGGTCAGATGCAAACTGATAGTTTTGCTCTTTGACACTTTAGAGAACCTTTTGCAGCAGATTTGCTTAATGTAATATGTCCTTTGATTACTTGACTACTACTTCTACCAGGAAAATGACCATAGTTTGTTCACAAAACCTCTGGATTCAACAGAAGATAAACTTGGGCCATTTCTCATCTGGTCTCCTAATGGTTGTGCTTAGTTTTTATGTGATTCTGGTATCCAGGGAGTGAAAGAACTCACCCAATAGACTTAGATAGATCTGGATATATCCATATCCCTAATATATAGTTGGAGTTCTGCTGTGGCACTGTGGGTTAATGCACCAGACTGCAAATCCATTTGAATTGCAGGGCCGACAGTTCAAACTCACCAGTCGCTCCTTGGAAACCCTATACAGGGTTGCTATGGGTCGGGACCGATTCGATGGTACACAACAACAACAACAATATATAGTTGGAGTCCTGGTGTGGCGCTGTGGGTTAATGCGCCAGACTGCAAAGCCATTTGAACTGCAAGGTTGGCGTTTCAAGCTCACCAGCTGCTCCTTGGAAACCCTATACAGGGTCGCTATGGGTCGGACTCGACTCGATGGCACATAACAACAACAGTATATAGTCATGTAGCTTTATGGGTATAAGTCCCATAGGGCAAGGACTAACGAGATGTGTTATCTACTTGTAGGGACTTTGTTCACTTCATTCTCAAGGATACTGTGTTCCCATTCAAAGAATGAGTTCTGTGTCTTAGAACTGGTTCAGATACTGAAATTGCATAAAGGATCATGATTTTTTGCTTGACAGATGACAAGAGTTGTCTGCACTGTTGCTGTTTTTTAGTTCTAGAAAATGACTGCCACCACTCCTCTGTCAGTTTGTCCTACTGTGATTCTGGAAGCTATGCTATGGATATTTTAAATATTTTAAATACCAGCAGAGTCACCCTCAGTGGATAGGTTTCAGCGGAGCTTCCAGATGAAGGCAAATTAGGAAGAAGGATAGCTGGATTACTTCTGAAAAATTTAGTTACTGAAAACCTTATGAATTGCAGTGGAACAATGTCAGCACCAGAATATTGATTATTGAAACAGAATGAAGAGAACCAGAATATTGTCAGATACAGTGCTGGATGATGAATCCCGCAGCTTGGAAGGCACTCAAATATGACTGGAGAAAAGCTGTCTTCTCAAAGTAAAGTTGACTGTGATGACACAAATGGAGTAAAGCCCACGGGACCTTCATTTGCTGATGGGGCACAACTCAAAATGAAGAGAAACAGCTGCAAACATTTCTTTAAAATTGGAACATGAAATGTACAAAGTATGAATCTAGGAAAATTGAAAGTTGTCAAAACTGAAATGGAACACAATAAATACCAATATCCTAGGCATTATTAACATTAGTCAGCTGAAATGGACTGGTATTGGCCAATTTGAATCTGACAAGCACATGGTTCATTATGTAGAGAATGACAAACTGAAGAGGAATGGCATTGCATTTGACATAAAAAAGAGCCTATCAAGATCTGTCTTGAAGTACAACGCTGCCTGTAATAGGATAATATCCATGTGCCTACAAGGAAGATCAGTTAATACCACTGTTATTCAGATTTACACAGCAACCACTAAAGCAAATTATGATGAAATTGATGAATTTTGCCAACTTCTTCAGTCTGAAATTGATTAAACATGCAACCACTATGTATTGATAATGACTAGCGATTGGAATGCAAAGGATGGAAACAAAGAGGAAGGATCAGTAGTTGTAAAATATGGCCTTGGTAATAGAATGAGAAGCCGGAGATCACATGATAGCATTTTGCAAGACCAATGACTTCTTCATTGCAAATACCGTTGTTAACATAAAAGATAATTATACACATGGACCTCACCAGATGGAATACACAGAAATCAAATTGACTACATCTGTGGAAAGAGACGATGGAAAAACTCCATATCATCAGCCAAAACAAGATCAGGGGCAGACTGGAACAGGTCATCAATTGCTCATATGCAAGTTCAGGCTGAAGTTGAAGGAAATTAAAACAAGTCCACAAGAGCCAAAATATGATTACATGTATCCCATATGAATTTAGAGATCATTTGAAGAACAGATTTGATGCATTAGACACTAAAGACCGAAGACTAGAAAATTTGCGGGATGACATCAAGAACATCATACAGGAAGAAAGCAAAGGGTCATTAAGAAGACAAAAGAGAGGAAAAGATCAAAATGGATGTCAGAAGAGACTCTGAAACTTGCTCCCACTGTAGAGATGCTAAAACATATGGAAGGAGTGAGGAGGTACATACTTTGGACATGTTGTCAGGAAGGACCACTTCCTGGAGATGGCTATCATGTTTGCTAAAGTGGAAGGTCAGAGAAAAGGAAGACCCCAAACGAGATGGATTAGCACAGTGGTGGCAGCAGTGGACTCAGGCTTAGCAGTGATTGTGAGGTTGGCGCGGGACCAGCTAGTGTTTTGTTCTGTTGTGCACAGGGTCTGTCTCTATGAGTTGATGCTGACTTGATGGCACCTAACAACGATCCTTAATTGACCATGTTCCCTAGGAACAACTAGGCTTATTTATCTCTAACATAAATCCTTTTGGATCAAGCCTCTCAGGTTGCAATGCCAGCCTTGTTTTCCTTTAAAGCAATTATACACAATTTGGCTTTGAGGCTGAAGTGTTACCATCTGGCCATTGTTACATAGGATTCTCTTAGACTCGCTTAGACACGACGGAGCCCACCTTTCTTAGTAGCATCTTTGCCTCCAACTCAGCACCTTTAGAGGACAGAAACTCACCATTAAGCTTCTCAGTGATGCTGATATCCGCCTTACTTACATGTTCTGTTGCCTTTGTCCGGAAAGTGCCCTCTGAGGCCTCTTCAGGAACATAATCAACTAGCAGGATCTTTGAAATCATATGATAATTCTGTTTTACATATCCCTTTGCTGAAACTCCTGATGCCTCCTGGCATATTTGCTAAGACAGTTTTAGCATCCTCTACATCATTTATTATGGCTCCCTCACGGTCAATTTTCAAAGAGCCCTCCCAGCAAGGCTTAGGACCACCTTCATGTGTCCACAGAATGTTAAATCCTGAGTCATGGAGAGTGGCTTTATATCAGTAAACATTTGTGTCCATAACTTTATATTCCACAACAATTGAAAACCCTCACATCCCACGCTCCATCTGAGCCCCCAGTGCCTGCAATACAAATTAGCCGCACAGTGCAGCTCATCTAATAGATCGGTTCTTTCCTCCTGTGGCAGTGATTATACTTCCTCTACTGGGCTCTGCTAAAACCTTAACCTAGTTACTGGTCTAGAGGTCAGAAGGACGGGGAAAAGTGGAATTTGATTTGCTTCACCCATCATTCTGTGAGGCAACCACTTCAAGAAGCCTTTGGAAAGGCGTTACTTCTATAGGCCTAAAGGTCTTTTAGGGAAATCCGGGGGTTCAATATTCTTTAGAAAATCCAAACATGGGTCCTCATATTTAGTATCAGGGTCTTGTTTTTTCAAATTTAGAATCCTGATTTAGCACACAAGCTCTGCAAGAGCTGTCTATTCAGCATCATGGTTTATTTGTGTTTTTTTTTTTAAGGATTTTGTTGCGAATTGAGTGATAGTTTACATGGAAGAACTTCAGCTTTTCACTCATCCTATTGTATTTCATTGCATTGCAATGATTTCAATCCCCTCCATGCATTATCATTCAATAGTATTTGCTTCTGTACCCTCTGTGTTTTTTTTTTTGGATGTACATGAAAACACTCAGGAATATGCAATCATTCAAACGCCCAAAGGGCATATCTTGCAAGCCTGCCCTCTGGCTGTCAGCACACAGCCCATCTTCCTCCATGAGTTCTAGAGTCCCCAGCTGCTCCATCTCTCCACATCATCTCTGCCTCCATCTCTGGCATCGCTGCTTCTCTGAATACAGTCCTACACTCCTCTCCTCTTCTCCCTGTGTGGTCCTAGGGTCCTCTGTTCTTGGACTGTAAGATCAACCACTCCCCTCTTTTTGCTACAAAATGTCTACCTTTACAGTTGCAACAATCACACTCAGTCATGGTAGCAATTACTCAGTATTGAACCACAGGAGTTGAGTCTTATCCCCATCTCCTTTCACCAGCCCCATCTAGATAGGTTGAAAACCACTCAATGGAGATTCTGCCTTCCCCCACACCCTCTGAAACTAAACTCCCTCTTGAAAACTTGTAAGCCAGTCACTTTGTGCCTTCATGGCTCCCTCCCATTTTAGGTTAACCCCCTATTTTTGGTAGCCAATATCTAAGTTGACCATCTCTATCAAACTAGTGTACTGAGGAGGCAAGTTCAATCCCTGATATGAAGAATCTTTCCCTTTCAGTTGGAATTTTGGGCAACTACATCCATAAGCAAAGGAGTTCTGGTAGCGTAGTGGTTATGAACTGGGCTGCTAACCTCAGGGTCAGCAGTTCGAAACTACTGGCTGTTCCACAGGAGAAAGATGAGGCTTTCTGCTCCCGTAGAGATGTACAGCCTTGGAAACCCTGTACAGGGTCGCTATGAGTCGGAACCAACTCCATGGTACATAACAACAACAACATCCATAAGCATAGGTCCAATTCATCAAATTGTAGCAGTTTACACTTGTTCCCTGTATCAAGCATCTTTATCTTCATCTGGTCGAGTTCTGGTCAGGTAACCATCCAAGCTAGGTCAAATGAGTAGTATCTGCAAGTTTGGGAGTTCTTGCATGCCTCCTCCCACTTCAGACCAGCTGGCTGCTTCGTTCATAACTCTAGCCCCCACTGGTTAGGTCAGCATCTGTGGGCTTGGGAGTTCACATGTTTCCCTGAACTTCAAACCATTCAGCACTTCCTCTTCTCTCTCTCATCTCAAGGTCATTGTGTGTTTATGGAATGTGGCCAAACTCCGTCCATGTCTTCATTACTGCATTCCTCCCATTTCCAGGGCGGTCACCAGAGAGCATACAAGACTGCTCATGTGTTCCCTTTGAATTTCAGTCTTAGAAAGGGGTTTATCCTTGATGACTCCAAGGCAAACAACTTGCTTGCTATTGTCACAGTCAGTCTGCTCCACCTCCTCCCCACTGGCTTTTCTTTCAAGAAGCATCTTCTGTACTTCTAGCTGTTCTGGGTTACTCTGCATGTCTTTTCAAGTAGGAATGTCTCACCTCTGGTTGGGGCTCAGGGTTCCATCTAAGGCCCCATATTCCACCAAGGCTTACCAAGAAGCCTATTTCCCTGGGCAAATTCTAGTACCCTTTTAGCTGCTCCAGTTAATTATAGGCTAAAGACGGGCTTACAAGCTTTCTGTAATCCTATTTCCACTATTACTTTCTATACCACTTAAATGTCTATATTACAATAGTAGGCAGGGAAAACCAATATCCACAAAACAGTCAATCACCTTAACATTATTTCCTCTCCTTTACCCCTTCAGACTATGTCTCCATTCCTATATCACAGAGCCCTGGTGTTCCACAGCTATGCATACGTCACAATCAGCCTCTATCCTGTTTAGCTCATACAGACCTCCCTTAGTCTTACCCTATCATGCCGGTTCATCTACCCTTCTCACCCTTCTGGTATATTGCCCCCTCTCTCTCCTTTTTATTGCCCTCCCCATAACCCAAGCGATCATGTGTCTATCTGTAACCTGTAAGTTACTGTCCCCTCCCTCCCACCTCTGGTAACCATTAAAGAATTATTCTTTTAGTATGGAACTCTTTTCTTAAACTTTTATAATAATGGTCTTATGCAATGTTTGTCCTTTGGTGCCTGAGTAATTTCACTCAGGAGTCCTGGTGTGGCCCTGTGGGTTAATGTGCTGTATGTACTGCAGTGTAAGTTAAAAGCGCAAGGTCGGTGGTTCAAGCTCACCAGCCACTCCTCAGAAACCCTATATAGGGTCGCTGTGGGTCGGAACCGACTCGATGGCACTTAATAGTAACAACAACAATTTCACTCAGCATTTTTGGCCCCTATATTTCAAATGCTGGAAGTACCAAATAAACTAGTCCTTCTATTTCCATCTACACTTCATCCTTTTTATTAAGGATTAAAAAAATTAATATTTTTTGTGTGAAAATATATATACATATGAAGACACATACCATTCCAATCATTTCTACATGCACCGTTCAGTGACATAGATTACATTCTTAAAATTGTGTCATCATTTCCAACTGGTAACTATACTTTTCCTAATTATTCCACCACAGTGAACACACACTCACTGCGCTTCGCCTCTTACCTTTTCAGGTGTTGTTAATTTGATCCCACGTGCACACGTCTTCAAAAGAGCACGATGCTCAAGGCACACATACTTTAGTAATGAAGATAAATTATTGTTCGGTTCAAAGAAGACTTCACAAGAAAGTTTTGCTTTAAGGTTTAAAGATGATCTTAGGGCAGTCATTTTAGGGCTTCATTCAGAAAGTCTGAATTCTACTGAGAATCTGAAATTCTATTCCACATTTCCTTCGCCCCCTTCTATAATTTGTCTTGCTGCACCGTAGGACTGGCCCTGTGGGATAATGTGCTGGACTGCAAAGTTGGTTTGATCCGTAAGGTCAGTGGTTCAAGCTCACCAGCCACTCCTTGGAAATCCTATACGGGGTTGCTTTGGGTCAGAACTGACTCGACAGCACTCAACAACAACTGTGAGGCCTTTGTATCCAGAAAAGTAAGTCCAGTTGCTATTTCGAAGGTGATCCTAAGAAACAAAAGTGAGGATGTGGGGAAATGAGACAAGAAAGGTAAGAAAGACAGCCAAGGTGGCATTAATGAGTAGGCACATTCCTGCTGGTGGAATCTCAGAACCTAAGAATTGTCTCAGTTGAGTATGTGAGGTTGTGACATCTACCTACCAATTTCCATGCCCAACTGTCTGAGGAAACCCCCAGAAACTTTTACTTCCTCATGGTGGTTTCGGTCTCTTGTGGCCAGACCAGCTTATCTGGTGGCAAAGAAAACTTGAGGCAGAAAAGAAACGTTTAGCCCTGGAATGTGGAAAGATGACAACGCCCTGGGAACCGTTCTTACCTTACAACTCTAGTGGACCTGGGGAATGCAGACGGGGCATCAGTGGTGTCTGCCACAGGTCTGGATGCAATCCAGAGATTATGTTCCTAAAAGGATGATACCTTCACTGAAACCACTCTGTTCCTCTTAGTTGTAGTCCTAGGAAATATGCCATGTTACTTAGAAATTTGCTGGAAGGACAGAGCAAATTCAGAGAGTCAGATTTTATGCAAATCTTTGCTCATTTCAGGCAAAGATATTTTGCCTTAGCATGGCGTTTAACAGGGTTCTTTAAGGTTATGAGTTCATATATGTTAGCTCTGGCTAACCTACACTTATGATTTAAGAGTGGTTGATTTACTTTCTCTAGGAGCATGAGACAGACCAAATTGAGATAGACTGAAACACCCGATTATGGGCAAGATGATAGATTTTCCTAAATTATTTTTCTGTAGGAGATGTAGTATGTCAGTTATAAGTAGAATTACAGGTTTAAAACCACTGATATTAAGAAAAATACACCTTGAAAAATTATAGGTGTTTCTGAGAAATAATTTAAATATCAATTTGCAATAGATAGGTGGAATTTTCCCCCTGAAAAATAATGAAATTTCATTTCAACAGATGAGTAAACTAGATGGATGATAGGGACATCACTACAAGTTGCTGCCTAGGCCAGAACGTTTTTCAATCCTCATCAAATCTAAGTGGGACCATGAGAAATGGTTACCCATGGGTTGTGTAACCAAGCTGTTCCTGGTTGAATTGTATCCCTCCCACAATTTCTTATAGATCCTAATCTATGCCTATGGTTATAATCCCATTTGGGAATGGGTGGTCTTTGTTATGTTAACAAGACAGGGTTAGCATGGTTGCATCTTGAGTTGATCCCTTTTAATATAAAAAAATTCAACATCTCTATGGTGCTAGAGAGCCTATTCACAAGTAAGCCAGCAAGCCGATGTGGGGGGAACACAGATATGGCACCCCCCACAAGGAACTAGGAAACAGATGCTGAAGAAGCAAGGTTTCCCCCTAGAACCAAAGAGAAAATAAACCTTCCCCTAGGGCCAGAACCCTGAATTTAGACTTCTAGCCTCCTAAATTATGAGATAATAAATTTATTATTTATTTTTTGTTATAGCATCACTAGATAATTAAGACACAAGTCATGTATGTGACTACTGGACCAGAGTGGTTAAGGAGTGGTTGTGTTTTCTTCATCATTTCTTTCTATCCCACCTGCATCTAGTGGACTGTAAGGCTATACAGGATGGTGGAGCCACATCAGACTTCCATGCTAGTAGGAGATAAACTTCACTTGTGTTAACTCACTGAAGGGTAGTGTTTATTGTTTCAGAAACTGGAATAATTTTCATGGATACAGGAAATATCAAACCTGAACTGCAATAGTGACACTTGGACTGTGACTGTCAGCGATTCAGTAAGATCCTTGTGGTCCCCATGTCCCTCCTCATTGGAAATGTTCAGAGGACAGCAAGAGGAACATCAGAAGCTGTATCAGACTGGAATGATTATGCTTTAGATATGATGTAATTTTTATGCTATTTTGCAAGTTCATTTTTATGATCTAGGCAGCAAAGAATTATTTTCTTGCTCTTAAATTTTGGACCTGCAAATTCACAAATTTTAATTTTAATTTTGAAAACAGAATGGAATTTTTGGGCTCCTGATCACTTAGAAGTTAAATTTAAATATAAAGTTCATTCCAGAAGCATACCATTGGCTAACATTGTTTTGTCTGTTAAGTTAAGTCAAAAAGTAATGCTAATAGGGATCCAGTTCATCTATGCATGGGTTTATTCTAAACAAGATATATTCAAATAGAACTCTTTTACCAGTGCCTACAGACGAATCTTCTCAGTAACATACTTGTCTTAGCCTCTGTGTTGTTAGGTGCCATCTCTATGGTGTTAGAGACCCTATTCACAACAGAATGAAATACTGCCTGGTCCTGTGCCATCCTTACAACTGTTAGGTTTAAGCCCATTGCTGAGGCCACTGCGTCAAACCATGTAGCTGAGGGTCTTCCTCTTATTCGTTGACCCTCCACTTTACTGAGCATGAAATGCTTCTCCAGGGACTGGTCCCTCCTGACAATATGTCTAAAGAAAAAGAGAAAGTCTACCATGCTTGCTTCTAAGGAGAATTCTGACTGCACTTATTCAATCTGTATGCTGAGTAAAAAAATCCAAGGAAGAATGGGCATCAAGATTGGAGGAAGACTTATGAACAACCTGTGATATGCAGATGATACAATGTTGCTGCTGGAAGTGAAGAGGATTGTAAATACTTGTTGATGAAGATTCATTCATTCTTTCATTCATCAGCTTATACTGAAATCTTATTAACCAGAAACCAGTCTGGACTGTGTTAACTCAGAAGTGTATCAGAGAAACACATTGCTTTCATCAGAGAAATTATATTCCAAGGAGGGAAACACAATGAACAGATTAACAAATTTATTTACAATTTAAATACAAGTACAATTAGGGCTATCGAGGACAAATAAAATAGCACAAGTGACCACGTTTGATGGGGAATGCTATTTTAGGGACAATGGAGATGGTATTTCAGCTGAGATGTGAAGAAAGTGATGGAAGGTTACAAATGAAGATGAGGGGAAGTAGTGTATCAAGCAAAGAGAACTTGATAAAAGGTTCTAGGTTTTCAGCCTGAGCAAGTGAATGAGCTTCAGTGATATTGATTAAGAGTGGGTACAGGGGAAATCCACATTTGGGGGACCAGAAAGAATTCTGCTTTAACATCTGAAGTTTGAGATGTCTTCTAAACATTAAAGTCTAGTTGGTAGAGACAACAGGTTGTATAGTTCTTAATACAAAGTCACAAAGGATGTATTAATCTGGGTGCCGTTAGTTTATAGAGAGCATTTAAAGCCTGGAATCCAGACTTCCTTTTCTAAAGATGTTGGAGTGGTTTGTGCAAGACACATGCTCCCATGAAGAACAGATAGAAAGGAAGATGAGAGCAAAAAAATCCAGCTGTGTGACATCGTCAGAGTGTTGCCTAGGCAACTAGGATTTGAGTGGGTAGAGGCTGAAAGGAAGTGATCCAAAGTGGTGAGCCAAAATTCTTCATATTATTTTTTCCCCAAGGGCGTCTGGTCACTAATAGCATGGAATGGGATGTGGGTAGAATTGCTGCCAAGAAACAGAAGTGAACAAGATGAAGTAATAAAATGAAAGTTTGTGGATGGCAAGAAAGCCAGGATTTGGGGGACCAATTGTTGTTGTTAAGTGCCGTAGAGTCGGTTCTGACTCATAGCAACCACGTATAGGGTTTCCAAGGAACAGCTGGTGAGTTTGAATCACCGACCTTGTGGTTCAAACTGACCTTACGGTCCAGTGCTTTATTCCACAGTGCCACCAGGACCAATAATCGAGTGAAAAAAGAGAGAAAGACATGACCCTAGTATTTCATGTGTTTCTCTTTCCTGTTGGAGGCATTTGCTAAATTCTTTGATGACACTGAGAAGGGGAATATGAAACTGGGCAGAAAGCCTCTAAATGATGTAGTGAAATGTATCACAGTCTTTCAGTGCTGAAGAGGAAAACGTTGAATTTCAAGACCCAACAAAGTAAGGTAGCCCCTGATAAACACACTATGCTTCATGTTGGGATATCTCAAAGTGCACACTGAAGCAACACAAAGGCGATCCAGAAGTAGATGGAATCTTAAACCACTGAAAATCTGCATCCTGTCATTTTGGTCCTTTATTTGATTAAGATAATCTTCTCTCTGGCCAGAGAAAGGAATAATGTATTATGTACATAGATCAATGGAGCATAATAAAGAATCCAGAAATAGACCAGCATGCATTAAAACACCTGGTTTTCAGTGAAATTCCAACGTGTCAGCAGGACATTCATACAGAAAAAAATTTGCAATGAATCACAAATTTAAATATGAAAGGTCAAATAACAAATAGTCAAACAAAAAGTACAGGACAGGATACATCCAAATCACAGTTAAAAAGAAGAAGAAAAAGAGAATTGGAATAAACAGGACACTTCAATTACCTTCCATTGCATTACCATTTCAGAAGGAGCAGGATGCAAACTGCGTCAGTTACAGATGTGATGGGCCTGGTCCAGGGATCCCATTATCATTTTACAGATGAAGATGCCATTTTTTAAGACCATACATCTAGTGAATGCAAGGACTTAACCAATGTAAAGACTGAGAGCCTAAGGATTTGTGCATCACAGCGCCCTCAATGTTGCAGCTGGCGTGGAGTTGTTGTCAGGTGCCATCGAGTCGGAACCGACTCATAGCGACCCCATGCACAGCAGAACGAAACAATGTCCGATCCTGGGCCAACCTCACTACCGCTGCCACACTTGAGTCCATCAATGATGCCACCTGGCCAATCCATCTCGTTAGGGATCTTCCTCTTTTTCTCTGACCCTCCACCTTACCCAGCATGACATCCTTCTCCAACGATTCTTTCCTCCGGACAATATGTCCAAAGTAGGAGAGACCAAGCTTAGCCATCCTGGCCTCCAAGGAGCACACTGGCTGCACTTCTTCCAAAACAGATCTATTGGTTCTTTTGGCAGTCCATGGCACTTTCAGTACTCTCCTCCAACACCACAACTCAAAGGCATCAATTCTTCTACGGTCTTCCTTATTCACTGTCCAGCTTTCACATCCATATTCCTGAAGCTGTAGTAGTCCTAGACAATGAGGAACACGCCACCTGGTGGGGAACAGTGCACATACAGACAAGTCACAAAGCAATGTGGTTTGTAGTGATGTTTTCGTGTGTGCAGCACAGAATCCAGGGGAATAGATAATGCTGCCTATGGGTCTTTCAAGTGGTTACCAATCGGGCTATGAGAGTCAAGGTCAGTAGTTCGAAACTACCAGCTGTTCTGCGGGAGAAAGATGAGGCTTTCTGCTCCCGTTGAGATTCACAGCCTCAGAAACCCTGTACAGGGTCACTATGAGTCGGAACCGACTCCACGGCACATAACAACAACAACAATGGGTCTTTCATTTGCCAAGCACTTACCGCTCTATACTTATTGAGAAGAAAATAATGGTGAACATTATTATTATTTTTAAAAAGTACAGGATAGTACCTTAATAATTATGCAGTAAGGCAATGTGTTGAGGAGCCCGGGTGGTGTAGTGGGTTACACTTTGTACTGCTAACCACAAGGTCAGCATTTTGAACCCACCAGCCACTCCGCAGGAGAACGATGAGGCTGGCTGATCCCATAAAGCTTGACAGCCTTGGAAACCCTGGGGAGCAGTTTTGCTTGGTCCTTATGAATTGGAGTATACTTGATGGCAGTGGATTTTTAAGCAAATGTATCTGAAATAGTGCATTAAAGAAGAGATCAATAAATTGGACTTCATTAAATTAAGAACTCCTGTTTATCAAGAGTTACCACAAGAGGGCGCTTAGGGAAATTGGAGGGGCGCTGGGGAACTGCTTTACACCTTCTTAGAATGGTAGCTGCAAACTTCATGAGCTGTGAAAACTCACAGAACTGTACAGTAAAGCGGGGGAACTTTCCTGTATATAAATTATACCTTAATAATGAAAAACTCAAGGAGCTCTGGTAGCGTAGTGGTTACGAATCTGGCTGCAAACCGCAAGGTCAGCAGTTCGAAACTACCAGCGGTTCCGCGGGAGAAAGATGAGGCTTTCTGCTCCCCTAAGGATTTACAGCCTCGGAAACCCTGTACAGGGTCGCTGTGAGTCGGAACCGACTCCATGGCACATAACCACCACCACTAACCAATGAAAAACTCACTATGAAGAGAGTGGGTTGGCCGCTAAGCTGCCCCATGTAGGCTAGAGCCTCTTTCAGGGCTGAAATTCTTACTCCCCAGCTGCGGGAAGTGCTGTCTGCTGACTGCTCTCTTTAGGAAATGCTGTTGTTGAGCAGATTCCAACTCATAGTGATTCCATGGGACAGAGTAGAATTACTTCATAAGGTTTTGTTGTTGATAATTGCCGTCAAGTCGGTTCCAAGGTTCCTGGATAGAATTTCCAAGGATTTGAACTCCAATCCTGTGGTTAGTAGTCCAGTACTTAGCCTAGAGTACCACACCAGGAGTCTATATAGGGTTTAATAGGCTGTAATTGCCTGAGATATAGACACATAGATCAATGGAAACTCAGAAACAGATGCACACAACTATGTCAGCTGATTTTTTTCTTTTAAAAGAGGTGTCAATGTAGCTTGGGGTCCTGGTATGGTGCTGTGGGTTAATGGTTTAGACTGGAATGTCAATTTGGACTGCAAGGTCTGCAGTTAAAGCTCACCAACCGCTTCTCAGAAACTCTATACAGGGTCACTATGAGTCGGAACCGACTCAACAGCACTTAACAACAACAACAACAAAATGTAGTTTAAGGATCCCTAGTGGTACAGTGGGGTAAGTACTGGGCTGCTAACCACAAGGACAGTGGTAAAACCCTTCCAGGAACTCTAGGGGAGAAAGATGAGGCTGGTCTGCTCCTTTAAAGATTTACAATCCTGAAAACTCTCTGAGGCAACTCTCCTTTGGCCTAAAGTGTTGCTATGAGTCAGAATGCACTGGAAGGCAGTGGGTGGGAAATGTAACTCAATGAAGTACAGTTAGTTTTTCAACAAATGATACTGTAACAATATTGATATACATAGGCCAAAACAACAAAAAAGACACTTCAATGTAAACCTTACACTTTGTATAAAAACTGACTCAAAATGGACCATAGATTTAAATGTAAAGCATAAAACTATAGAAAAACATTTTATAGAAAAACATCTTCACCTAACAGTTCTTGGCTATGATACCAGAAGCACTATCTATAAAAGAAAAACATCAATATATTGTTGTTGTTCAGTGCAATTGAGTTGGTTCTGATTCAAAGTGACCCTGTATAGGGTATCTGAGAAGTGGCTGGTGGGTTTGAATTGTTGACCTTGTGGTTAGCAATCTAGTGCTTATCCTATAGCACCACACCAGGATTCCCTCAATATATTGTTGTTGTTAAGTGATGCTGAGTCAAATCCAAATTATAATGACCCTGTATAGGGTCTCAAGGAGTGGCTGGCAAGTTTGAAAAGTTAAACTTGCAGTTCAAACTGACCTTGTGGCCTTGTTCTTTATCCTACAGTGGCACATCAGGAAGCCTTAGGGAAATGCAAATTAACTACATGCTGAACTATCACTTCACACCTATTGATGGTGGTTCTGTGCTGTGGAGTCAGTTCCAACTCATAATGACGGAGGCTGTACATCTTTATGAGAGCAGCTAAAACCAAAAATTATCAGTACAAAATACTGAGGATGCAGAGAAATGGATGAGACTATAAAATGGTACAGTTACTCTAGAAAAGAGTTGGGCAGTTTCTTAAAAAAATTGAAATATACACTGTACAAGCCACCAGTTACACTCTTGAGAGCATTTATCCCAGAAAACGAGAAATAGCCCCAAACTGGAAGCAATCAAAATGTCCTTTTGATTAGCTAAACCAACTGTGGTACATCCAGACCATGACATACTCAGCAATAAAAAGGAACAAACTACTTGTACACACAACAACTTGCATAGATCTCGAGAGCATTTTGCTGAGTTCAAAATACTAATCTCAAAATGTTCTTGCGAGAGGAGCTGAGCCTGAATTATCCAAGTGGGCCCTAAATGCTCCCGCATGTATCTTTATGAGACACATACACGTAGGAGAAAATGTTCACAGAAGAGACAGTGATGTGAAGACATTGGAAGAGATGAAAGAGATGTGCCCCAGGATTTCAGGGTGTCAGAAACTGGAAGAGGCAGGGAACTGATCCCTTCCCACAGACACAGAAACTGGTTTTCTAGCCTTCGGAATTGAGAGGGAACATATTATTTATTGCTGCTTAAGCTACCAAGTTTGTAGTAATTTGTTATGGCAATCTGAGGAAACTAATACAACAGCAATTTTTCATTCAGGTTGCTGGTTGAATATCAGGGCCTTAAAATATGTTTCGTAACTCCTTTCACCTCCATTCATTTGATTGCCATTTTGCAATGGCACTTTAGTGAAACCATTGGTTGAGAGCATGCGTTTAAGTGTAGTTGAAATAAATATTCTCCTGACATTTAGTCCTCTGTTATAAGTTAGAATTGACTTGATGACAGTGGATAATTTTTAAATTGGGAAAAATGTGGACGTATTCTGTGATAGTACAAAATTATTATTGATCCTTTTTATAAATCAGGATAATAAACTGTAAAACCACCAAACCAGCCACAAGGATGGAAAATGTCTAGGGTTGAGGGTTTGGGTGATAGCATGCAGTGTGAACAGCCACACCTTGCTTTTGAACACCTAAATGGATTACTCAGAGCAGGGCCTTGTCATCCTCAGTTTTCACAAATATTCATGTAATCAGTTGGAGAAACTATAGCTGGAGGCCCCTTGGCTCACTGCAGAGCTGGGGTTGTGGGCTGTGGTCCATTCCTCAGGCCCTGCCTTAGCCGCCTCAATCTCGTCACCTAGCTTCTCTATACCCTTCAGTTTTGTGGTAGCAAAGCCAATGCTAACTGTTTGTTTTCAGTCTTGGTATTTAAACTGTTTGCCAATCTGATGCGTTAGAGGTTTTACTAAAAAAAAATATGAGGGCACTAGTTTTTTCTACTGTGAATTAATGGCTTTAGAATGGGATTAAAAAAGAGGAGGGGGGAGCAAGCTTTAGCCCATGAAAGTACAGGAGAATATAGGTTTAGAACACAAAAAAATTAGACCTGATTTCTTAAATCAGCTATTAACAATATAGGTTTAAACAAAATTAATAAGCAGTCATTTTTAAAACTCCAAATTGTATTAATTTTCAAGGTAAAATAGTCATTAACAAGGATGAATGGTCTTATTACAGCTTCCCATGCCAACCCTGTAAACATGAGATCACTTCTGCGTAAAGATTTCAAGACATATTGTTGAGTATTCATATCCATTTTTGTAGAGATCTATGAATTTTAAAGCTTTTTCTTATATTTGTAAATCAAATGCATATATTGATCTAAATCCTGTTGCTTTTGTTTTTGTTTTCCACTTAATCATTTTATGAGAGTCCTTAACGTGTGTATCACGATCTGAACATTTGGTGTTGTTGAAAAGTTAGGATCTTTAAAAATATTCCCTCATTCCAAGTACCAAGTGATCATTACCAATTTATATTTGGTGAAGTGCTAGATTTAAAATGTAACATCTCTGTGCTCTTTGTAGTTCTCTGATTATGAGCTGAGTGGAGCAAGCGTTCACATGACTGTGGAAAGACCAGCTCTCTTTCTCTGCCATGAAAAGCCCATCCTCATCCTTCACCATCATTCCAAGCCCTGACTTTTTCACAATGATTCCCAGAATGGCTTCATAGGTGCTTTATATGAGCGCATAGTTATAAATTTGCAAACACCTTCTTGTTTATTTTCAATGTTTGTTTAACTCATATTTGTTGACTAGACAAAGCCTGGAGGAAGACAAGGTAAGGAATCCTCAAGTAGTATAGGAATTCTTAATCATCTTTGGAGAGAAAAGGATGCTATATAGCTGATAGGTAGATAGATAGATAAGCACCAATGTTTGAGGAAAAGGACATTACATTATCCCTGAAGAGTACCATGTGACTCTGTTAATGGAGCAGATAGCATTGTAGAACAAAATGATAGTTCTAAGAACCACTACTGTGTGTCAGGCTGGAGCAGGCAGTTTAAGGGAGAGGTCTCACAGAGGGACCCCCGAGAAAAAAATAACAAAATAAGTTGTCAAGTTCTTGGGAGGTTGATAACTGTAGAAAAGTGTTGGGTCCCAAGGGTAAGGAATAGACTGTCAGAGCTAAGTAACTGAGGCCCATGCCCTGAGACCTGTCTAGAGAAGACTGATTGGTTTGTACTTTCCCCTTGCCCTGGAAAGTTACCCACACAAAAATGGAAACCCAGGGGCTTTATGGGTTCTGAGAGGCCCTGATGACCAGACCTGATATCCCAAAGCTGACATATCAACATGACATTTGTTGATTTCCCATTCCAGTAATCTGGAACTAAAAGGATGTTATATAGACACGAAAATCTGATGAAGGCGAGTTGTGGTAATGAAATTTCCTAGAGTCTTGACAAGTTAGTTCATCAGTAATAGGAACTGCCTGAGTCCTGCACTTCCCATCACAGCGCAAAAAATGCCTTGTGGAATGAGTTTGAACAACGCTAACACGCTAACTGTTGTTCCTGGTGTGATGCTGTAGGATAAGCACAGGACTGCAAGATCTCTTTGAACTTCAAGGTCTGCTGTTCCTCATAAACCTTATACAGGGTCTCTATGAGGTCTCTGTTCCCATCAGCTGCTCCTCATAAACCTTATACAGGGTCTCTATGAGTTGGAATTGATTCCATAGCACTTAACAACAAAGAAAACACCAACAAGCCAAGAAAGCTTAGAAATGCCCTCAGCTGTATGGATCTGGCCTCAGGGAAAGAGGGTGAAGAGGAGGTAGGTGTACAAGTTTACGCACCTGCCATCCGTCTCTACAGGGCCTTATGGGCTGCGGTTGGAGATCCGACCAAGTGCAGTAGATTTTGGCCAAGCCTTTAAATTCAAAGCAATCACTACTGGAGAAAGACTAATTGGGTCAAAGTTCGGTAAGATGGAGCTACAATTGCCTGACTTGGTGATATTGCGAATCTTCTCTTTCCTGGATGTACTGAACTTGCTGCAGGCTGCTCAAGTGAACAGGGTAAAGGTTCTCCAACCTCCGCTTCTCTAGCTGGATTGACCGGCTCCCACTGACACCCTGCTACCTTGTCAGTCCTTGTACACCATTTTGCCTTCTCTCAGCCCTAGGAAATTGTTACCTCAGAATTAACCCATGTAACCTTCTGTTATTCCTTCAGTTTGCCTTAAAGGAATTGATACTCTAGTGCTCCAGGGACTCAACCCCTTCTCTTGATCAATTTGAGCACCAGTTTATAGACTAGCAGAATACCTTTTGCAGTTAGGGTCATTTACTCAAAAGTTCTCATGTTTTGTAAATTAAAATGACAAACATAAGGAGCTGCTATGCTAACTAAATGATCTTTGGGGTTCTTATTTTCAGCCCTAGGAAAATAACATTTTTCCTATGAACTCTCACAGGAATCCCAAGGGTCAGGATTTGCAGGTTTAGGTTTCTGCTATTACCATTACCGCCCCCTTAACAATGGGGCTCTGGGAGCTGGGATTGAGTCTGATTAAACTTGATGGGCACGGCTCCCAGAACAAACAATAAAAGAGCCAATGACTGATGGCTTATCTCTTCCTTTCTCTCTCTTAGCAGTGGAATAGGCTTTCAGAGAACAACTACCTCTGGAGGTGAGTAAAGGAAGGGGCAGAGGAAGGGGAGAGGAGACGTGTGATTGTTCACTTGCAGGTGTGCTTAGCCCTGTGTGTGACAGTTATGGGGGCATGTATGAAGGTTCCAGTTAGTAAAAGGTTCATGTGGTAGAACAGTGGCCCAAGTAGCAGGAGCTAACCTGCACAGCCTGATGGGATTGTGGCTTTGTTTCTAGAATGTTGTGTCTGAAGAGATGGACCTTCTGCGCCTTCTCTGATGAGCAGCTGGGCACAAGGACCTGGAAACAGTTCTTCTACAGACAAGTGAGGCAGGAGCCCCTTATGGCACTGGCAAAACCAGGGGACTTCACCTACAAAGAAGTAGCCGGGAACATTGGTATGGAAACAGGGTGTCCTAGAGGAACATGATGAATTTCTTTACGGGATTATTTTATTCCCCCTGAAAACAGTTCTGTATTCTCATTCAGTGAAGGGACTGGATTGCTTTCATAGCTTTCTTGCTGCCCTTCTTGTTCACCTTGTGCTGAAGGAGAAACCAGAGTAACTTTTTTACAAAGTAAAATCAAGCTCTTATACCCCTTCTCCTAAAATGTTCCATTCCCCCATATATAATTGATTCCTATATAATTTATTCCTGATACCTCTTCTAAAATTCTGACTAATTCTCTGATGGAGAGATTTTACCCCATTTTATATCTATGGAAACAGACTAAAGAGGGAAAGCAAATTGATCAGTAGCTCATAAATGGCCAGTCTGTATTGGGAACACATGTTTGGTGGATTATAAAACCTAATTTCTATGTTCTCCATATTTTTGACCCCAAATTTCCCTTACTGGGTGCAAGAGAAATTAATTTTTTAAAAAATTAGTTTTGGGTCATCACTCATCTATTTGGTGACTTAGTATGATCTTTGTTCCTCCCCCCCCCCCCCCCCCCCAGGGATTATAAAGTCTATTGCTTATCTCTCAGGAAGCGGACTCTCAGTGGATGGACTAGAACGGTCAGTTATCTGTGGTATATCTTCAAAGCACAAGTTTTATGCCTGGGATGTGCAAAAGGTGAGCCTGGCCTGAGAGCAATCATAATGCTTACCTGTGTCCTTTTTTTAACACACATAAATCAGAATACTAACAGGAAAGTGATACTCAGTGTTGGTGACAGCAACACATTTTAAAATCTGGGCTTCTAGTTTGTAATCTATGACCTTTTCAGTTAAATCATAAACACAAAGAGGCTTTATATTTAAATAATGTGCTTCTACATGTAAATGTATACCAAGACTTACCTTGTAATGGAAGCTTGCATATTTCACAGTCACTGCAATCTGCTGGCACTGTGCATCTTTTTTACCTCTTCTACACTCTTTTTGACAATTACCATTTGTTATATTGGCTTTTTCAGAAAGTGATTTCCAAGTCAGATGACCTTCAAGGCACACATAGGATGCTTGCACATTGGTACTAGCACAGGTAGTGCATGGAAAAGAGTAGGGAGCTGGAAAATCCCAAAGAGTTTCTCAAATTAGTGTATTTTCTTGGCTTTCCCTGGTTGGATTCCTTTGTCTCTCCCTATAAAAAGGGATGATGAGCTCTCTCATTCAGAGTTTTTTGAAGTATGATCACTATCCTTTGATAGGAGCTGACAGGGAAATTTAGATAAAAATCTAGAAGGGTTCTCTCTGGGATAACCTGCTCTAGGGAATAACCTGCTTCAGTCACTAGGTCCCTGAGGACACTCAAGTAGCCCAATGGATGGGTCCATATGGAAAAGAAATCAGGTCTCCTGCTAAGATCTAACACCAACATGTCATTTGTATGAGTGAGCCATCTTGGAAACATTATTCAAGCCCAGACAACACCTTCACTACTACCTCATGAGTGAGTTCAAGCTTGAATAACTCAGTTAACCCACTCTTGAATTCTGGCCCACCCAACTGTGACTTAATAAATGCTTATTGCTTTAAGTTGCTGTCTTTCAAGGTAATTTGTTATGCAGCAATAGAAAATTAATATAGATTCAAATATATGGAAGCAAGGGATGCTGCTTAAAAGCCAAAAGCTGGGAAGACTCTGAGGAAACTATTGGGCCTTGATGAGACTCTTTCTGGAAATCCAATGGTCTGTCATGAGACTGTCGGTGAGGGCTTAAAGGAAAGTGAAAGTTTTATTGGGAATTAGAGGAAAGGGTATTCTTGTTTTATAATAGCAGAAAGGTCACCAAAATTGTTAACTGTGTTAAAATGAAAATTAGAAAATAAACCTAAAGAATTAAGTGATCTTGCTAGAGAAACTTCCAGGCCAATTGCTGACTACTGGCTTGTTGTTGCTAACAGTAAAATTCAAGAGGAGCAAGGAATTTCTCATTTAAAAAAATTCCCAGTCTATCCAGAAAGCTGTTGTTTAAGTGCAGTTCAACTGTTGCCTATTCATAGTGAACCTTGTATAGCGTTTCTGAGGAGCAGTTGGTGGGTTTGAACTGCTGACAATGTGGTTTGCAGTACAGTGATGGTCCTGCAGCACCACACCAGGAGGCAGAAGGCAAATGATGCTAATTTAAGAAATACAGTCAAAGCAAAGATCAGTAACAGGGACTTGTTCCTAAGCCTTACTAGTATCATGGTATAAAGATAAAACCAAAGGAGTTATCTGTAAGATTCTTTGTTAGCCCTCATACATATCTAAGGAGATTCCTTAGAGAACTGTTTAGCCAAACAATAGGACTTTAAACAGGGCCCAGATACAATGAATCAGAATCTGCATTAAATAAGATCCCCAGGTGATTCTTAACAGGGCTCCAAATGGGGCCAGTTTGAAGTCCTTCTTTTACAAGAGGCTTAAGGAATTGTCCTCAGCAGCCCCAGCAGAGACACAAAAGATTTATCTCTGAGAATTGTAGTAGAAGCCTTAGGAAGAAATATGTGCTGCGTACTGAGAATTTCTGCCAATAGCCAGCACCAACTTTCCAGACATGAGAATTGAGGAGTAGCTATTGTCTAATGGTGTGAACTCCAGTAAAATTCTTAGGTTCACAATTACTTTTTAAACTTTTTATTGTGAACTGAGTGAAGGTTTACAGAACAGATCATCAATCCCACATTGAACAAATCATACACTTTGTGTCATTACAATGCTTTCAACCCCTCTATGTACCATCAGTTAATAGTTTTTCTTAATCGCTTTCGCTTTAACTCTTGCATTCTTCCCTTTGTCTTCCACTACCTTCATCTTTTCCGTGCCAACCTCCCTCTTGCTGTATATTGTTTTCCTCGTCACTCAAGTTAACATGTGTTGACCCTGTTGTTGTTAAGTACCTTTGAGTCGGTTCCGACCCATAGCGACCCTGTACAGGGTTTCCGAGGGTGTAAATCCTTACGGGAGTAGAAAGCCTCATCTTTCTCCTGCGGAGCGACTGGTAGTTTCGAACCGCTGACCTTACGGTTCGCATTCCGATTTGTAACCACTACGCTACCAGAGCTCCTTGTGTTGACCCTATACCCCATGAATAATTTTCCCTTACCTCCCACCCCTGGTAACCATCATAGAAAGTTTCTTTTAGCAAGAAAACCTTTCCTTAACTTTTTACAATAGTGATTTCATACAATATTTGTCCTTTTGTGATTAATTTCACTCAGTATAATGTCCTCCAGGCTTATCCATGATATGAGGTGTTTCATAGATTGATCATTATTCTTCAGTGTTGTGTAGTATCCCATTGTGTGCATGTACCAAGGTTTGTATCTATTCTGTTACCCTCTGTTTTTTGATTGGTGCACTTAATTCATTTACATTCAGTGTAATTATTGTTAAGTATGAGTTAACTGTGGACTCCTGGGGGGTGGCACTGTAGGATTAGCACTGGACTGTAAACTACAAGTTTGACAGTTCAAACCCACCAGCTGCTACTTGGAAACCCTATATAGGGTTGTTATGAATCCGAATCGACTCAATGACATTTAATAACAACAGTGAATAGACTGCTGTCATTTT
>NW_006408764.1:4001575-4002858 GCF_000296735.1 Chrysochloris asiatica
TCTTCTGTGGTCTTCCTTATGCACTGTCCAACTTTCGCATGCATATGAAGTTAATGAAAATACCATGACTTGGGTCAGGCGCATATTTGCCTAATGCAATACGTCCTTTGATTTTTTTGACTTCTGCTTTTATTAGTGTTAATGATTGATGTGATTAAAATGAAGTCTTTCACAACTGCAATCTTTGCTCCATTGATGTGGATGTTGTTCATTGGTCCAGTGGTGAGGATTTTTTTTCTTTACATTGAGATGCAATCCATACCAAAGGCTGTGGTCTTCTTCAGTAAGTATTTTAAGTCCCTTTCACTTTCAGCAAGCAAGGTTATATCATCTGTATATCGGAGGTTGTTAATGAGTCTTCTTCAAACCTGATGCCACATTTTTCTTCATATACTTAAACTTCTAGGATTATTTGCTCAGCATACAGATTGAATAAGTGTGCTGAAAGAATACAATTCTGGCACACACCTTTCCTAATTTTAATCCATTCAGTGTTCCCTTGTTGTTTTGGAACAATTGCCTCTTTGTCTATGTTCAGGTTCCTCAGCACAATTAAGTTCTGGAATACTCGTACTTCGCAATGTTGTCCATAGCTTGTCATGATCCCCACAATCAAAAGCCTTTGCATAGTCAATAAAACACAGGTAAACATCTTTCTGGTATTCTCTGCTTTTAGCCAAGATCCATCTGAGATTAGCAATGATATCCCTCATTCTACGTCCTCTTCTGATTCCAGCTTGAACCTATGTCAATGTATGCTTGCAGCCATTTCTGTATAACCTTTAGTAAAAGTTTACTCACATGGAATATCAAAGATGTTGCCCAGTGATTTTCACATTCTGTTGGGTCCCCTCTCTTTGGGTTGATCACAAATATGGATCTCTTCCAATCAGCTGGCCAGATAGTTTTCTTCCAAATTTATTGGTATAGATGAGTGAGTGCTGCAGCAGTTTGTTGAAAAACTTCAATTTGTATTCCATCAATTCCTGGTGCCTTGTTCTTTGCCAATGCCTTCAATGCACCTTGGACTTCTTCCTTCAGAATCATTGACTGTTGAACACATGCTACCTCTTGAAATGGTTGAACATCGACCATTTCTTTTTGGTACAGTGGCTTTTTGTATTCCTTCCGTCTTTGGATGTTTTCTGCATCATTCAATAATTTGCCCATAGAATCTTTAAATATTTCAAGTTGGAGTTTGAATTTTTTCTTCAGTTCCCTCAGCTTGAGAAATGCTGAGCATGTTCTTTCCTTTTGGTTTTCTAACTCTAGGCCTCAACTTT
>NW_006408764.1:4004908-4007140 GCF_000296735.1 Chrysochloris asiatica
ATTCTGTTCCATTGATCAATGTATCTTTCATTGTACCAGTACCAGGCTGTTTTGACCACTGTAGCCATGTAGTAGATTTTGAAATGGGGGAGAGGCTTCCAACCTTGTTGTTCTTCTTAAGCAGTGTTTTGCTTATCCTGGGTCTCTTTCCTTTCCATATAAAGTTTGTAATTGTCTTTTCCATCTCTTCAAAGAATGTTGTTGGAATCTGGATTGGGATTGCATTATATGTGTAAATTGCTTTGGGGATTTTCACAATGTTAAGTCTTCCTATCCAGGGGCATGGTACATTCTTCCATTTTTGTAAGTTTCTTATAGTAGTGTTTTGTAATTTTCTTTGTGTAAGTCCTATTTTTCTCTGATTACCTTTATTCCTAGATATGTCACCCTTTGGGTGGCTATTGTAAATGGTATTGTTTTCCTAATGTCCTTTTCAGCACTCATTTTTGTTGGATTCTTCTATAGTAACAATTGATCTTATACCCTGCCACTTTGCTGAATGTTCCAGTGATGTCTAGTAGCTTTTTTTACTGAGTCTTTGGGGTTTTCTATGTATAGGATCATATCGTCTGCAAATGGAGAGAGTTTTATTTCCTGTTTGCCAATTTGCATGCCTTTAATTTCCTTATCTTGCTGTGCAGCTCTGGCTAAGACTTCCAGCACAATACCAAGCAGGAGTGGTCACAAAGGGCATCCTTGTCTGGTTCCCGTTCACAGAGGGAAGGCTTTCAGTTTCTCTGCATTGAGAGTGATGTAGGCTCTTGGTTTTGTATATATGCTCTTAATCATGTTGAGGAATTTCCCTTCAATTCCTACTTTGTTGAGTGTTTTATCAGGAATAGATGTTGGATTTTGTCAAATGCCTTTTCTGCATCAATTGATATGATCATGTGGTTCTTTTCTTTTTCTTATTTATATGGTGGATTACATTTTGATTGCTTTTCTAATGTTGAACCATCCTTGCATCCCTGATATGAAACCCACTTAGTTATGATGTATTATTTTTTTGATGTGATGCTGACTTCTGTTAGCTAGGATTTTGTTGAGAATTTTTGCGTCTATGTTCGTGAGGGATATTGATCTATAATTTTCTTTCTTAGTGATATCCTTCCCTGGTTTTTGGTATGAGGGTTATGCTGGCTTCATAAAAAGCATTAGGAAGTCCTCCTCTATGTTCTGGAATAATTTGAGTAGAAGTGGTGTCAGCTCTTCCCTGAATGTTTGATAGAACTCACCAGTGAAGCCATATGGGCCTGGATTTCTTTTGGTTGGGAGTTTTTTAATGACCTGATCAATTTCTTCTTTTGTTACGGGTCTATTCAAGTTTTCTACTTCACTCTGTGTAACTTTAGGTAGGTTGTGTTTTTCTAAAAATGTATTTTCATCTCTTCTAAGTTTTTGAATTTGTTGGAATACAGCTCTTCATAGCATTCTGTTATTATACTTTTGATTTTGTTTGGTTCCATTGTGATATCGCCCATGTGGTTTCTAATGCTAGTTGTTTGTGTCTCTCCCTCTTTTCTTTTGTTAGGTTTGCCAATGGTTTGTCAATTTTTTTAATCCTTTCAAAGAACCAGCTTCTTGTCCTGTTTATTCTTTCTATAGTTTTTCTGTTTTCCACCTCATTTATTTCTGCTCTTATCTTTATTATTGTTTTCTTTTGGTGACTGTAGGTTTCTTCTGTTGGTCTGTTTCTAATTGTTGGAGATGCTGTGTTAATGTGTTAATTTTGGTTCTTTCTTCTTTTTGGAGGTGCGCATTTACCACAATAAATTGTCCTCTCAGCAACGCTTTGGCCATGTCCCAAAGATTTTGGTATGTTATGTTTTCATTCTCGTTAGTTTAGGAACTTTATGAATTCACATTTAATTTCTTTGACCCAGTCAGTTTTCAGCAGGGTGTTAATTCAGTTTTCATGTAATTGACTTTATTTCCTTGGTCTTCTTATTGTTGATTTCTAGTTTTATAGCATTGTGGTCTGTAAAGATGCTTTGTAGTATTTTGATGTTTGTAAATTTATGGAGGCTTGCTTTGTGACCTATCACATGGTCATTTCTGGAGAATGCTCCATGTGCACTGGAGAAGAATATATATTGTGCTGTTGTTGGGTTTACTTTATCAGAGGTGTGTATTGCCACTTCGGCTTGTTTATTGTTGCAGTTAGCTTGGTGTATTTTTGTTCATCCTTTGCCTTTTAGTCTGTGTTTGTATTTGTGTGTAAGGTGTGTCTCT
>NW_006408764.1:4008813-4020381 GCF_000296735.1 Chrysochloris asiatica
CTTGCTACACTGCTGGCCAACCAGGTCTCCACCCGGGTTCACAGGAGTCTATTGAACATTGTAGGGCTTAGCTTGAAGCTTCATTGCTGTTTTTCCCTCCCTTTCCCTTATCGGGGACAAGCGTGGTCACCAATCAGAGTGTGTATTCCCATTGAGTCTTAGTCCTGGAAGGGGATTTGTACTGAGGGGACCCGACCACTTGCCTTGATGTCTCCTGGGCAAGCAATTTGCTTGTTCTTGTAGTAACAGTTGGTCTGCCTCTATTGTTTTGTATTTTTCCTGGTGGTATTTCTTTCAAGAAGAATCTTCTGGTCTTCTAGATGCTCCAAGCTGGTCTGCTTATCCCTTTCAAGTAGAAATTTCCCATCTCTGAAGATCTGGATGTGATTCAGGCTTCCATCTATAGTCTTACGTAATGCAGAGGCTCCGCAAGAAGCTTCCTTCACTGGGCATGTTGTAGCCCATTTTAGGTATTCCAATCAGTTATACGTAGAAGACGGACTTACAAGCTTTATATGGTGATATTTCTGGCTATTCTTTTCTCTCCCCCTCCAGTGTATATTTTATAACAGAATGCAAGGAAAATCAAGATTGAAAAGACAGCCAAGCATCTTAACATTATTTTCCCCTTCCCCCCATTCCAACCATGTCTCAATCTCTGTATCCCAGAGCCCTGTTGTTCCAAGGTTGTGCATACATTGCTATTTACCTCTGTCCCACTTAATCCATGCAAACCAGCCTAATTGTTCTCCCATCTGCTTTGTTCTTCCATTCTCCTCTTCCTTCTTGTATATTCCTCCCCTCTCCAGCACCCAAACTATCCTGTGTCTATTCTCTGCCCTGTGCTCCACCTTCCCCTCCCTCCCCTCACCCCACCACCACATCCCAGCAATCAGCAAAGAATCCACCCCCCTTTAGTATGGGTTCTTTTTCTTAGTCTTTTACAGTAGTGGTCCTATGCAGTATTTTTCCTGTTGTGACTGACTAATTTACTCAACATAATGTCCTCAAGGTTCATCCATGTTATGTGGTAGCTTGCAGCTTCCTTGTTATTTTTCAAGGTAGCATAGTATTTATTGTGTGTATGTACCACAGTTTGTTTATCCATTCTTCAGTTGATGGGCACTATGGCTGTCTCCATCTTTTTGCTATTGTAAATAGTGCTGCTATGAACATTGGTGTTTATATATCTTTTTATGTTGTAGCTTGTATTTCTTGTGGGTAAATACCAAGTGGAGTAATTGCTGGATCATAAGGTATTTCTATTTTCAACCTTCTGAGGAAGCGCCATATTGCTTTTATGCTGGAATGTTTTGATTGCACCATCATATTTGATTGACAATTTTGCTGGATAGAAGATTCTTGGTTGGCTTTAAAAAATTTTTTTTTAGGGTTTTATATATGTCTCCCCATTGCCTTCTTGCCTGCATGGTTTCTGCTGAGAAGTCAGAGCTTCATCTGATTTGCTTGCCTTTGTAAGTAACACTTGTCTTTTCCCTGGCCGCTTTTAGAATTGTCTCCTTGTCTTTGATTTTGGAGAGCTTGATTACCATATGTCTTGGTGATTTTCTACTGGGGTCTGTCCTTCCTGGGGTACGTTTTGTTTCTTGAATGTTTATCATCTCATCTTTCAAGACGTTAAGGAAATTTTCTTCCACAAGCTCTCCAATTATCTCCTTTGTGGACTTCTCTGATTCTTCCTGTTCTGGAATGCCAGTAATTCTTAAGTTGTTCCTCTTCATGTTATCCAGCATGAATCTTAGACTCTATTCAGTTTTTTAAATCTTTTTTTTCCTGCATGCTCTTCTGTCTTAACAGTATCGAGAGATTTGTCTTCTAGCTTGCTGGTACTGGCTTCCATCTCTTGAATTCTGCTCCTTTCCCCTTTCAGTTTATTGTCCATTTCTGAGATTTTATTAATCATCTGGACCTCTTTTTGCAGGTTTTGAATAGTTTCCAATGCTGTATCGATCATTTGATTGCTCTTGTAGTACTTTCCTGACTTCTTCCTTGTTTTCCTCTACCCCTTTGTGGAGTCTTTGAATTTGTTTCCATATCATTCTTCTGAATTCCAAAAATTGCACTTCCTCTTCTGGAAAGCCTTTGCCTGTCTCCAGCTCCTTTTCTCAGTTACTCTTTTATGTTTTTGGACATGTTTTGAGATCTTTTGTTATGTTTTATTGGTCTTTTCCAGTAGTTATTTGAGTTTTTAATGCTTAAATGGATGTTTGTTGCTATGTTATTAAGCTTACTAGGTGTCTTCTGGTCGATATGATCAGGAGGTAGGCTTCCCTTTTCACATGTAATGCTTAGCAGCTGTTATTGGCTCTTGTCTGAATGGTAGAGTATTATGGGGTATGCTTGTAGCTTGGCTATATGGCCATGATTGCTGTCTCTTCTTGGGTACCATAGGGAGAGAAAGCTCCCACCTCCAGGAAAAATGTGTGATCAAAAGGACCAAAAACAGAAACAGTATAAAAGTAGAGACAAAACCCACCACTTTGAAACAAAAATAAAACTGTGGCTGACTGGCCAGTTGCCTTGCTACAAAGGTAGTGTGTGTACCCCGTAGAGGCCTCCAGCAGTGGGTGGGCGTGTCCGCTAACTCAGTCCCCTCCTCTAGTCACCACTGTAGAGGTGCATAGATAGATATTGAGAAGTTAATGGGAGAAAGATTGTCTACTATTTTTGTCTCTGAAGGTCAGATAGATACCTGCGTGTGCATGGTGTAATTCTCAAGATAGTTGTATCCTTTTATGTTGGGGTTTTACAGATTGTTCATATGGTTTATCTGCCAGGCCTGTTTTTTTCTTGCTGGATATGCCAGAGTAAAAGGTCCCACACAAGTTAACTTTAGGACTGTGACCCAGAGGTTGACATCATAAGCAGCTGCCAAAGAATTTGTCCTTAGGTCCGATATGGCTCTTTCTCTCTGTGCTGTGAGAAAACTGTGGGCTCAATGCTGGACTTTCTTCTTTTTTTTCTGAGGGTGTGTGCCCACCCACCTGAAGGTATCTGGGCTGGGCAAAGAAGGCCTGACAGGGAAGAGGAAGAAACAACGTAGAACTGCCCCCCCGCACCCTCCCCACCCGTACCTCCTTTTGCAAATGTCACTGCACTGCTTTTAGCACAGGTTCCCTGTGCCAGTCTGGCTGTAGCCCCGCCCTCTGAACTCCGCCCAGGTGGGGTGGCCACAGAGGGAGTCCTGTGTCAACAGCATTTCCTAAATTGCAGTATTTTCCTTTATACTGTGACTTTTTTTCCACTGGCATGTGCGGGGAAACTAACACCCTGCACCTTATGCTAGATCCAGAGCTCTGGTGCTGTTCTGTGAAAGCAGCTTCTCTGAGTTTTCAGTCCCTCCCCCATGGAGCCTGTCTTACCTGACTGCCTCAGCTGCCACCAGAACCAGAAGCGTGTCCAGTATGTTTCTGCACTACCAATATACTGCCTTTTCTCTGACGCTGCTCACCAAAGTTTAAGATGGCCATGCTACCTCTGAGTCCTTTTTTCTCACTCTACGTCTCTTCAGCTTTCTGTCCTAGTAAGTATTCAATTCACTTCTCTGTCCCTTCACCTGAAGCTCAAGGCTCCTGTACTATCATCTGCACTGTTACAATTGGCTTTCCTCATCTTTGTTGTAGAGGGTCTATAAAACGTTATTGCCTACTCCACCATTTTTCTCATTGGGTGAGTACAGAACAAGTATAAAGGGATTTTGAAGGACTTAGCAGTAGCTACATTGGTATTTTTTATTGTTGTTGTTGTTGTTATGTGCCGTGGAGTCGGTTCCGACTCATAGCGACCCTGCACAGGGTTTCCAAGGCTGTTAATCTTTACGGGAGCAGAATGCCTCATCTTTCTCCCGTGGAGCAGCTGGTAGTTTTGAACTGCTGACCTTGCGGTTCACAGCCTGATTCGTAACCACTATGCTACCAGAGACTTGGTAATAAATCATTACACATTAAATTTATGTTTTGCTCTTTTTCTCCCTGTTTCTGTGATATATTTGGAGTCCTGGTATGGTGTTGCAGGATAAGCACTCAATCATAAGGTCAGTTTGAACCACAAGGCTGGTGTTTCAAAATCAACAGCCACTCCTCAGAAACCCAATTCAGGGTTGCTGTGAGTCAGAACCAACTTGACAGCACTTAACAACAACACACATGATATAGCTTACAATAAACAACAATATGATAGAATAGATGTTATGACAGTCAATACCCTTTGCTAAGGATTAGGTAAAATTTTAATTATTTCATGTGTTGTGATATGTAACATTTGGAACAGCCCCATACGAGCTGCACTGGCACCATACTCATTTTACATATAAGAAAGTTACAGTGGTGACTTTTGGAATGGCACCCAACTAGCAGGAAGTAGAACAGATTTGAGCCCAACCCATCTGAGAAAACGGCATAGTTTGTTTTCATGTTTACTCTTCCCAAATAATTGAGATATTTTGAAGAATTTCCATATCCTTATATCAGAAGGAGGAAGTAGGACTAATTTTTGACAATGCTTCCAAGTCAACATGGGCAGAATGAAAGCATAGTAGGCTTGAAAATTCCATGAACACAGATACTATTGTTTATTCTCCAGGGCACGATGATCTGGGAAAGTCCAGTCCAGTCATCCTATATCAAACTTATGACAACCCTCCCTCAGAAGCATCTCGCATTCACTGTGGATATGGAGGGCACAATCAAAGTGTGGAATTGTTCAGATGGGGATGCTCTAGCTGCCTACACCATGTCTCAGCGCTGTTACTCCATGGAAGCTTTTCTCACAAAGGGTGGTCCATTCCTGATGGTAAGTTGAACTCTTGAATTTGAAGGGAACCCAAAAAACAAAATGGCTGTCTCCTTGACAGATGTTAAGGGCTAATTACTGTTATATCACAATCTACATTCTCAAATGAGTATTTTCCACATACTCTGAGGGTTAGTCACAGTATACCAATGAATGCTGACCTTACAAACCTCTGTAAAACACATAAACAAAACACAGATGCACAGAGCCTGAGGTGCTTGAGGAGAGGTGGGGAGGCACAGACACCTCCCTAACTAATTTTATATCTATATCCTTTCTATCAGGTGTATATTATTGTGCAAAATATGAACTTGAACAGTGGCAATAGAGGAAGAGATGTGGGTTTGGGGAGACAGTAGAAAAAGTAGAGAGTATCAATGTCCTACTGAACTATTATCCTTGAGAACGAGGACTTTGGAGCTTAGAAAGTCTTACTCTATTATGTGATTGTGGAGAAAACAGTGGCATATCTTGTGACTGACAGATCTGCTTCTTGTGCACTTGAAGATTTTCTTAATTTTCACTGATAATGTTTGTGATGGTTTGTTTCAGGTGGGTGATCGTGAAGGTGGGATCTACACATTTACAGTGCCTGATTTAACATGTATTTCTAGTGTTAATAAACTTAGATATCCTGTTGAACTTCTGGTCTGCTCTCCTAACCAGAAATGGATCTTTGCATGTGGATATGATGAACATGTCTTTCCAATGGTAGGTGCTGTACTTTATGCTTTAACTTTGGGTGTTTTGTGTTGAGCATCAGGATGGTTAAATTTGGAGAGGTATAAGAGAAACAAAAAAGCTCAGTGAGACCCAGATAAACTGTTTCCTTACCTCAGGCCATGTCATTCATACTCAGAAAAAAAAGTTCTTTGACATGATAATATTCCAGTTGCAAAGGGAAATTTTGCTCTTGAAGCCTGAAACAGCCAGTGAAATGGAGGAGGATAAGAGTGGTATCAAGGAATGAGGATCATTGGTAACCTTGTTTGCTTTTGAGAACCTAATTTTTATTGGTCTTGGTTGGAAAGTACAAAGAGGTTCAGCAGTAAATAATCAGTCTCTGAATGGCACTCGGAGAAAACCTTAGCCTTTAATGACCAGGTTATTCTTAGTATGATGCACATGGATTGGGCATCAGAGAACACGGAGCTAAGAAGGCAGGCACCAAAAGCAAAACAGCCCTTGAATAACTGTCTAAGAAGGAAAAATCTTAGTTAGCCTGTCGGGGACCTGCCTCGACATAGGGGTTCGGTTCACGAGGAGGAGATAACTGACGGCGATTCATATATAGCAAGAATACACAGAAGGAGACAAAGAGAGAGAGAATGAGGCACCCCAAAGCCAGGGTGGATACATCACTGGTGGGCAGGCTTGGGAGTACAGGCATCGTGGCCTCTGCAGGCAGCAACTCACTGCCCTGCCATCTTTACTGCGTGCCTTCCAACCAGTAATGCACACCTGGGGAGGTCCGGGCCTCTGTTTGATTTAGGGGAGGAGCTTCACACCAAGCTGGGAGGGACAGGCAAGGTGCAGCTAACATCAGTACTTTTCCAGACATTCAGGTAACTTTACATCGTACTTCGCTGGTTCGAATCCCAGGCTAGCAACTTGGTTTCTCAGGCTCAATTAACATATCTATATCCCCTGAGGTCAGTTGGGGGAAGGTGAAAGGTAAGGACAAAAGCTTGGGCGGAGTCCTGCTGTTTAAGCTTCCTGAGCCAGGCTGCACCTGGAAAAGGATTAGGGAGGATGGGTTCTTTGTCTATAGAACAAAGAACCGAGAAGTAGCTAAGATACTTTTAGTTAATCCTTTTGGAGAAAGGCTTGACCTCGCAACTTTTAGTCTTAGGCTTTAGGAAAATATCACATTTATCTGTGGATTATCAAGAGTTCCGTGTATTAAATTAATACATGTAACAATATTAAGATGAAATACAATTTGCCATTAACTGCCAGTGGCCTTATTTGTTACACTCGGGCCTATAGGGCCTCGAACCTCTGACCCGTCTTACATGGTCCGCAACATTAGCCTAAAGTTGATCAAGGGGTCAGTGTGGCAATAAGATACTATAACTCCTTGGCATGCCAGAAGAGATGTTTCAGGGATTCCTGTGTTTATCTGTGAACAAAACTGAGCCATGTTTCTCAGTAGTTTGACCATTATGTAATGATGGAATTTGGCAGTATATCATGATATAATTTGGTGGTTAGGTAATGCTAACATAATTTTCACATAATGTCAATTTACATACACCGGCCTGGTCTTTGGAACATAACCAGGTCAATAAGTGTAGAATGGGCATACCCATCTCTTCCTCAGATGTCAAATAATACAGTTTGGCTACAGATGAAGATTTTTAAGTAGGCTTTCTTGGTGTCTCTTTGGTACTGAAATGCTGTAACCACCCTTTTCACCTGACTCCATGTGCAACTCTTTCCTTAGGTATTTCTCACAGAGTGCTTACTGAAACCATCAAAAGACGACGTCCCTCTGTCTCTCTGTATCTCCTCTCCATGGTGCTGGAGAGCCTGCTGGGCTCTAAAGAAGACAAACAGGATAGCAATGATCTTCAGAAGAGACTCTAGCAGAAGGATACGATTTACCACTTTTGACTTTACAACTGAGTGTTTGGTTGGCCAAACAGTCATCCAAGGTATGTATGTCACTTGAGAAACACCTGTTTCTCTTTTTACACACATCCATGATAAACTTTAGCTAGGAAATAATTCATGGTTGTTGGACTCTAATGTCTATGGTTTTGACCCATCCACTCCCTACTGTCTTAGGCCTATTTAGATTCCCATGATACTTAAGAGTCTAGATTCCAATGATTATCCCCATTACAGACCTCACTCAGTGTCTGTCTTCCTCACTCCTGACTTTCTGTTCTTGTGTCATAGCACCCAAATCATTACCTAGTACATGTATTTTTCAGAGAACTGGCCTACCCTTCATTTTCCTCACTGGATTGAAGGCCCTTGAAAGTTGACAGTATATTTTTATGTTCAGTATAAAAATACTATGAGCACTGGTGTTGCACTATAGGATAAGCGCTAAACTGGTAACAGAAAGGTTGGCAGTTCAAACCCATCAACTATTCTCAAACTCTATAGAGGGTTGCTATGAGTTGGAATTGACTTAACAGTACACAACAACATACGATTATTGTCCTGAAAAAATAATTAAAAATTTACCTGTGTGCATCTCTGTGTTTACATATTTTGCATGACAAAAGCACACGAGATTGCAAGTTTCATATTACCAATTCATATGGATGCTCCTAATCATTTTGGAATCAATGATGGAAATATGATTGTCTTTGAAAATGGGCCAAAGTTATTCATCTTCACCATCAATGGTCTCCTGCTACAAGAAATTAGAGCCCACCAGTTGAACATCTGTCACTTATGGGTGGTATGTATATGGTCCCTTTCCACTCTCTGCTTACTACTCTGAATTTGACATTTTGTCCACTTACTCCTTGTGTCCTTTGAAGGATCCTGTCCACATTCTCACAACATCCATGGATAATTCTCTTCATGTATTCATGTGGGAGAAGGAAGGCCGCTATCCATACCTCAGGAACTGCTGTCAGCTGGAACAAGTGCCAGGTGATCAGAAACCAAGCTGGTAAGGCCCATTTTGTGACTTAAACTTTCCATGAAAATTTTAGATTTCTGTATAAAAATGAATGGAAGGGTAGAGTGTTTCTCAAGACTTTTGCTGGTTTAGATGAGCAAGCTTATGCCAGAAAAAAGAATAGCTGGTTCATGGAGAATACCCTGAGCCATTTCTATAAATGCCAAAAATCTTTTCAAAGTGATCATCGATTATACTCCATGGAAGATACCATCCTTGGCAACTAGTTTCATTTATGAGACTTGCTTTTTGTCTGTGTGTATTAGTCATTTTTAATTGTTTTTTGAGCTGCTTTACCTCTATTTCACTAATTTTTCTTTTGGATTGCTTGCCTTCACCTCAATTTTTTTTTAAAAAAAAGCATCTATTGACTGCAAAGTGGGCTTGACAGCACTTAACAACAACAACATACACTGTACAGAGAATTCTTGTCTTTCACATATATTTTCTGACAGAGTGTATTCTGTCCTGATGTTTATAGTGCTTTTTGGTAATATCTGATCAAACTACAGTACATACAATACATGCATTTGTGGTTGTCAAACGTTACAAGTTACTTAATTGCCCCAATATGAAAGATGGTTGGAATTATTATGCTAATAGAATGTTATACATATGTTACAAAATAAAATGAAAATAATTGGAGAAATGCCTATGTTTAGATATGCTATTTCCAGTGCTTTTGGAAGAGAACTTATTTTAGTTAAATAAATAAGTCTGATAGACTTTTTTTGGGGGAGGTTTATAAAAGTCCTTTTAGAAAGTCACTTTAAAAAAAAACAAAAAACAAAACTTTATAAAGAAAAAGAATAATTTGCTTTGTATGTCTCAAAAACAGAAAACATGAGCAATGCCAACATGCTAAACAATAAAGAGTTCTTTTTCATTTTTTTACAAAATAAAAACAAGCAAAACATACACATTCTTAAAAGGGAACTCGGGAGCAAACACACAATCCTGGCAACCCTTCAATCAGAGCAGTGCATGAATTGGTTTTGTTTTTTTTTGTCTATGCTGATGCATGCAGAGAATGGGATAGGTACAATTAAGTGTCACAAAGAACCATCACAATTCTACCGATGCATGTTGCATCTATAATTCATGAACATGGTCAACAAAATCACTTCCAATCAAAAGATTTCCTTTCAATTATTTAAATACTTCCCTCCATACCACATTCGCACCAGTAGTGTAAGAGACTCCCTATTTCTTATGAGTTTATGTCTTCTAGTCATATGGGTAGGAGTAAGGAGTGACGCTTAGTGTTAGGACTATGGCTAGATAGACACTAGGCCTAGAACTTCCTTTATTGTTGGGTATGGTTAGGACTGGACTTCTGGAGTGATGCTGTAGGATTAGCAAAGTCTGCAGTTCAAACTCACCAGCTGCTTCTTGGAAACTCTATATAGAGTGGCTGAGTTGGAACAGAGTCAACGGCTCTTAACAATGGTTAAAACTTGAAATCTTCTTGACTTCCTCTTTATTCAGAAGCTTTGCAACTACATTATTCCATCTTTTAATTTTATGTTTTTGTTTATTGCAACTGTATCTCTGAGTTTTTATTTTGTCTTTTAATCTTTTTAAAACTTTTTATTATGAATTGAGTGAACGTTTACAGAGCAGATCATCAGTTTTACATTTAATACATCATATACTTCATCAAAATGATTGTGCAACCCCTTCTTGTACCATAAGGTAACAGTACTTGCCTCTATTTATTTTAACTCTTGTACACCTCCCTGCATCTCCTACCTGTAACCATCGTTAGCAAGAAAATCTTTTCTGAACTTTTTATAATAGTGGTCTCATACAATATTTGTCCTCTAGATTCACTGTTCTTACACATTGTGTAGTAGTATTTCATTGCATGTATGTATCAACGTTTGTTAAACTATTTTTCTCTTGATGGGTATTTAGGCAGCCTCTATCTTTTTGCTATTGTGAATAGTACTGCAATGAACATGATGTGCATATATCTAGTTGTGTCAAAGCTCTTATTTCTTGAGGATATCTACTAAGTAGAGGGAATCCTGCATCATATAGTGTTTCTGTTTCCAACTTTCTGATGAAGCACCATAGAGTTTTCTACAGTGGTTGCACCATTTTACAGTCCCACCAGCAGTGTAGGAGGGGAGGGTCACAGTCTCTCCACACTGTCACCAGCATTTGTTATTTTCTAGTTTTTGTAACCTTATTATTAATGCTGGAATAAGATGATAATCTCACTGTGGTTTAGATTTTCATCTCTGTGGGTTAAATGCAGAAGACTGAAAAGCTGTTTGAAATGCAAGGTCAGTGGTTCAAGCTCACCAGCTGCTCTTCAGAAACCCTATACATGGTTGCTATGGGTCAGAACTGACTCAATGGCACTTAAACAACAACAACAAATGCTAATGATGTTGAGCATATCTTAATATGCTTGTTGACCACATGAATGTTGTCTTTTGTGAAATGTCCACGTCCTCTGTTTTTAAAATAGAATTATTTGTCTTACTGAGGCACTGAAGTGTTCTATAAATTTTGGAGAGTAATCCTTTGTCTGATACGTCATTGCCAAACATTTATTCCCAGTTTGTGGGTTCTCTTTTTATTCTATTGCTGAAATTCTTTGATATACATAAGTGTCCATTTTTAGGGAGTCCCAGTCATCTGATTTGTTTTTTGCTGTGTGTGTTTTCAGTTATGTTTGATAGTATATTTATGCCATATATGAAATTTTTTCATTGATCTTTAGAATTCTAGGCTTGACATTTTGGTCTTTAATCCATGTTGAGGTCATTTTTGTATATGGTATGAGATGTGGCTCTTAATCCACTGTTCTGCAAATGGATTTCTAATCTTGCCAGCACCATCTGCTGAAGAGACCATCTCTTGCTCAATGCATTTTGGCCTTTAGACGATGAACTGATTATATATAGGTAGATGGATTTGCTTCTGGTTTCTCAATTCTGTTCAGTTCATTTATGTGTCTTTTGTTGTACCAGTACCAGACTGTCTTCTGTTTTGGTGACTGTAGCTATGTTTTTGTGTTTTGTGTTTTGAGATCAGGAATGGAGAGGTTGCTTTGGACACTGTTGACAGTTTCGACAACAGTAAAGTCCATAAGTTTTTAT
>NW_006408764.1:4021644-4043748 GCF_000296735.1 Chrysochloris asiatica
CAAGTATTTGGATATTTCATTATTGTCTTTATGCTATTGATTTCCAATTTTTATCAGTTTGTTAGATTGTTGTGCTTCATAATTATAGATTTGCCTATTTTATCTTTCAGCTCTGTCAGTTTTGCTTCATCTATTTTGCAACTCTGTTATTTGCTGCATGCACATTTAGGACTATGTCTTTTTGGTTAATTGATATTAAAAAATTGTGTAGTGTCCCTAGTAATTTTATGTTCTTCAGTCTACTTTGCTTGATATTAATATTGGTGCTTCTTTTTTCTTCTTCTGCTTTGATGAAAGGCTTCTTCCTAGTACTACTAGGCCCCAGTCTTACAGGGCTCTGAGCACAAACTGTGTGGATGGGATGAGGCCCATTCAGATGCAGGGCCGGAAATGGGGCTCTTCATTATCCCTTCCCCATTGGTTCCAGTCTCCTTCTCTGCAATGGGCACACATAGAGGAGGGACAAAGGATAATGGAAACAACATAATTGGCCCAGGGGAACCACAGTGAGCAGTGATGCCATTGGCCAGGGAGTGGTCTTGTGATAGCCTTTGGCTGTTGATTGGAAGGAAAAGATCTGGGAATGGAACCCTGTGGCCAGGAAGATAAAGGACTGGGTGAGAATGCTTGGCCTGCTGGCCGGCTCCCCACAGCAGCTCCAGCAAAACTGGTGTCAGGCACCAGCCAGGGAAAGGGGAACCCAAGCCAGAGGACAAAGAATGTTTCATTTCCCATTTCCCCCAGGCAGGGACTGGCCTTCCTAAATTCCTTTTTGATAGCCAGGTTGGGCTGTGAGCAGCTCACTACTCCTCTAGCCAGGAAGGCTTCTTAGCTCCTGGCGGCTGCAACTTGATGTTGTACTGCTGCAAGGTTTGCTCCAGCTGTTTCTGGGTCCCAGCAAAGTAGGTGGACATAGCATTGTTAAAGAGCAGCAGCTGCTTGTGCATCACTTTGATCTGGGGTTCCAACAGGGTCAGCTAACGCTGGACTTAAGTGCCCTCCACCAAGGAATCGAAAAAGGGGCAATCTGATGGGAGAAATGTCTTGTAAGCCATTTAAACATGTTTTGTTTAGAATAAGCCTATGCATATATAAACTAGAACCCTGTTGTTGTTAAGTGCTGTTTCTGAGGAGCAACTGATGGATTTGGACTGCTTGTCTTTTGGTTGATTCTATAGCACCACACCGGGAGTCCAATTAGAACCCTAGTAACAATAAATTTTGACTTACCCTCATATATTGTATTTAAAGTGAGTTTCTTTTAACAGCTTATAGTTGGGTCATTTTTCTTAACCCACTGTGCTAATCCTTTAATTGCTATTTTTAGTTCTTCCGGCATTAGAAAAAATGACTGTGCCACTTCCTTATGTACAAGGGGCTTTCAAAAAGTTTGTGGACAATGGAATTACAAAATACTAGAATTTTTCCTCATACTTTTTAAAGCTCTGACTGATTTCAAGTCACTGCCTTGTTTTTAATTTTTGAAATTTGATTAAGAGTATAAATTCCTTGAGTTTATAGTCTTTTGGGTACTATACATATTTTTTTATACCTGTAGGTTCTTGCCTTTCTCCAAACATGGACATTTTCAGACATTATTTCTTCAAGTATTCTTTTTATTTTTTGATCCCTTCCTTCCATAATTTAATGGCACTGGTGTTTGATCCTTTCCTACTATTACAGAGGTTTCTGTTTATGCCCCACACCCCAAGCTATATTCTCATTGTTCAGATTGGCTCATGTCAATTTATTTTCAAGTTCACTCATTTTTTTCTGTCATCCCCATTCTGCTGTAGAGCCAAATCAATGACTTGTTTTTTTTTAAATTTCAGTTACTGTATTTTGTATTAAAATTTCCAGTTGGTTCTTTATATATCCCATTATTTTACTGAGATTTTCATACTATTCCATTGTTTTCCAGAATGTTTATAATTTCTTTCTGGTGTGTCTTTATAATAGCTTTCAAAATTTTTTTTATCAGATATTTGCAATATCTGCAACATCTAGGCATTGGTAGCTAATAGTTATCTAAATTCTTTTGAGTTCAGATTATACTGATTTCTGACATGGTAATTTTGGATAAAATTCTAGGTATTTGAATATTGTAGTATTAAACTGATCCCAGTGAAATACTTCAATGTTGACAGGCATACATATACTTAGCATTCAGAGTTTACATCCTGGTTCAGTTTTTTTTTTTTTAATGTTTTATTGTGAATTATGTGATAGTTTACATGGAGAACATTAGTTTTACATTCATCCTATAGTATATAATTTCATTGCTATGATTACAATCCCCTCCATGCATCATCAACCATCCAAAGGGTATACACTACACACATGTCCCCCGGTCATCAGCACACAACCCCTCTTCCTCTCTGTGTCTAAAGTCCCCAACAGCTCCATTTCTCCACATCATCGTCTCTGCCTTCATCTCAGGCATCACTGCTTCTCTGGGTAGGGTCCCGCTCTCCACTCTTCTTCCCTGATGGTCCCAGGGATCTTCGCTCTTAGGCTGAAAAGTTAATCACTCCCTTCCTTTACAATTCCAATCCTTACAAGCAGTCCAGATAATAATTATTCACTATTGTATCACAATACATCCGGATTTCTTTTCATCAGCCCAGCCTAGACAGATTGTATACTACTCAGTGGAGATTCTATTTTCCTCCATGCCCTCTGAATCTAGCTTCCCTCTTGAAAGCTTGTAAGCATCCTGGTTCACTTTTGTCAAATATAATTAAGGTGTTAGTTTAAGTTTCAAAACCTTGACAATGCTATAATTTTCTGCTGCTCTAAGTCCTGGTGTGGCCCTAAAGCATAATGTACTGGACTCTCTCTCCTCCTTGGTAACCCTATATAGGGTTGCTATGAGTTGGAATTGACTCCATGGTACTTAACAAGTACAACTCTGAGACCAACATGAAACCTTGAATGGTTTCAAACTTTTGCTGTGTTGATATTGGTCAGTTAACACATGAGCAACGTGTTAAAGAATCCTCTTTTCAATCTCCTTCTTATATATAATGTTTCTCAAGCTTATGGTTGGGAGAAAACAATGTTATTTGCATAGTACAGGAGAGAGATTGTCTGTACCCCACAGCCTCTATAGTGGCTGGTGAGGAGAGGGAAGGGCAACACTTCTCACCTTAGTGCAGGGGAGAAGTTGGCTAACGAAAGGAGACTCCATACAACAAACACACTCTGGTGGGGGGAGGAGTGGGGGTGGGTTAGATAGGAGAAGGTGTCAGCTCTTTGCTGAGACTTGTTTAAAATAGGGCAAGGATAGTCAAGAAATGTTGGCCCCAAGATTCTGGACAGCCAGAGAGAAGGTGAGTGATGCTGGGTGAAATGCTAGTTAAGACTCTACTTAATAATCCCTTTCAGAAACTGGTAGAGTGCCATCTCTGCTCCTTCTCATTCAGGGAGAGGGTGGTCCACAGGCTTCTTCCTGTCTCTGCAGCACTGGCCGGAGAGAGATTGGATGCAGTCACTTTTCAGAACCCCTACACAGGGTCACTGTAAGTTGAAACCAACTAGATAGCATTTAACAGTAACAATAACAACCTTGCTAAATCCATGCAGTTATTCAAAGCCAAACGTTAGAGTAATTTCTATGATGAAAAGACCAATTGAGTTGGGAAAAGTACTTATATATCTGTCAGGTTCTCATTAGGAACATTGTTGTTAATGTTTTTGAGTCGATTCTGACTCATAGCAACACTGTGTAGGGTCAAGGAGGTAAATCTTTGCAGAAGGAGAAAACTTCATATTTAGAGCAATTGGTGAACTCACATTAGCAACAGAGATGCCTACTTTGCCTTTTTGTATACACATAATCTTGCTTTTTATTTTTTCTTCTTTCTGTTGGCAGCTTTCCCCCCAAGGCAATATGTGACAACATGAGCATTGTTTGTGTGGTGACAAAATGTCGTAATTCCAGCATTCTGGTGATGTATTCTTTGTAGAACATGGAAACTAATGGAATGAACCATGAATCATCTTTGTCAATGTAGTAAAGAGAATTCTATTTGCAAATACAGAATGATTACTTTTGTTATCTTAAGAAGTGGTGATTCAACTACGTCTCAGACCCTGTGATAGGTTTTATGAATCAGGTCTTAATGCAGATGCAGTACTAATAATGGATCTTATATTCCTACCATCAGGAGGAGTACAAAATAATGAGTAAAATAAATGGTTATACAATATACAATTAAAAACAATGCAATGACAGTATAAAATGGTGGTGGTAGTGGTTATGTGCCGTGAAGTCGGTTCCGACTTGCAGCAACCTTGCATAGGGTTTCTGAGGCTGTAAATCTTTAACAGGAGCAGAAAGCCTCATCTTTCTCCTGCGGAACTGCTGGTAGTTTTGAACTCTGACCTTGAGATAAGCAGCCAAATTCAAAACCACTATGCTACCAGAGCTCCTAGTATACAATGGAGGAAGTGTGAATTTAGATTGAGGCTGGATTAAAATTAGATTGAGGCTGGATTAAAATTAAATTAAAATTAAAATAAACCGCAGAATTTTAGGGAAAAAAATCAGACATGTTGTTGTTGTTGTTGTTAGGTGCCATCGAGTCAGTACCGACTCAATAGCGACTCTTCTGCACAGCAGAATGAAACACTGCCCAATCCTGGGCCAACCTCACTATTGTTGCCACACTTGAGTCCATTGATGCTGCCATTTTTCCAATTCATCTCGTTGGGGGTCTTCCTCTTTTTCTCTGACCGTCCACCTTACTAAACATGATGTCCTTCTCTAGTGACTGGACCCTCCTAACAATATGTCCGAAGTATGAGAGACAAAGTTTGGTCATCCTGACCTCCAGGGAGCACTCTGGCTGTACTTTTCTCAACACAAATCTGTTGATTATTTTGGCAGCCCATGGCACTTTCAACTTTCTCCTCCAATACCATTAATCAAAAGCATCAATTCTTCTACTGTCTAACTTATTCACTGTCGAGCATTTGCATGCATATGAGGTTATTGAAAACACCATGGCTTGGGTCAGGCACACCTTAGTCCTCAAGCTGACATCTTTGCTCTTCAACATTTTAAAAAGGTCTTGTATAGCAGATTTGCCTAATGCAATACATCGTTTGATTTCTTGACTGCTGCTTCCATGAGTGTTGATAGTTGATCCAAGTCCTTGACAACTTCAATCTTTTCTCCATTGATAAGAATGTTGTTTATTGGTCCAATGGTGAGGATTTTTGTTTTCTTTACATTGAGATGCAATCCATATGGTGTGCTCTTTGATCTTCATCAGTGAATATTTTAAGTCCTCTTTACTTTGAATAAGCAAGGTTGTATCATCTGTATATCGCAGGTTCTTAATGACATAGGGACTAATATTTAGAAAGACTTAGAAGAGAAACAGAAAATAGAAGTTAAAAAATGCTCACAAGGACCAGGAAACAAAAAATATGTCAAAAGTTAAACCACATAAAGGTTTAGTTTACATTATCACTGATAACTGATATTGGCCAGGATTCAAAGTTGTGGGAGAGAGTAACAGCCAAATTCAAGATCCAGTTCTATTTCCTTGGCTCTCAGGGCTTGAAAAAAACATGATCTGAGGGGGATGTTTACATTCTCAAGGGAAAACCATCTCAGTGGGAGAGTTCAAGGGCAGGGCAAGTTTCTAGGCTGTTAAAGTGTCCACCATCTCTTTTCTGTATCTAGGAGGATGAGAGAACAAAGGAAAAAGAGAAAAACATGCTCAGCTTTTCTCAAGCTGCAAACACTGCATTAAAGGCTTGGTTTGGAATATTGAAGGATTCTGTGGGTAAAATATTGAATGATGCAGAAAGCATCAACAGAAAAGAAGCAAGGAATACACTGAGGCTCTGTACCAAAAAGAAATGGTCGATGCTCAGTTATTCCAAGAGGATAGCATATGATCAAGAACCGAAGGGAAGAAGTCCAAGGTGCACTGAAGGCATTGGTGAAAAACAAACCTTTAGGAACTAATGGAATACAAATGGAAATCTTTCAAAAAACTGATGAAGCACTGGAATTACTCACTCATGAATGCCAAGAAATTTGGAAAACAATTTCCTGGCTAACCAATTGGAAAAGCTCTATATTTGTGCACATTCCAAAGAGAGGTTACACAACAGAATGTGGCAATCATGTAACAGGAACATTAAAATCACATGCAAGTAAAATTTTGTTGAAGATAATTAAAAAACAGTTTCAACAGTATATCCACAGGAAATTGCCAGAAATTCACATTGGAGCCAGAAGAGGACGTGGAACGAGGTGTACTGTTATTGAAGCTTGGCAGATGTTGACTGAAATCAAAGAATACCAGAAAGGTGTTTACTTGTGCTTTATAGACTCTGCAAAGGCTTTTGGCTGTGTCCTGGATCATGACAAACCATGAATAACATTGCAAAAACTGAGTAGTCTAGAATATTTTATTGGGCTCATATGGAATCTGTACATAGACCAAGAAGCAATTGCTAGAACAGAACAAGGGGAGTTTGAATGGTTTTAAATTGGGAAAGATTGGCATCGGGGTTGAATTCTTCGACCATACTTACTCAGTCTGTATGTTGAGCAAATAATCTAAGAAGCTGGATTATATGAAGGAAGGTGACATCAGAATTGGAAGATTCATTAACATCCTGCAATATGCAGATGATACAACCTTGCTTGCTGAAAGTGAAGGGGACTTAAAACATGTACTGATGAAAAACAAAGATCACAGTCTTCCGTATGGGTTTGCATTTCACTGTAAAAAAAACAAAAATCCTCACCACTGGATCAATAAACAACATCCATATCAGTGGAGAAAAGATTGAAGTTGTGAAAGACTTCATTTTACTCAACTCACTCATGAAAGCAGCAGTCAAAAAACCAAATGACATACTGCATTAGGCACATCTGCACAAAACCTTTTTAAAGTGTTACAGAGCAAAGACGTCAGTTTGAGGAACAAGGTGCATCTGACCCAAGCCATGGCATTTAGTGCATTTGAATTATGGTGTTGGAGAAGAATATTAAAAGTACTATTAATATTAAAAGGACTGCCAGATGAACAAATAAATCTATGTTGGAAGAAGTATAGTTGGAATGCTCCTTGGAAGCTAGGATGGCAAAATTTTGTCTCTTATACTTTGAACACGTCCCTGGAGAAGGATGTCATGCTTTGTAAAATGGAAGGTAAACAAAAGAGGAAGACCTCCAGGAAGATCGATTGACACAGTGGCAGTAACAATAGACTCACAGGTAACAATTGTAATGATGGTACAAGACTGGGCGGTGTTCCTTCTGTTGTACATAGGGTTGCTGTGAGTTGGAAGTGACACGATGGCACCTAATGACAACAACAAATGGAGAAGGGCATTGTGACTTGAGAAGACATGTCAGGCACTATAAATAGCACCTAGGCAAAGTCTGAGACAGCCAGGTGTTTATTTTATTTCTGAAGTAAATGATGAAGTATGTATGGTAAAGATGAGGGAGGAAACTCAGGAAGGTCAACTCATGCCGGCATTTTGTAGGATACAGGACAAATATATACTGATTACAATGGTAACGTATTGAATGGTTTGAACAGATTCACTGATGGTTAGAGCCACCTGTTCATAGAATTTACTTTGGCTTTGGTACCTGATCAAGTCCATCTTCATTCAAAACATTTCAGAGTATATATTTTATGTGCAAGTCTGCCACTGATCTACACTGTTGAACATGATAGAGTTTAAGTTAACCAAAATTCCAAACCCACTTCCATTAAGTCAATTCAAACTCAAAGCAACCCTATTGGACATAATAGTTGCTCCTTAAGGTTCCAAGACTAAATCTTTATGGGTTGCCGCAACCTTATCTTTCTCCCTTGGAGCAGTTGGTGAGTTTGAACCATTTACCTTGGAGTTAGCAACCCAATGCTTTTAACCTACTGTACTGCCAGTGCTCCTTAGTTGAACTAAGGAAATACACTTTCAACTAGTGGTTTCTGAATTAGTGTATGGCTAGTGGGGTAGTTAGGGAGAAGAATGAAGTTGTTATTGCAAGTACCATTGAGGTTCCAGTCAACAAATGAGTGAACTCTTAAAGTCGCTTTCTACTGCTCACATGGACTGAATTCAGTCTTATCATTTGTTCTCATATCTAAAACATAGGCATGATCCATCATATGTTTCTTAATCTCTGGTCAACTAGCCTTATACTCCTCTCCAACATATTCTCCAGGTTTTGTTAAGATAAATTGACAATCTTGCGACATATTTGTAATATATGCTTGCTTTTCTTACGTTCTTATGCAGTCTCCTTGGATCTAACAAAATTTATGGGACTGGTGACAGTGATAAGGGTTGGGTGGATGGAGGGGAAACCATTCTCAAAACTTCAAGTAAGACAAGGTCAATTTCATAATAAAGGAAACACACATGATCACATCACTAAATCTCAAAAAGCTTTTGATGTAATGTAACATTCATTCATGAAGAAAAATAAAAACTCTTAAACTAGGAATAGAGGAACTGTTTAACTTAATAATGGGTCCTGGTGTGGCGCTGTGGGTTAATGCTCCAGACTGCAGAGCTGTTTTAACTGCAATGTCGGTGGTTCAAGCTCACCAGCTGCTCCTCGAAAACCCTATAAGGGTCACTATGGGTCGGAATCGACTCAACAGCACTTAACAACAATAAAAACTTGTCAGCCAACATTATACTTACTGGTGAAAGACTAAATTCTTTCTTATAAATATTGATATCAAAGCAGGGATGTCCACTCTGACCACTCCTGTTCACTTTGGCAGTGCAGTAAGGAAGAAAACAAAAACCAAATCAAATGGAAAGGCAAACATAAATCTCTTTCTAGTCCAGCCAGCAGTTGTTGAGTTGATTCCAGTTCACAGTCACTCTATGGGATACAGTAGAACTGCCCCGTAGCGTTTTCTAGACTGTAAATCATTAATGAAACAGAATGCCACGTTTCTCCTGTGGAGTGGTTAGTGGGTTTACCTGCTGGTCTTTTGTTTAGCAGCTGAGAGTTTTAGTCACAGCACCACCCGGGCTCCTTATTCTAGTTCAAAGCACACATAAGTTGATAGAGAAAATCCCCAGAAACAATCCAAGAAATAGTTTATGAAGGTCTAAGAACGCAAGGTCAATATTCTAAATATATTTACATATATTGTTGTATGCTGTTGAATAAGTTCCAACTAATAGGTTTTCAAGTGTGGCTGGTGGGTTTGAAATACTAACCTTGGGGTCTCATCTTTAAGTGCCATACCAGGTTTTTTTCTTTTATATACTATGTGTTGAGTCGGTTCTGGCTCATACTCACCCTATAGAGTGTTTCTGAGAAGTGGCGGCTGGTAGCTTTGAAGCACTGTGATTGGCAATTCAGTGCTTATCCTACAGTGCCACACCAGGACTCCTTCTATATAGTAATAGTGAATAATTATAAATAAATAAAAAATACCAGTTACTCCAGACCCAAGTATAAAATACTTAGAAATAGCTTAGTTAAAGTATGTGAAGTATCTCTATGATGACAACTAGAAAACACTGCTGAAATAAATCAAAGATGACTTAAATAAGTGGTGATCCTTGCTCTTTGTTTCCAACTTTGGCATTCCAGTCCCTCGTAATGCTTCAATTTATTCATCATTAGCTTTAGTGGTTGGTGAGTAAATTTAAATAAGTGTGGTATTAATTGGATAGTCACATGGCTATTATCCTATAAAAACAGTATTGTGCTTCATATACATCTTGAAGCACTTTTTGATGATGAAAGTGGTGCCATTCATCTTCAATTTGTCATTCCTGGCATAATAAACCATACTGATTAAATCATAATAAATCATACTGATTAAAAAAAGATCAGTATCTTTTCAGCTCACTAATGTCTAGGACATCCATCTTTATGCATTCCATTTGTTTTTGGTGACTTCCAATTTTTTTCAATTCGTACTTTGTATATTCCAAGTTCCAATTATTAATGGATGTATACAGCTGTTTTTCCTGATTTTTTGAGTTGTGTCCCATCAGCAAACAAAAGTCCAGAAAGCTTTGCTCCACTGTGTCGGTAAGGTCAGCTCTATTTTGAGGTGTCAGCTCCTCTCCACTTGTGTTTTGAGTGCCTTCCAACCTGAGGGTCTCATCTTCTGGGACAATATCAGATAACATTCCACAGATATTCATAAAGTTTTCAATGACTTGGTGTGGCTCTGTGGGTTAATACGCTGGACTATAAGGTCGGTTTGAACTGGAAGGTTGGCAGTTCAAGCTCACCAGCCGCTCCTTGGGAACCCTATATAGGGTTGCTATGAGTGGGAACCGACTCAGTAGTACTTAGCAGCATCAACAACAACCATTTAGAAGTCTAAATCTTCTCCTTCTTACTCTGTCTTAGTTTAAAAGCTTTGCTGAAACTTGTTCACCATGGGTGAGCTTGCTGGAACTTAAATACCAATTGCATAGCTTCCAGCATCACAGTAAGACGCAAGCCACAAACTGAGACGTCTTGGCACTTGTCATTAGGGGGAATTGAAAGTGAAACCGTAATGATACACCATTATACATCTATTGGGCTGAGAAAAATTGTCAAGTGTTGGGGAAGATGTGTGGCAACTTGAACTCTCATACACTGCTGGTGAAATGCAAAATGACACTCATTTATGAAAATGAGTTTGACAAGTTCTCATTAAATTAAACATGCACTTAGCATATTACCTAATAATCTTCTATGTACTTGCCAAAGACGAATGAAAACTCATGATTATACACAAAACTTGTATGGGGAAGATGTGTAACAACTAGAATTCTCATACACTGATGGTGAAATGAAAATGACACTCACTTTTGAAAATAAAAGTTTGACAATTTCTTATTAAATTAAACATGCATGTATCATAATAACAGTTTCACATCTATGTACTTGGCCAAAGACAAATGGAAACTTGTGATCTAATAAAAAGAACTTTTATGTGAATGTTTATAGAAACTTTATTCATGACCACCAAAAACTGATAACCCAAATGTCCTTTAAGGTAAAAAGATAAAACTTATATACATCTGTGCAATGGAATAGTCTTCAATTGGTGCATAAAATACCATGAATGTGTCTCAACTGAATTAAGTTTTTTGAATGAAATTAAACTCCAAAGGTGACAATTCCATTTATAGGATATTCTGATATAAGCAAAACCATAGGGATGGATAATAGCCCAGTGTTTCCCAAGTATTAGGAAGACAAGGCTTTCTGTTCCTGCAAAGATTTTCAGCCTCAGAAACCCCGTGCAGGGTCACTATAAGTTGGAACTGACTTGATGGGATACCACCACCACCATTGGTGGAAAAAGGACCAGTAGTGAGTTCTGGAATTGCATCTTTCCTTTTCGTTAGGGATAGCATATTAGAATGTTGTGGATGATGGGAGTTGTTCTTAATCCTATTGTGGTTGTTACACAACTATATGCAATTGTAAAACCCATAGTAGAGTACAGCAAGAAAGATGATTGTGCTCTATGTAAATTTAAAAAGAAAAAAAGGCCAGACTGGATTTTTAAATCCAATTGGACATGCTGTTTCTTGTAAGGAAAACTTTTGACATTTAGAATGTTTTTGGTTTCAGGTAAATAGAGTTCCCTTATTCCAGTGGCTCTAGCAATGAAAGTATTTCTCATTTTTACTTAGCAGGAATTTGTATGAAGCTAGCGTAAGGCTTGGAGTCCTGGTGTGGCACTGTGGGTTAATGCGCCAGCCTGCAAAGCTGTTTGAACTGCTAGGTCGGCAGTTCAGACTTACCAGTCGTTCCTCGGAAACCCTATACAGGGTTGCTATGGGTCGGAACCGACTCAATGGCACTTCACAACAAGTATAAAGCTTGGGACAGCAGCACAATGATGTCACTACAGATTAAACTCTTTTAAGTGCTGTCGAGTCGGTTCAGACCCATAGCGAACCTGTTTAGGGTTTCCGAAGAGCCACTGGTGAGCTTGAACCACCGACCTTGTGGTTCAAAGTGACTTAGCAGTCCAGCACATTAACCCACAGCACCACACCGGAAGTGTCATAGCCCTGTCTATTTCAGCATTGTTTTCAGTTTAAGACTGATTCAAGTCATGTATCCTAATAACCAAAAAGCAGATGTCCCAAGTCTAAGCGTCACTCTTCATACAACTCCATTTGTGGAGCTGCCGTAGTGTAACAGGCTACATGTTGGGTTGTTAACCATAAGGTCAGCAGTTCGAATCCACCAGGGGCTCCATGGGAGAAAGATGAGGTTTCCTGTTCCCGCAAAGGTTTACAGCCTTAGAAGCCCTATGCAGGGTCACTGTAACACCACCACCATTTGTGAAAAAAGAAGGGCCAATACTGAGTTCTAAAGTTGCATCTCTCCTTTTTGGCAGGCTATAAAATTCTCTCCAGAAGGACACATGCTGAGCCTTGGATTTTTTTGTCCAGAATGTGTGTCATAGGCTCTTGTCAGAGACACCAGCACCTGAGGCAATCAGTTAATGGCAAAATGGAAAGAATCAAGATCAGGTGAGATAAAACATGATTTATTTTCTGGGAAAAAAGGGATATCCAAGGAGAAAAATCCCCTTGTATCCCAGCAGCTGCAAAACCTACGTTGGGAATGATTTCAAGGAAGGCAAACAGCATTGTCAATCTCTCCATATTCCTTCTCCCCCCTCGGCCCCACACACCGCCCTCACTGCCACAACATACCTAAGACAAATGTACAGCTAAACAGTGTAAGTAAGAGGATGGAGAAAATTGTACTAGGTGAAAACTAACCAAAAGAAAGGTTTTTTTAACATCAGATAAATTAGATCTTAAGGGTCATCTCACCCCGTAAACTCTCCCGCCGTAAACGACCACCACCACCAACTAAAGGAGGGTCATTACATAAAAAGCATATGTACTAAAAAGACAAATTCTGTACTTAAAGCTTACCAAATTACCTCAAGTGTTACAGGGCAAACACTCAAAAGAATGTAAAGGAGATAAAAAGAGCTATCACACGGAAAATTAACAAACTTCTATCAATAATAGGCTATTAAAGCATAAACAGCCTCGGAAACCCTGTTCAGGGTCGCTATGGGTCGGAACCGACTCGACGGCACTTAACAACAGCAACAAAGCATAAACAAAATTCCTGAAACTATAGAACAGGGTCAACAAACTATGGCACAGGGGCCAAATTAACCTACCACATGTTTCTTATGTTGTGCAAAATGATAATGATCCTGACTTCTGGTTGTACTTCTAAGACATTGTTCGTTCTTCTAGCAGTATGTGGTATATTAATATTCTTCACCAAAACTATAATTCAAATGCATCAGTTTTTTTCAGGTCTGTCTTAGTCAATGTCCAGTCATTGCATGCGTTTAATACTCAACTGAAAGTACTATGACTTGGTCTAGGAACATCCTACTCTCTTAGAGTGGCATCTTTGTATTGTAACACTCAAAAGTGGTGTCTTGCAGCTGATTTATTCAGTGTAATATGTTATTTGCTTTCTTGACTGTTGTTTCCATGAGCATTTGCTGGTGCATCCAAGTGAAATGAAACCCTTGACAACTTCAATCTTTTCTCTGTTTATCATATTTATTGTTCCATTGTGAGGGTTTCTATTTTCTTTATATTGATACATAGTTTTTGATCTTCATCAATAAAAGTTTTAATTAAGGTTGTATCATCTGCATATCACAGGTTGATATTGAGTCTTCCTCCAATCCTGATGCCACGGTCTAATTAATATAATCCAGTTTCTCGAATTATTTGCTCAACACACAGATTGAACATAGGGAAAGGATACAACACTGACACATTCCTTTGCTGATTTTAAACCATCCAGTATCCTTTGTTTTTTTGAAATACTGTCTCTTAGTCTTTGTACAGGCGCCACATGAGCACAATTAAGTGTTCTGAAATGATCATTCTCTGCAATATTGTCCATAGCTTGTCATGATGCACACAGTTGAATGCCTTAGCATCAACAAACAAACAAACAAACAAAAAAAAACAAGTAAACAGCTTTCTAGGGAGTGTGTTGGCTCATTAGGATAAGCACTGGACCAAGAGCCACAAGGTTGCTGGTTTAAGTCCACCAGCCACTTCTTGGGAGAAAGATGTGACGTTCTGCTTCTGCAAAGATTTACAGCCTCTGAAATCTATACAGGGTCCCTATGAGTTGGAAACATTTGATGGAATTAACACCAACAGCAAATAGTTTCTGGTATTTTCTGTTTGACCATCTGACATTAGAAATGTTTCCCCTCATTCCACATCTTCTTCTGAATTGAGTTTGAATTTATGGCATTTCCCTGTTGATGAACTGATAAAATTATCTTTTTAAATTATCTTCAGCAAAATTTGACTTGTATGGGGTATTAATGATACTGTGTGATAATTCCTGTTATCTATAAGATCATCTTTCTTTGGAATTGCCAGAAAATATGAATCTCTTTCAATCAGTTGGCCAGGTAACTGTCTTCCCAATTTCTTGACAATAGATGAGTGAGCACTTCTTAAGCTTCTTAAGCATCTCAATTGGATTCTGTCAATTCCTGGAGTCTTGTTTTACGCCAATGTCTTTAGTGCAACTTGGACTTCTACTACCTTCAAAATCTTTCTTTTTTTTTTCAGTAAAAACTCTTTTCTTATGAAATAAGTGGTTTTACAGAGCAAATGATCAGTTTTACACTCAACAAATCATATATTTTGCTTCATTGCAGTGATTGCAATCCCCTCTGTGTGCCATCAGCTAACAGTATTATTTGCCTCTATTCACTTTAACTCTTGCAGTTTTCCCTGTGTTTCTTAATACCGTCTTCTTTCTTCTGCCAACATCCCTCCCTCTTATTGTATATTGCCTACCCCACCACTCATGTCAACATGTGTCTGTCCTCTATTGGAGAGAGGGTAGACACATGTTGACATGGGTGATGGGGGCAGACAATATACAAGAGGGGTAGAGAATGTTTTGTCTGCCAAAATTTATAACATAATTTGTGAGCCATACAAATTATCAACTTAAAAATTAGCCTGTTGTATTGGGTTAAACATTTAATTGGTTGGCTGGTTATGTGGCATGGAGTCAGTTCTGAATCATAGAGGGTTTCTGAGGCTGTAAATCTTTATGGGAGCAGAAAGCTTCATCTTTCTCCAGTGGACTAGCTGGTAGTTTCAAACTGCTAACCTTGAGGTTAGCAGCCAAACTCAAAACCACTATGCTACCAACATTTCATTAACGCACCCATATTGTGATGGCTGGAACTGCAGTTACCTTGGCAGTGCCGTACCAAATGATTTATTGGGCCTTAGATATCCCGGGAGGGCTGGATGGTCTCCACTCCTGCTCTGGTTCATGAATTAAAACCCCCACCCTTCCCAGCACCCTTGACACCATCACAGAATGTTTCTTTCTTCAAGAAAACCTTTTTTTGACTTTTTACGATGTGGTCTCTTCCAATATTTGTCCTTTTGTGATTGACTAATTTCACTCAGCGTCTTAGGTTGGGTTTTCTAGAGAAGCAAAACCAGTGAAACATATTTAAATATATATAAGGTGAAGTTTATTAATCAAGGAAATGGCTTATAAATTCCAGAGTCCCAAGTCGCCAACAGAAGAGACTCCTTCTCACGTGTCCATTATATTGGGAGCAGGCCACACCCTCAAGGAAGCATCCTTTTAATTGATTGGTTGTTCATGGCCGCTTGTCAGAGTTAACTATGCCTGTGTTGAGTTTCATCACTATGGGAATAAGCACATCTCAACTGCTAAACCTCTGGAATCCTGGCCTGGTAGAGGTTACACAGGAGCCTAACCATTACAGTTCACCCTTGTCGACTTCTGCCATTATAGTGACTCTATATAGGGTTTCCAAGGAGCAGTTGGTGGGTTTGAACAACGGGCCTTGTGGTTCACAGTCCAAAGCTGATCCACAGTGTCACACCAAAAGTCCCCAAAGCAAATAGATTATTTGAAACTCAAAATTCAAGCAGTCTGCTTTTTTCTGCATGAATCTTCTGTGCACTCAGAAGTTCCCGGTTGGTCTGAATAGCTTTTCAATTGCAAATGTCCTGGCTCTGAAGATTCTGGATTTCTTGTTGTTGTTGCTAGGTGCCATTAAATCGTTACTGACTCAGAGAGAGACCCTATGTACAACAGAATGAAACACTGCCTGCTTCTGGGGACGGTTCTGGGTAGGGCTCAGGATTCCACCTAAGGCTCCATAGTCTACAAAGGCTTAAAGCAAAAACCTATTTCTAACTCTCCTTTTAGTAAATTCAATCAAGTATAGCTTGAAGACCCGTTTATAAGTTCTCTATAATCATAATTCCCTATATTAATTTCTATCACACCTATATGTTTATTTTACAACAATAGAGGGGAGAAACCAACAAGGCAGTCAAATACAGAAACCTTTTAAAAACAATCAAGCTCAATCTTTTCTTGTCTACCCTTCCTTATTGTTGTTATGAAGTGCCGTCGAGTCGATTCTGACCCATTGTGACCCTGTATAGGGTTTCCAAGGAGAAGCTGGTGAGCTTGAACCACCAACCTTGCAGTTCAAACAACTTTGCAGGTTGACACATTAGCCCACAGTGCCACTGGGGCCTTTAGCAGGGTGGATTCAGAAGGCTGTGGCCCTCTATTAGGCATCCTGTTTAACCAACATGACATCTGCTTTAGACAACTCCAAAAGCTGCTTTTTTTCTTCTCGGGCAGGAGGCACAATTTTTCTTTCAGTTGTTTGTTGTTAAGGGCCAAAATCCAAACTTCCCATGCCACTTGGTTCTTTCTCTTACTAAACCTCATGCTTTCATGAGTTTGGAGCCGTTGCAATGAATTCCATTCTTGATGCCAACTACTTAAACCAAGTAAGGATCGTGTCTGACTTCCTGACTCCACAGGGGGAAAGAAAACCAAACTCAAAATCAGCCCAAGTCCGATTCTTACCTATGAAGTGGAAGTAGACTTGCCAATCAACATAGAGTTAACTATCAACTGCTAAACTACTGGGAATCCTGGCCTAGCCAAGTTGATAAGCCTAACTGTTACAGGCCCTGTGCACCAATCCTGATACTCTCATTTCAGAACCTATGCTGGGCTCAGGCTGGCTTATAGATCAGCCTGAGAGAAGCAACAATGGGGCCTTTGATCAGTCCTCCCACAGAAGTGATTTTAAGGCCTCCTTTCCAAAAGGTTCTCTTTTAAAATTTCTCTGGTGCCTGGAGGTAGCAATTGTCTTCTGGTGGGCAGGAAACACTGAGAAAACCTAGGTAGTCTAGATTACTGGGGAGGGAAGACAATGTCTCAGAGTTTGAAGAAAGAATGCTGGTGAGACCCTCAGAGATGTGAGTCTGAGTTCCCTCTGGTCTCTAGCTCTTTGGACATATGGTCTTCCCTGAGAGTTTCAGTCTTCCTTTCTGTGAAATGGAGGTGCAAAACCATATGCTCTGTTCACTGGCACAGCCCTGTGTGTAACTCTCCTCTTTCCAGTCTCAGGCCTTGGGTAAGTGGTCAGCCCTTTCCTGCTGGTCCTTTGCTCTACCATACCCACTATGGCCCTGCCCAGCCTCTACCAATTTGTAAGCTTCCTAGAAGCCTTGGTACCCTCTGACTCCTACTTGGATGGAGGCTCAGGGCCCTACTGAGAGCCCAGGGACTTGGTAGGAGCAGCTAGCAGTAAGTATCCCAGAATGCCTTCTGAGGGAGATTCCTCCAGAGACCCCCAGGAAGAGACGATCGAAATACAGGTGCTGTAGCTTTCTGTAGAGCCCTGGGAAGGTGCCCCTGCAGAAGATCCCCACAGAGGAGCCCATGCCAGAGCATGCGGACCCTGAAGTAACCCACCACACACTCTTTCTAAGCTCTGCACACCAGTGCTCACCTGCTTACTGCGACACTCTGGAGAGCCATTGCCTGTGTTGAGGGAGCACATTGAGGTGATGAGGTAGCTTCAGAAGGCCTATGTAGTTGTTCAGGTGACCATCCTAGCCTTGTTTCCCTTATGCCTGCAGGTGGCCCAAGGGAAGGCTCTGGTGGTGATGACCGATAATCTACACACATTGGAGAGGTAAGTGAACTTTCCCCAGGCCACCAGGCTGGTGAACCCAAAGCTTCAAAAGGGGAGAGACCTGGGTCTAGGCAGTATAGGGTCTTGGAATTGCTGAGGACATATCTACAAAGTGGTGGGCTACTACAGAAATGATTACTGCCTGAAGGTGGTGGAGTGGGTATCCAATTAGAGGGTTGCTGATCTCACAGTTTGCCTCCAATCTTGAAGCATGGGTGAAGTAGCCCCTTTTGCGACTCTTCGCTGGGTCTCTTTGCATCCCTGATACTAGGCCTGGGCCCACATGGGCCCCGATTTCCACCGTGGCCCACCTCACTCATTCAGTTGATAAACACCATGCTGGTTTTTGCCTTAAAGTTTATTTTATCAGAGATTAGTACTGCCACTCCTGTTTGCTCTTTATTGCAATTGGCTTGGTATATTTTTTTCCATCCTTTGACTTTTAATCTGTTTTTGTCTCTGTGTAAGAGATGTGTTTCTTGCAGACAGCATATTGAAGGATCTTGTTTTCTTATCCATTCTGCCACCCTCCATCTCTTAACAGGCCCCTGCAGGTTTCTGGGTCTCACTTGTGTCATCTGTCATTACTTAGTGATTGACAGTGACCATCTACTCTGCTAAGCCTGGAGCTGGGCAAAGGTTGAATAATGGCTACACAATCCTTTGCAACCTGGCTCACCTGATCTCAACTCCTCAGTCTGCCCCTTGTTTGTGCCCCTCTAGCTATTGACCAACTTGTTTCAGGAGCTTCTACCTCAGTGCCTTTGCACTGGCAGCTCTGGTAGTATAGCGGTTATGAGTCAGGCTGCTATCTTCAAGGTCAGCAATTTGAAACTACCAGCTGTTCTGTGGAAGAAAGATGAGTTACAGCCTCAGAAACCCTATGCAGGGTCACTGTGAGTTAGAACCAACTCAACGGCACACTAACCCCACCACCACTTCTTATTTGGATCTCTCTGGTGTAGGAACTAGGCCAAATGGTAAACATGTTCCTTCCCAGCCCTCAGTGTCAAATTTCTTTTCTAAGTAGTTAATGCTATTGAGCACTAAGCATGCTGGGCATGTGGGAGAAACCCTGTCAATACTTGCTGGAGAAAGCACTCATAGCTATTCCTAAGTTTGGGGTCTGTGGCAATAAGAAATCATGGAACTTGTCAATCAGGGCATTTCATAGAACTGGAGTTCTATGGAGCACACTTCTGTTAATCCTCTCAAACTTCTTTAGTCTCTAGGGGGTAGAAATAGACAAAGAAGGGACCAGTTCTGGAATCCCAGCCTGAGAGCTGAGTCCCTACCTCAGAGAGACTTCTTGGCAGAGGATGTTGCTTGCCCCTAAGTAGTTGGAGAGTGAATTGGTGTCAGTGTCACCAGTGCCCCACAGGAACACAGATTCAATAGCACTAATTTCACTTTGGAGGGACAAAATCATTCCAGGACAATGACTGTTACTTGCTGGGTCTGTGCTCAGAAGGGTTAAGGATGGAGACTAGTTTAAGAAGGGCCTATGTAATACATAAGTGATGCCTAGTCCTCCATCCCTCTTCAAGGTTAAGCAGGATACTCAATACCCATGATTTCATCTCTATCTATCATTTGATGCTGAGAGCCTCTATTAGAAGTCTTTTTGGAAAATTTATATTTCCTGTTAGAAAGGCTCTTCTCTGAGCTTTCAAACAAAATTATCATTCACTGAGCCAAAGCTGTCTACATAGGAGGGTTTTAGAGGCAGTTTTCCAAAGACTCTGGTCCTTTTTAGATCGACCCCTGATGCAAGGAACATTTTCTAACTCCAGGAAGAGGAAGGGTGGTCAGAGACATAGGGTTTAAAATCACACTTCAGAGAGGAATAGACTTCTTCATGTTTTATACATCGAAGTGACTGTCCTTTTGAATAAGTGTCAGCCACAGTTGGCACTGTAAGTCCCCATAGCTCAGGGCAGTGTCTAAATTTTGACTCTGGTTTCACTGTTTTTGGTGGCAAGCAGTGCCCTCAAAGCACCAGCACCAAAGTGTTCTAAATACTAGCTAAGTGTATCTTTCTGTGTGATTAAGTCCACTTGCTACACCCAGGTATCCAAGGGGAAAGCAACAGGTAGTGCATTGGGAGTCACCATGACTTGAGGTCGTTGGAGAAACATGATTGAGGAATGCTGCCATCCTTCAACATTTCTCTTCTAGATTGCTACTGTTCTTCTCAGAAACTCAAAAAGTACACAGTGCCAACAGGCAGCAAATACCGTGTGTAGGAGTCATTACACATGATGGACATGCAAGCAACAAAGTTTTCCAAATGTATTTCCCTTGTAATAAATTATTTTTAATAAAAACATAATTTAAAGGAAGTGTCAAAAACTGAGAGTAAAAGCAAAGCTGTAAGCTCTATTAAAGTTCACAAGATCTCCTGAAGAAACATTCCTGTTTGGAAAAAACAAAAACCAAAAATATTTTAGCAATTGGGTGGTGTCAAGTTAGAAGCTACACTAAGCTGCCTGTAAACAATTTGTGCTTTTCACTGAAGAACAGTAGTGTGAGTAAGTAGAAGCTTATGTTGGAGTCCTGGTGTGGCGCTACGGGTTAACGTACTAGACTGCAAAGTCGGTTCGAACTGCAAGGTTGGTGGTTCAAGCTCACCAGCCACTCCTCAGAAACCTTATACAGGGTAGCTATGGGTTGAAACCAACTTGATGGCACTTAACAACAACAACAAAGCTGCAATTGTGAATAAGAAGGTGAAGCTATAATTGTGTCACAAGTGATTCAAACCCATGTCTCCATTCGGAGACCACAACATAACATGTAGTGCTTCACACTGCCAACTGAAAAGTTAAAAGTTCAAACCTACTAGTCACTTCATAGGCGAATGATGAGGCAATCTGCTTCTGTAAAGATTTACAGCCTCAGAAATCCTATAGGGGCAGTTCTACTGTCTCATATACAGGGTTGCTATGAGTTGGAATTGATTCAATGGTAGTGGGGTGGGGTGTCGAAGCTATAATTCCTATGCTGTTGTGAGGTGCTGTTGAGTCAATCCTGACTCATAGCAACCCTACACAGGGCTTCTGAGGAGTGGCTGGTGGGTTTGAGCCACCAACCTTGTTTAGCAGTCCAGTGCTTAGTCTTTAGTGCATTTTTAAGATCTTACATCAACTCCTGTTTCCACTCCAATACAAGTGCTCTATTTCCATAGCACCCAGGCTCTCAACATGACAGGAGTTCTCTACTTAGCACAACAGGTAGAAATTCCATATAATTGTCCAAGTATCTGCTTCCTGTACTATTAGTCTGCTCTATATCAGTTGTCAAATAGCCTACAGCCAGGGGTGGACTACCCAAAAATGCAAGGGAAGCATGGACTTATTTGTGCTTACTTAGTAATTGGTCCACCACTAGTCTTCAGTCATACTGTGGTGGCTTGCCTGCTGCTGTGATTCTGGAAGCTCTGCCACTGGTCTTTTAAATACCAGTAGGGTCACCCATGGTAGACAGGTGTCAGTGGAGCTTCCAAACTAAGACAGACTAGGAAGAAGAAGAGGCAGATTCTTTTGTAATGGTTAACCTCTGAGGACCTTATGAATAACAACAGAGCATTGTCAGATATCGTGCAGAAGATGAGCCCTTCAGATTGGAAAGCACACAAAACACAATGTGGAAACAGCTGCCTCTTCAAAGTGGAGTTGGCCATAATGATGAGAATGGAGCAAACTTATTGGACTTTGATTTGCTGATGGGGCACAACTCTAGGTGAGAAGAAACAGCTGCAAACATCCATTAGTTAAGTGAAATGTATGAAGTATGAATCTAGAAAATTTGGAAGCTGTCAAAATGAAAAGGAAACACAGAGATTGATATTCTCAGGCATTGTTAACTACTCTCAAGTTGGTTCCAACCCATAGTGACCCTGTATAGGGTTTCTAAGGAGCGTATGGGGAGCTTGAACTGCCGACCTTGCAGTTCAAACTGACTTTGCAGTCGAGGGAATTTTCCCACAATACCACACCAGGACTCTATTCTAGGCGTTGTTGTTGTTGTTGTTGTTGTCAGC
>NW_006408764.1:4046373-4052375 GCF_000296735.1 Chrysochloris asiatica
GATGTTTATGCGTTCCATTTCATTTTTGACAACTTCCAATTTTCCCAGATTCATACTTCGTACATTCCATGTTCCAATTTTCAATGGATGTTTACAGCTTTTTCTCTTCATTTTAAGTTGTTGCCCATCAGCAAATGCAAGTTCTGTGAACTTTTCTCCCCCGAGCTTAACTCTATAAATGTCATTATGGTCAACTCTACTTTGAGGAGGCATTTTTTGTCCCAGTCGCATTCTAAGTGCATTCCCACCTTCCAGTCCTGTATCTGACAATGTTTCTCTGCTATGCATAGAATTTTCAGTGACTAGCGATTCGGAAGTAGCCATTAGTGAGTTGAAATGGTTTGGTACTGACCATTTTGAATCAGATACTTATATTGTTTATTGTGCCGGGAATGATAAAGAGGAATGGTGTCGCATTCATTGTCAAAAAGAACATTTCAAGATCTGTCATGCAGTACAATGCTGTCTGTGATAGGAAAGTATTTGTATTGTCTACAAGGAAGACCAGTTAATGCCAGTAGTATTCACATAATACACCAATCACTAAAGTCAGTAATTAAGAAATTGAAGAATTCTACCAACTTCTTCAGTCAAGATGTATTGATAGTTACTGGTGATTGAAATGTGAAAGTTGGAAACATAAAGGATCCGTAGTTAGAAAGTACATCAGTGCCCTATAGGGCCATTATGAGTTGGAATTGACTCAGTGGCAGTGGGTTAACATGCCCAAGCCTTAGGACAGGAACTCGCATTACCTGTGGTAGAAGCCCCCCACATTGTGGGACCACACCCATTAACGTGACTCTCCTTTCAAAGCCTAGATGTCTAAGTCTCTTTCAGATTCCCTTCACCAGCAGAATATGTTTTTCTGTGAACACCACCCTATTTCATCTCAACAGAGTTACTGCACTTTACAAATTGTACAAACCTTTTCAAAAATAATAAATGCCATAATATCATGCCTGCTATCTCCTTCAAGATCTCCCAAGTAAAATAACAAGGGTGTAGGAATCCAGTTCCCCTGGACTTGATCAGACCTGCATGTAGCAATCAGGAAACGAGGCAAGGGTGCATGGGTACAGTGTGACTTGGAGGAGGGGTCCTTTCCCTGAACCCTCCTCAGCAGAGGCCCACAGTGACCTTGCCACTGTCATTCTCTGGCAGTTAAAAAAATATCAACACTTAACCTTCATGATTTCTTTTCAGTTCTGGTATGTTTTTACTAGAATTAGTGATAACATACCATCAAGGAGTCCTCATGTGGTGCTGTAGGATAAGCAATGGACCTCAAGGTCGCTTTAAATCATAAGGTCGTTGGTTCTAACTCACCAGTTGCTCCTCAGAAACCCTATACAGTGTCATTATGAGTTGGAACTAATGCGATGGCACCTAACAATATCACTGTTAAAAAAAAAAAATCTTAAGAATAATTTTAAGATGGAATGTTACTAGATTCAGTGCTGATTTATTGATGGAAATTTCAATGCATTGATTTCAGAGTCAAGGGAGCAGCTGCCTCTTCTGCCACTGCAGTTGTCCTTGTTGAATTCAGATGTTTTTATCTCTCACCAACAACTCACTCTGTTAAGTGCTGTTGAGCTGGTTCTGGCTCATAGTGACCCCATGCACAACAGAAGGAAACACTGCCCAGTCCTGCGCCAGCCTCACAGTTGTTATGATTGAGCCCATTGTTGCTGTGTGAGTCCATCTTGTTGTGGAGTTTCTGATGGACTTCAGTGTGGCGCTGTAGGATCAGCACTGGACTTCGAGCCACAAGTCAGCAGTTCAAACCTACAAGCTGCTCTTTGGAAACCCTATATAGGATCTCTATAAGTAGGAACCAACATGATGGCACTTAACAACAATAAGGTTTCCAATGAGTCGCTTGTGGGTTTGAGCCACCGACCTTGCGGTAACAGTTCAGTGCTTATTCAAAGCACTTGGTTCAGGTGCACCTCAAACTGACATCTTTGCTCTTGAACATTTAAAGAGGTCTTTTGTAGCAGATTTGCCTAATGCAATATGTCTTTTGATTTCTTGACGGCTGGCTTTCATAAGTGTTGATTATGGATCCAAGCAAAATGAAGTCTTTGAAAATTTCAATCTTTTCTCTGCTTATCAGGATGTTATTTATTGGTGCAGTTGTGAAAATTTTTTTGCATTGAGGTGCAATCCATACTGAAGCCTGTCCTATCTGATCTTCATCTGTAAGCATCTTAAGTCCTCTTCACTTCTAGCAAGCAAGGTTGTGTCATCTGCATATTATATGTAAATGACTTTTCCTCCAATCCTAATGCCACATTCTTCCTCATACAATGCAGTTACCTAATGCCACATTCTTCCTCATACAATGCAGTTACCTAATGCCACATTCTTCTTCATATAATCTAGTTTCTCAGATTATTTGCTCACTTTCCTTTCCTGTGGTAGCAAAGTAGATTATGAGTTAGGCTGATACCTGCAAGATCAGTAGTGTGGATCTACCAGCTGCTTTTGGGGGGAAACATGAGGTGCTCTACTCCCACAAAGATTTACAGTTTCAGAAACCCTACACAGGGTTGCTACAGGGACCCTTGTCTGTGCATAGCAAGAGCTTACTGCACTATATATTTAGCATGAAGCTGCAGCCAGGGTGGGGAAACTTTTCTGCCAGAATTTATAATATACAAAATTATCAACTTAACAATTAGCCTGTTGTATTTGGTCAAACATTTAATTAACTCATTCCTAACGTGATGGCTATGTAGTCCTGGTGTGATGCTGTGAGTTAATGTTTCAGACTGCAAAACCATTTGAACTGCAAGGTCGGTGGTTCAAGCTCGTCAGTTGCTCCTCGGAAACCCTATATAGGGTCACTATGGGTCGGAACCAACTCAACAGCACTTAACAACATAGGACTTAAGGAGTCCTGGTGGTACTGTAGGGTACACATTGGACTGGTAACCACTGCACTGCTAACCACAAAGTCGGCAATTCAAACCTACCAGCTGCTCCTAAGGAGAAAGATGAGGATTTCTGCTCTCATAAAAAGTTACAGCCTTGGAAACTCTATATAGGATTACTATGAGTTGGAATCAGCTAGATGATAAGGAGAGTGAGTTTTAGGGCTTGCAGGTGGTGCTGTAGGATAGCACTGGACTTCTCACTACAAGTTTGGAAGTTTAAATCAACCAGCTCCGCAGGCCAAAGATGAGACTTTTGCCCCATAAAGATTTACAGCCTTGGAAACCCTATATAAGGTTGGTATGACTAGGAATTGACTCAGTGACTGTGAGTTTATAGAACAGAAAGGAACTGTGGTGGTGCAGTGATTAAGCTCTTGGTTGCTAACCAGAAAGTCAGTGGTTCAAACCCACTAGCTGCACTACAAAAAGAAATATGCTGTAGTCTGTGTCCATAAAGATTACAGCCTTGGGGCCATTTTCCTCTGTCCTACAGAGTCAGCTAGCATAGTGGTTACGAATCGGGCTGTGAACCGCAAGGTCAGCAGTTCGAAACTACCAGCTGTTCCACGGGAGAAAGATGAGGCTTTCTGCCCCTGTAAAGATTTACACCCTTAGAAATCCTGTACAGGATCGCAATGAGTCGGAACTGACTCCATGGCACATAACAACAACAACACAGAGTCAGCTGGATGGCAGTGGGTTGGGTTGTTGTTTTTTGCAAGGACTGGAGAAAATGACTGAGTGACCTGTGAATCCTACCTGGGTGAGAGCTGTCAGCCTTTCTGGAGGTAAAGTGAGAGACTTCCTATGGAGGCCAGAAGGAGACCAAAGTAGGGCGGGGAAGGCTTCAAAGGTCTGGACAGGAACTCAGGGTGGTACTGAACCCCAACAAAAAAAGGATGATCTGAAATGGAAATTCAAAAGAAACAGCTTCATTATGAATGTTATGTATAGAAGGTAAAAAACCATGAGAAAAAATTTTCTTAAGTGTTTCTATATCCATCAATCCTAAATTCTTTAAAAATAACTTCTTAATTTGATTCTAGGTAAAAAGTAACCACCAAATAGAGAGAGTACATTCATTCTCCAGCTGAAGGGTCTCTCCAGGTCCCCACTTCCTGCTTCCCTACCTTCCATGATTCCAAACAACTAATTCATACAATTCGGTGAGATCTAAAGGGGTTCTAATACAAGTCCAACCTCTCAGTTCAGAATGAGGAACTGAGACCTGGAGGGTGAACAACTGCCCATGGGAAACCATGGATGAAACCCCAGGACTTCAGACACCTTGTTCATCAACCTCTTCCCCTCAAAAGACAGTACTGCTCCTTAATTCTGTCAGGTTATGGCAACACCTTACATTCTTCTACTTTCCCACATGCCAAGAAAATTTACTAGATTTCCTATTAATTCCCTTCTGCCCAAATAATCACCTTCCAACTCCACAATTTCCAATCTCTCTCCTTCAACATCTTGACCAACGAACTTCAAGCCTTGGTCTTCCAAACACCTTTTGAACATGGGGTTTACCTGTTGAAGCATGAAAAGAATTGTGCTGGACTCTCAACTTATGTGTTTCTAGAGAAAGAACATTTTAGAACTCTCAAGATTCAAATTCTCACCTCAAATCTGTGGCGGTGCCTCTCCTCCAAGAATTCCCGACCTCCGTAGAGTTGTCCTGGCAAAGAAGCAGACTGATGTAATGCGTCACACACATACTTGCTTCCCAGTTGATATTTTATCAACACAGCCAGGCTTTGTGAAAGCTGGTTTTGTGATTTTCCTACCAAATATGATCAGCAGCTTTCAACAGCCTGAGTTGACTAATTCTTGGGCTTTTGATTCATTCTGAGCATTCTAAGGAAAATTACAAGGATGAGTCAAACATTATCTGTATTCTGGTTATAGTAAAATGTCCATCCACAGCTGATGACAACACTGAACATGCACATGAAATGATTTTATCGAATAGATGAGTGACAGTAGATTATTTGCAAAGCAGCCATGGCTCTGCCTATGAAACAATCCATGATAGACTTCGGTTTCAAAAAGTTTATGAGAGATGGGTACCGAAACAACTCATAGAAGAGAAGAAGCAGAAGTGTTTGGGCATCTGCAAACAAAATTTGGACAAATACTTGAAGGAAGATAAAATTTTCTGTAACAAAAATCGTTAGGATTCATCACTGCAAACCTCAGAGTAAATGGCAGAGTTTGGAATGGAAACATCCTCAGTTGCTGACCAAGGAAAAGTTCAAAAGTCAACTAACAGCTGGAAAATTGATGCATAAAGTTTTCTGGAATTCTCAAGGGCCAGTATTGGAACAATCAGGAAAAGCATTCAACAATCAACAGTGCTCCTTACAGTGAGATGCACTGAATTGCTGAAGCCCAAACTTCAGTTTAAATGCACAGGACTGCTATAAGGGAATTGTGACAAGATCTGCCTACACTGTTGACATTCTACAAAAACTTTCCTTTTGTGGTGTTAAAGCATCCTCCCTACACTCCTGATCTTGCTCAATCAGAGTTTCACCTGTTTGGTCCCCTGAAAGCAGCCCTTCGAGGACAAAGATTCGCCTCTGATAAAGTGAAGACACTGGTGCTTTCATTGCTCACAGCTCAGCCTAAAACATTTTTAAATAAGGGAATCGCAAGCTTGTTGACAGACAGACAAAGTGTATTGAAAAGCTAGGAGATTATGTCGAAAAATGACGTATTTGTCTTTTTTAAAAGTTGATTAAACTCAAACTTGCAGATTGTACCCATTTAACCTAAACTCGATGGCTGGCTTGATGATCAGAACTCAACTTGTTATCAGGTGCCATTGAGTCAGTACCGACTCATAGTGACCCTATGCACAGCAGAATGAAACACTGCCCAATCCTGGGCAAACCTCACTATTGTTGCCACACTTGAGTCCATCGATGCTACCACTTGGCCAATCCATCTCGTTGGATGTCTTCCTCTTTTTCTCTGACCCTCCACCTTACCAAACATGATATCCTTCTCCAGTGACTGGTCCCTCCTGACAATATGTCCAAAGTAGGAGAGACG
>NW_006408764.1:4054165-4060565 GCF_000296735.1 Chrysochloris asiatica
GGGTCAGGTGCACCTTAGTCCTCAAGCTGACGTCTTTGCTCTTTAACACTTTAAAAAGGTCTTGTGCAGAAGATTTGCCTAATGCAATACTTCGTTTGATTTCTTGACTGCTGCTTCCGTGAGTGTTGATAGTTGATCCAAGAAGAATGAAGTCCTTGACAACTTCAATCTTTTCCCCCATAATAAGAATGTTGTTTATTGATCCAATGGTGAACTCAACTGGAGGAAGATAAATAATTTTTGACAAAGTAAATTGCTACAATTTGACCTATACTTATAGATGTATTAGCTCAAAATACCAACTGAGAGGGAAGGAGTGTTCACATCAAGTATCAATCTTTTCCCCTCTGTATAGAGGGTTGATAGGGACAAGCATCTTAGACATTGGCTACCTAAAATGAGGGGGTGATAAAGGCACAAACTGACTGGCTTACAAGTTTTCAAGAGAAAGTTTCATAATGTGCAGGGAAAGGTAGAGTCCCCACTGAATAGTTTTCATCTTGTCTAGAAGGGTCTAGTGAAAAGAGATGGGGATAAGATTTTTATGATTCAATATTGAGTAATTGTTATCATGACTAATTGTGGCTGTGTTGAATTTGCAAATGGGCTGCTTCACAGATTTATTTTTGGTAAAATCCCCAAATCACAAAACAATAAAGTTGAAAATTTCAGTAGTTGGAGATACCCTACTCAAGTAATTCTCAAACTCTGCTGCTGAAACTCCCAAACAGACACAGAGTTGTTACTAGCAACAGATTAAAGGTTGAATTTTTCTAGTGGGCAAGAAAAAAATCTGGCTTTAAAAAAAACATATTTTCCTCCCCCGTTGCTCTGGGTGGGAAATTGACTCCATGGCGCTTAACAACAACAACAACAATTTCCCCTTAAATATTTAGAAGCTATTAATATTTTGTTAAAATAAAATCATAGATTGAATCATGTGAAATTGCCATTTTTGTCAGATGAACATGGTTAAATATTGACAATTTCATATGGTTCCACCTAATAGTATAAAGAAATAACAGATTACAAAGAATTTAGTCTAAGTCCCTCATCGTAGTGAGTCTTCCATTACTGAGGTGACCCTACTTCTAGTCTACAGAGCCTGTGGCCTTTCCCAGGCCCGCAGTGTTTTTTTTTTTTGGCTGTCACAATGCATTCTAAAAGAACAAGAATGAAAGGTGGACTAAAAAGCTCTTCAAAATCAAGGAGAAAACCAAAAATCCAGCCTGGTCCTTCACGCCAAGACACAAGTCTCAGATGTGCCGAACTGAAGGCTTAGGCTGGGATGAGGCAACGCTTACTCATGATGGACTTCTTGCCCTGGAACAAGGTTCTCCTCTTGCCCAGCCTCATAGTTGCACCCATATGCTCGGGATGGTGTTCTGGCATGTCTATGACCTGGAGGTGTTCAGAAAACAAACATGGAATGACCAAATGACTTCTGTTATGAAACAGAATTAACTAACTGAGTAGATTTTACTTTCCAGTCTTGTAAAATGGCTTTGTCATGGGGGAAAGTGCCCCCCTTGTCATGTGGAAACTTTTGATACTTCAGCCTGTCTTCAAGGTCTGCCGGATTGACACAGCTCTCTTCTCTGGCCATTCCTTCAGTACTTGGGATCAGTAAGGCTATTAGACAGCACATTTCTGTAGACATACTGGTCTGATACCAACCAGTAACCAGCTGCCTTCAAGTCAATCCCGACTCATAGTGATGTGCAGAGTGAACTGAATTCCTATAGGGTTTTCAATGGCTGTTCTCTGGGAAGCAGATCACCAGGCCTTTCTTCTGAAGCACCTCTGAGTGGGCTTGAGCTGCCAGCCTTTCATTTAGCAGCTGTGTGTGTTAGCTGCCTGTGCCACCCAGGGACTCCAGTATAATACCATATACCAGGGGGCTTCAAAAAGGTGGTGAATTGGAATTAAAAGGTGATAGAATTTTTGAAGCCCCCTCATATCTTATAGGCTAGCAAGGTGAGCTGCTCTAAGGCAAGCATGCTCATTTCCAGTTGGCTGTGCCAGGAGCAGGACTGGCAGCCAGCAGAAGCTTGGCAGGAGTCTATAGAATGGGTGACTGAGGAGGTGCGTGGACTGTGGTAACCCAGAGGTGCTGCTCCAGCTCACCTTTCAAGCTAGTGCTCCTTTGAGCACCTGCTGACCTCAAGGATCCTGTCTGTGTGCCCTGCTCCCCACCACTCCAAAGCTCCACACTTAAACACCTGTGTTCTCCTCTTGAAGTCTTAGTATTTGCAAAGCTTCAACAGATACACAGTGATACTGCTGAAAGTTCTAGGATATCAAGGACATTCCTTTTTTTTTTAAAGTTAAATCTCCTTACTGTCAAGAATAGTCCCAACTGATGCTTGTTGAATGCCTGAAAAAATCTAAATGCGCTTTCCATGTCTATCATCCCTGGGCTTAGGATTCAGAGATGAATGACAACACTGTCTCTACCCCATGAACCTTATGCCAACCCAGCAAGCTGAGCAGGGCCACACTCACTCAGCATGTTTTATAAGAGGCATGTTGTTGTTGATGGAGCCTTGGGGGCACAGTGGTTAAGTGCTTGGCTATTAGCCTTAAGGCCAGTGTTTAAAACTCACCAGCAGCTCTAAATCAGCAGTTTCTTAATAATATGCCTATCATGGTTGTTGGGATTAAATGAATTAGTATATCTAAAGTGCAGAGTGCCTGGCACATAAGTGCCTTTCTAAGCATTCCATGTCAATATTGTTACAAAGTACTCCTGAGAGCTAAGAGGAGCTGGGATGGAAAATTCTTCTAAACAGGAATCTTCTCTGGTTGGCTATGGTGGGTACCCATCTTAAAAATTTTCTGTGGCAAGTTGGGAAGAGTAGATGGCATAATTATATAGTGATCAATGAAGTCCTGGTGTGGTGCTGTAGCATAAACAACTGGGCTGATAACCACAGTGTTGGCACTTCAAACTGTTTCTTGGAAACCTTATGTGGGGTTGGAGCTGACTCAATGGCACTTCACAACAAACAACAGCAGATGATTTGTTTCCTATTGAAGCCTCAAAACCAAACCCACTAGCATTGAGTGGTTTCTGACTCTTAGTGACCCTGTAGGGCAGACTAGAACTGTAAATCTTTACAGAAGCAGACTGTCTCTTCTTTCTCTTATGACTGGGGAGTTTGAACCATCAAACTTTCAATGTGCAACACAGTGCTCTAACCACTGTGCAACTAGGGCTCCTTTTGCCCCGCCTATAAGCCTAAAAGAGCAAGCCCCAGGGGTCTTTGGAGTGGACCCAAGTGGTCTCATTTCCTGTCTTTAGCCATCAGTCACTTTTCTTAAATAATCCTTCTCCGCCTTCTCAGTTATAGTGAGGTTCAAACACTTGACTCACCACGGGGTGACTGGTCTTAGGGTCAAACTCTGTGGAGTTGGCATCTGAAAGATCAAAATACCTGTGTTCAGAATAGAGTTACAACCCAAACCGATAATTTGATAGAACACAGAGATTGTTGACACATTCTGCTGCTTGTAATTAATGTCACAGAACAGTGTGTGTGGAAATTATCAAATGAGAACCTAACTTGTGTAAACAAAACCATGATCAAATATTAAGGGAGAAAAAAAGACCCAGAAAGGGTAGGTAATTTGCCTAAAATGAGCCAGTGGCTTACTGCCCAGTTCTGCCAGCTCCAAATCTTAGGCTCACGGTAACTACACCTCACTTAAGCTGGACCATTCTCACAGCAGCAGCTCAGTGATGGTGGCCCCCGGAATCACAGTGATTCAGGGGCTGTGTGCTCAGTGGCACTCCCTCCTTCCTGTGCTCTGAGGAGTCATGCTTTACCTCCTTAAACATGGTAACCCTCCTCCCACATCCAGTGCGAGAAACCAGGCCTGTCCCCAACCACTGTTCCCAGTGTCCAGTGTGAAATAAGCTCCCACCCATCTCGGGAAATGTGAGTGGGAACTGAAAGTGATCTACAAAATGGAATTCAAAGATAATGGAATTTTCCCATGAACTTCTTGAAGCCACTTTGTGTTAGTCACAAGTTTTGAAATGGACACTTACCTTGCCATCCCAGCACATTTCTTGAGAACTCGATTACTGTCAACTGCATTCCTGAGCCCACACCTTCCGAGTGAAGGAGAAAACAAATGAAGTACCATTGAAGAAGCAGCTCCCACCATGTTTCTCACCAGCCCGCTGTGGACTTTCTGCCCCGTTTGCTCACAGACTACAACCATGATCAAACTCCCATCATTTCCTGCTCTAAATAAACACCCACTGCTGTTAGGCTTTTTGTACCAGATTCCAAAAACTGGGTCAAAATGTAAGAGGCTTCCAAGTTTTGAGAAATCATTCCATTGTACAGATAAGCACTATCCTTTACAGCACTTAACATTTTAAGGAGACGTCTCTTTAAATCCCCACTTACAATTGATCAAGGGGAAGACGCCTCAGATTTACAGGAAGTATCTAAAATCATGTCTAATTATAGTTTAAAACTCGGTCTCATATGAATGGTCAAATATTTGGGAGTCCTTAAGTGAACAGGATTTGCTAACAGAAAACTCTCCATTTTCCACCCCAAATTCCATGATGTCTACATGTCGCTCACAGCTTTTTAAGCCTTTTTTAAAGGTGAGTTGGAGTTTCTCCCAAATGGAACCAAAAAGGCGTCTAGAAAATGGCATCTGTAGCTTGTTTCAATGACTGTCCAGTTTTATATAAAAGGTGCCCACCGAGCATCTTCTCTTACTATTTCCTACCCGGATTGAAGAGTGCATTGCATAGCTCTTACCCAAAAAAGGCTTTTTTTGTTTTCGAGCCCAGCTGATTGCTTCAAGTTTTCCTTCTGTTCCTTGAATACCGAAGTCCCCTGGAACCAGCACTCCACTACACCATAGAACAAACCACATGGTAAATCCCCTTGCCACCACTCCAGCTTTCAATACATGCGTTCACAGCCATTACTGAGATACTAATGCCGTTAAGTTACTCCAAATGTATGTGGCTGCTACTGTGTTACTTAAAAGCTGCCAATGCAAACACCGTGAACTTAACAAATATACAAAACCATGGACTCTTTTTAATAACATTAGAAAATGCTTGTAACAAGTGAAAAAATACAGTATACACAAAATTTTAAGTGCAGTATATGACACTGAGATAATATTTGTCCCAGTCACTTAAATATTTATGTTACTATTATTTATTTTAGGGGGTACAGTAGGACAATCACTGGACTGCAATCCACAAGTCCAGGGGTTCAAGTCCACCAGCCAATTCTGAAAATATTTACAGTCTTGGAAACCCTATGTAGTATCACTGTAAGTTGGAACCTACTCGATGGCACTGAACAACAATCTTGGTGGTGTTACGTGCCATTGAGTCAGTTCTGACCCATAGCAACCCTGTATAGGGTTTCTGAGGAGTGGCTGGTGAGCCTGAACCACCAACCTGCAGTTCAAACCAACTTTGTAGTCCAGGGCATTAACACAAAGTACCATACCAGGACTCCATTCACAACAATGACATCATTTATTTTACCTTTTGGCTTAAAGTGCTCCCAATTATCCCCACCACTCATTTGTCAGTTTGTCATACTGTGTTGGTTTGTGTGTTGCTGTGATGATGGAAGCTATACCACCAGTATTTTAAATACCAGTAGGGTTACCATAATGGACAGGTTTCAGCTGAGCTTCCAGACTAAGACAGACTAGGAAGAAGGAGAGGTGAACTAATTCTGAATATTTAGTCACTGATATCCTTATGAATAGCAGTAGAACATTGTCAGATACCACCAGAATATTGAATACTGAAATCTTAGGAATATCAGCAGAATATTGTCAGATGGAGTGTTGGAAGATGCATCCCTCAGGTTGGAAGGCACTCAAAAAATATGACAGGGACAAAGCTGCCTCCTCAAAGTAGAGTTGACTGTGATGATACAAATGGAGTAAAGCTTTGGGGAGTTCTATTGGCTGATGAGGCACAACTTAAATGAGAAACAGCTATAAACATTCATTAAATATCTGAAGGTGGAATACATGAAGTATGAATCTAGGAAAATGGGAAGTTGTAAAAAATGAAAAGGAATGCATAAATATCGACATCTTAGGCATTAGTGAGCTAAAATATACTGGTATTATTGTCCATTTTGAATCGAACAATCAAATGGTTTACTATTCTGGGAATGACAAATTCAAGAGGAATGGTGTTGTATTCATTATCAAAAGAACATTTCAAGATCTAGCTTGAAGTATAATGCTGTTTGTGATAGGATAATATCCATAATGCTTACAAGGAAGACCGGAGTCCTGGTGTGGTGCTGTGGGTTAATGTGCTGGACTGCAAGGTCAATTTGAACCACAACTTTGGCAGATCAAGCTCACCAGCCACTCCTTAGAAACC
>NW_006408764.1:4060940-4063368 GCF_000296735.1 Chrysochloris asiatica
TACACATGGACCTCACTATATAGACTACACAGAAATTTAATTGACTGCATCTGTGAAAAGAGACAGTGGAAAACCTCCATATCATCAGCCAAAACAGAACTAGGGAAGATAGTGGAACAGGCCATCAATTACTCATATGCAAGTGTAGGCTGAAGCTGAAGAAAATTCAATCAAGTTCATGAGAGAAAAAATATGAATTTGAACATACCTTGCTTGAGTTTAGTGATAGTTCCAAGAAGAAATTTGCTGCAGTAGACACTAATGCTGAAGATTAGAAGAGTTGTGGGATGACATTAAGGTGATACAGGAAAAAAGCAAAAAGTCATTAAGAAAACAAGAAGGAAAAATCAGAATGGATGTCACAAGAAACTCTGAAACTTTCTGTCCAGCATAGAGATGCTAAAGCAAATGGAGATATAAGAGCTGAGCAGAAAATTTCAAAGGCAGATCAAGAAGACAAAGACAAGTATCATAGTGAAATGTGCAAAGACTTGGGAGTTAGAAAACCAAAAGGGAAGGATACAATCAGCATTTCTCATACTAAAAGAACTAAAGAAAAAATTCAAACCTTGACTTGAAATATTGAGGGATTCTTTGGGCAAAATATTGAATGATGCAGAGGGCATCAAAAGAAGATGGAAGGAATACACACAGTCACTGTCCCAAAAAGAAATGGTTGATGTTCAGCCATTTCAAGCGGTAGCATACGATCAAGAGCCAATGTATTGAAGGAAGAAGTCCAAGGTGCATTGAAGGCATTGGCAAAGAACAAGGCTCCAGGAATTGATGGAATACAAATTAAAATCTTTCAATAAACTGTTGTAGCACTGGAAGCACTCACTCATCTCTGCCTAGACAGCCACCTATTTAAATTGTTCAAGAGCAATTTAAGGACTAAAGTGGACTTGACCCAAACCATGGCATTTTCAATTACCTCATATGCATGTGAAAGTTGGACAATGAACAAGGAAGACTGTAACAGAATTGATATATTTGAGTTATGGTGTTAGAGAAAAATATTAAAAGTACTACAGGCTGTCAGAAGAACAAACAAATCTGTGTTGGAAAAAGTACTGCCAGAATGCTCCTTACAAGACTTTGTCCCTCTTAACTTCAGATATATTGTCAGTTGGACCCAGTCCCTGGAGAAGCACATCATACTTGGTAAAGTGGAGGTTCAATGAAACAAGAGGAAGACCCCCCCCAATGAGATGGATTGGCAAAGTGGCAGCAGCCATGGGTTCAACTGTAGTGACAATGGTGAGGATGGCATAGGACTAGGCAATGTTTTGTTCTGTTGTGAATAGGGTCATGAGTCAGATGGTACCTAACAATAACTACAATTATTATCTAGCATTTCAATATATGCCGGAATCGGAAGGGGCCTTTCCATACCAGTTTTGTGTGCCAAACTGACCAGAAGTCTCATAGATGTTGTTTATTCCAATAGAAATATTTCCTAATATTCTTTTATAAACAACAGCTGCCCAAACTAAACTATGAGTCTACTGCTGTGTACTCACCAAATGGTCTGGATGAAAAATAAGTCTCATCAACAGACACACACACAACAAAGTAGACCAACAAAATTAAGACGTCTTTTCTTCAGCTTCAATGACTGTATTATTAAGTTGTATTTTCGCAAGGCTTAGATCAGATAGTACATAGTCTGTTAATAATTGAAAATGTTGAAACAAGTAGATTGCTTACTTTAATACACAAAAACATGGTACTTTGTTCTTTTTTACAAAAAATAAATGAAGACAGAAACCAGAGGATGAGACCAGGATTTAAGGACTTACTGGGCACTATGGAGCTTCTGCCAGGCTGCTTGGTACTGAAGTGGCTCTGTCTGTAAGGTGCTCAACTCCAGGTGTGTAGAATCTATGTACTGGTGAGTATTCAGACAGGGGAGGAAGAAACAGACTCAAGACTCCAGAGCCACATTCTTTCATGATTTAAAAATAATTAATATTATCAATAGTCTTATCTTTCTTGGTTTAAAAATATTAATCTTCATATGTTTAAATTTAATTATGTTCAAAGTCTTTCTAATATTTGAAAATATCAGAGTTTCCTCCATAGTCATCCAACTCCCAAATCCAGCTTTCCATCTGATGCACACTTGGATCTGCTTAGGATCCCATCTTAACTAAGTCATTGGAATATGCTCATAAATGTTCTTGGTCCAAGCACACTTTCCTCATTTTGTCTTTAAGCCAGATGTCTTTCAACTTTACTGAAGGATAATTTTATATACAATAAAAAACAAGCATTTAAAAAGTAGACACCCTTATTAGTTTTGTTAAATATATATACACCTCCCCCCCCCAATCATTCCCCAAAGGGAGGTACTATCACTATCTCTTTTAAAGATAAGGAAACTGAGGCACAAAGAATGTGAAGTAACTTGCCCAGGGTCACAAAA
>NW_006408764.1:4064028-4072977 GCF_000296735.1 Chrysochloris asiatica
TTTCATTGCTATGGTTACAATCCCCTCCATGCATCATCAACCAACCAAAGGGTTGCAAGCCTTTCCTCTGGTCATCAACACACAGCCCCTCTCCCTCTCTGGGTCTAAAGTCCCTCAACCATTGCCCTTTACAGACTAGAACAGAAAAACTACTGTTGACTGAGTGCTACCCGTGTCCCACACATTTCAGAGAAAGCTTACCAGTTTTATGATATGGTTAGCATTATTCCTATCTTTACAAATGAGGAAACATGGTATTAGCACAGGTTAAGATAGGGAGTCCAAAGCATCTCAAAGACTCAGGGATTCAAAGGCATGGCCTCCAAGTCACTAGGCTTCTAGGTCGTACCTTCAACTATGCTGCACACCTCTGGACCATTTCCATGGCACTCTTATTTGATCCCTGAATTCAGATTCAAATGTTTATTCTCTCTCAGCGTCTACTCTAACCATATCTGTCCATTTTTTCCTGAGAATGTCCTACTACTTTTCCAAAGCCAGAAGAAAATTACAAATCTTTTTATCCCAAAAAAGAAATTCTGAACTCCAAAAATCAGAAGCAGACATACATGCAGTGTCTACTAGCATGTTTCCCTGTGCTATTCCTGTGCCCTCCCTCCTTACCTTGATTTCCAATTTGTGGTAGATGGCCAATGCAGAGTGCTCTAGGGCTTTAATGACAGAGGTATATGAGTCAGGAAACTTGGTGTATTTTCCCACGAGGGCAATAGAGCAGGTATCCCGTGAACAATCAAATCTACCCAAAAAAGGTCAAGAAACACCCATTTACTTAGACTATACATAACCTTGTGAGATCAAACTTGCTTTTAAAGGTGAAGAAAAACATGTTGGGAAGAATATAATGGGAGTGGATACTAACTGAGTTCTCTGCACAGACAAGTAAACAGAGGCAATTTTAGCATGGGAGACTTTTAAAAGAAAGTAGATTTGAGAAGCAATTATAAAGACAGTTTTTTTAAAGTCTCATACAATTAAAAAAAAATTAAAATCTCAAAAGGTACAAAAATTAACAGACATAAACAGACAATTCAAAAGAGTTCATGCAGTTAGTAAGCCAATATAAAGAAAATGATCTAGCCTAGCTAGTAAATCAAGAGAAATGTAAATTAAAAGAAAATCTCAAAAAGTAATACTATTAAAATGTTGACAGATATACACAGAAACTGCTACATTAACCAGTTTCTTCTAAAATGAAATGGAGTAACCAAACTAATAGATAAATGAAAATAAAAAACAGAGCCATAGAAACCATTAGGTCTTTCAGTGCAGGAATTCTACATGTAGGAATTTATCCAGGGCTTGGGTAGGGGGAGGACAACAAGCATATACATAAATGTTTATAGCACTGAAACTTCGGACTGCAGATCATCTCAAGTTGCTTATGGAATAAGACAGAACATGAAACAAAATTAACAATGTCTGAAAAACTATCAATAGCCTACAAAAGAAGGGAATAGTCAAATAAATGGTGGGCAACCATGTCAGAGAGTATACTCTTTAAAAAATCATTCAAGTATAAAAGTGTCACAGCAAAATGCTTGCAATGTTTTATGGAAACAAAAGATTACAATACTGTGCACCATTTTTGTAGCTACATAAAGATATGCATATATAAGAACAAGACTGAACAGGAACAGGTCAGAGCAAAGGAAGGAGTGCTCCCTTCCCAAATGTTTATTATCCTCATGGTGATTTTAGCAACTAGGACCAGGCATACCCATTGCTCTGAAATACTGTGTGAAGTACCATGTGACGATTCCCTCACCCAATAAGCAACTTCATGGCAGCTAAGAATCCTTCTTCACAATCGTCACATGTCTTATAGTAAGACCTTTTCCAAAATGTGTTGACAGAAATGTTAAAGTGTGACAGCAAGAGTTGAATTCCCTGAGGCCTTATAAACAAGAGAAATAAAGCTTGTCCCCCAAGCTCTTCATCGAGGCATACCTGTAAATAATTTCTCTCCACTTCTGCATTTTTTGTGACTCCCTCTCAACACAGAGATCAAGTCTTTGAAGAAGATAATCTACAACCTTTTGCTCTTCTAATAACAAGGGAACTTGGTAGATGGATGAGACATCAGGGACACAGAGGACCTGTGTAAACAAAGGCTATTTTATAAAAACAAGCAAAAATAAATGGCCTTATGAGCCCACTGCTGGTTGAATCGCCTTGGGGAAATCTCTCTCTCTCTCTCTCTTTCAATTTACAAGTAAACCCACAAAAGTAGTAAAAACAAAATCTTAAAAAAAAAATCATGCCCAAGTAGGATTTGTCCCAAGAATGCATGAATAGCTTAACATACCAACACTGATTCTCAGACTCAGCTGAGTACAGAGTACTCTCTTACATGCTTGCCTACAATGTATTTGACTATTTCCTTCTTTTGTAGGTTGTTGATAGTTTTTCAGATATTATTTTCTGTTAATTTTTTAGAATCACTTTTGAGTGTATAAAAATCCCAAAGCCCACCATCTACCCCAGGCTGCTTAAATCAGAATCCTTGGGAGGGAAGCAGACATCAATGTTTTTAAAACTCCTTGAGTGATTTTAATGTACAACCAAGCTGAGAAGCACCTTTAATAGGTTGAATTGTGTACTCCAAATGTTTGTGTTATAGAGCCTCACTCTTATACTTATGGATGTAATCCAATTGAGGAATATGTATTTCTTTATGTTAATGGACCATTTCAGTGTAGGGTACATCTTAAGCCACTTGTTTTTCCCTTTTTTAAAAACATTTTATTGTGAATTGGGTAAAGGTTTACACAGCAGATCAACTTTCCATTCAACAATTTGTACATATTTTGTTTCATCTCATCAATTGTAATCAAACAACGTAACATCACTTCCTCCCTGTGTTTGCTGTGTCCATTCCTCCTCCTATCCTAATCCTTCTGAGCTTTGTCTTTGGGTTAATGCTATCCTTTTCATCTAAAATGATTGACTAGTCAAAAGTGTGCACACCTCACTAGGTTATTATTCTCTTTATAGACTTGTGTATTGTTTGGCTGAAAATTAAACCATGGAGAAACCAATTACTTAAAAAAAAAAGGTTTTATTGTAAATTATGTGATAATTTTCATGGGAGAACATTAGCTTTACATTGATCCTATTGTATATTATTACATTGCCATGGTTACAATCCCCTCCATGTGTCATCAACCAACCAAAGAGTACATCCCGCAAGCCTGCCCCTTGGTTGTCAGCACATAGCCCCTCTCCCTCTCTGGGTCCAGAGTTCCCAGCCGTTCCATCTCTCCACGTCATCATCTCTGCCTCCATCTCTGGCATCACTGTTTCTCTGGGTAGGGTCTCGCACTTCGCTCTTCTCCCTTGATGGTCTCAGGGACCTCCACTCCTAAACTGCAAAGTCAACCACTCTCCTCCTTTTGCTACAAAGCGTCTACCTTTACATTTCCAACCCTCACAGTCAGTCCTGATAGTAATTATTCACTATTGTACCACATGAGTGCTATTCCCATCTCCTTTCATCAGTCCTGCCCAGACAGATTGGATACCACTCAGTGGAGATTCTACCTTCCTCCACGCCCTCTGGATCTAGGCTCCCTCTTGAAAGCTTGTAAGACAGTCACTTCTTGCCTTTGTAGCCCCTCCCCCCATTTTGGGTAGCCAATGTCCAAGTTGCCCATCCCTATTTACTGTGTATGGAGGGGGTGGGAATGATCCTCGCTGTAAAGGTTTATTCCCTCTTTTGAGCTGCATCCGTAGGTGTAGGTGAAGGTCATCAAATTGTATCAGATTACTTTTTTTTTTTCCTCTTCTTTCTTCTTCTAGTGGGTATTATCTGCATGTGTGGGTGTTCTTGTGCATATGCCCTGTCTTCTTATCAAGTTGACAACACTTCATTCTCCACTCTAGTTCTCTGTGGCTATGTCACTGACTCTGGGACCAGGAGTCCCTAGGTCTTGCTAAACTACAGGCTGACCAGGTCTCTACCCAGGTTCACAGGCATCTATTGAACGTGGTTGGACTTAGCTCACAGCTTCATTGCTGTTTTTCCCTCACTTCACCAATGTGGTCACCAGTCAGAGTGCATGTCTACTCGTGTATTCCCCATGAGTCTTAGTCTTGGAAAGGAGTTTGCCCTGAGGGGACCTGACTACTTGCCTTGATGTGTCCTGGGTGGGGTCAATTAATCTTTGAGATATAGAAGATCAGATTGAACACAGAAACATACAAGCACAGAAAGAGAAAGACTGATGCCACATGAAGATCACCAAAGAACCAAGGTAGAAAAACTGAAAAAGACAAGAATTTTACCTCAGGATTACAGATAGAGCCTTCTCCAAGTCAGGAACTATGAATTCAGATTTCTAGCCTCCTAAACTGTGAGAAAATAAATTAAAGCCACCCATTTATTGTATTTACTAAGATATCACTGTATTAGGAAACTTCACAGTGTAATTCAAATAGCCAATAACCTTGTCTCAAATTCCTGACCATAACCTCTCTACTCTCCTTCAGCTAAAGCTGACCAAAGCCACCATCTCAACTGATCACCCTCTAGATTTTTAAAATACTAAACACATATAGATATATTATATATATTACAGGTTTCAACATTTTGGATTTCTTGTAACACAAGTCCCCTCCATTAGCACAGACTAAAATACGTTTGACAATGTACAACACCCTAGACAATGACACCAGGTATACAGAGTTGATAACGTGGTCTTTGTCCTGAAGAAGTTAATTGTCTGTTAAACTAAAACACCCAATCAACCCCCCTGTTACCAAGTTGATTCTAATTCATAGAGACCCTACATAGGACAAAGTAGAACTGCTGCTTAGGGTCTCCAGAGTTGTAGATATTTATGGGAACAGTCAACATCATCACTCTCCCTAACTTATATGTCTTTTTAAAAACTGTATGCATGCATTACTTCATTCACTATGTACATTTAAATTTATTCATTTGGTACACAGTCACTAATTGCTGGGGAGTATCTTAAACAGGGACTCCTGGTGTGGCGCTGTAAGATCAGTATTGGATTGTAAACCACAAGGTCTGCAGTTCAAACCCACCAGCTGCTCCTTGGAAACCATATACATGGTCGCTATGAGTCTGAATTGACTCTATGGCACTTAACAACAACAATCTTAAACATGAAAAGAATATGTCACTTTTCTGGATCTTTGTCCTTAAGAAGCTCATTGCCTATTACGGAAGAAAAGCGTAGACACACAAAATTACCACTAAGGGCTCACATACTAAGATAGGCCCCTGGTGGTGAAAACAATTAAGCACTTAAGAAGGTTGGCATTTTGAACCCATCCCGCAGCACCCTGGAAGAAAGACCTAGTGAGCTGCTGCTGAAAAGTTATTGAAAACCCGGGGAATACAGTTCCACTCTGACACCCATGTGATGCTTGTATCGCTAAGGCAGGCTCACCACCAGCATGTATGAGACACATAGGTAGTCCAGAGGAGGACATGATTTATTTTGAGGCTTGAAGTCAGAAGGTGTGACAAGTTTTTCTGACAATGCCACTTTGTAGCTGGGCCCTAAAGGATGCAAATGAAGGGTGATTGTTAGATCAACCAGAGAGGAGATAAAGATTTCTCACAGAAGTTAGTAAGTACAAAAGACAGAGTGTGGGGCAATAAGAGAGCCGAAAGACAGGTAGCATGGCAGATGCATAAAGTAAAAGGAGCAAGGAGGAAAGAACCATTACAGATAAAAAACGATGAATGATCGAGTCACGGGCTGTCAGTGCTTCCAGGAACTGGCTCAAATGACAAAATACCAAGCCTCAAGAAACTGATTATCATACTCTAGGACAATTAGAAGCAAAAACATTTACTTGGAGGTTGAATTGCTACTTACTTGTTCAGGTTCAACGTGGCAGAACATCGATATTTTTTTTTTCACTGATGTGTCGAGAGGAGTTGAGCACCGGCACACAATCTATCAGTAAAGAAAACAAGGCGGTTTAGGTAGAAAGAAGGAATGATGAAGGTGGGCTTTATTCCTGAATGAAATGAAAACAGACATCGTATTGCTAAAATGGATAAAAATGTTCACAATGAGCACAACACAAAGTATGAAACTATGTATGTTCCCTATTTTCAGAACTTAAGTAATTAAACCTCAAATTCCAAAAGAATGGCAGTACATTAAGTAGACAGATTAATAAATTACAAGAGATAAGTGGGGTTTCCCTCTTTCATTGATATTCTTGACTAGAAAGGAAATGGAGAATGTATGAAGGAACGAGAGGAGAAATCAGGCATAGAGAGTACAAGACCTCAGATAAGTTAGTTAAGGAAATCTTGTAAAATAAAAGCCCCAATTCAAAGCTCTATTTTCTCTATCATTGATTATAATAAAAAACATGCCAAGGAAAACAAAGTTCCTGTCTGTCATGGAGAAGTTTTAATGAGAGCTGAATTAGATTTAATTAGATTGTCTAACTTAACTTAAGTTCGACTGTAAAGACCACAGTGAAACCAGGTAATCAGGAAATCTTACCAAGTCTGGAGAAAGCCCACATTCTCTGAGTTTCTTAACACTATTCTGAATGGGTTTAGTCTTCTTTTCCTCTGTTGAACTTAGCTATTTTACCAAAGGAAAAAAAAAATAAGAATGCGTTTTTAAGTATAGCTTTTCCTTGAACACCTTTCAATAGAAAAATAGGTATTTGACTACTTATGAAATTCAATTTTAATTATTATTAAAATTACACATGCCTATATTTTAGTGTCAGATAGTAGAGCAATGGTATCCAATTCCTATCCCCACCCCTCCATTTCGCAAACCATGGAGACAACTACTCTGCAACTATTTTAATTGATTCTTCTGCTCATTGACTTTTTTCCTTTTTTTTTTTTTTAATTGTAGCAATGTATATATATTGACACAATAAAATGTGTGTGTGTGTGTGTGTGTGTGGGCTAAAACGTGTGTGTGTGTGTGGGCGGGGGGGCTAATGCGTCAGTCTACAAAGTTGTTTGAACTGCAAGGTCAGTGGTTGAAACTTACTAGCTGCTCCTTGCAAACCTTATACAGGGTTGCTTTGGGTCAGAATTGACTTGATGGCACTTAACAACAGTGGTTACGAATTGGGCTGCGAACCACAAGGTCAGCAGTTTGAAACTACCAGCTGTTCCATGAGAGAAAGATGAGGCTTTCTACTCCCGTAAAGATTTACAGCCTCGGAAACCTTGTACAGAGTCGCTATGAGTCGGAACTGATTGCATGGCACATAACAATAACAACAACAACAATATATGTAAGTGCATATATCCATCTATCTATCTATCTATCTATCTATCTATCTATCTATCTATCTATCTAGCTACACACACACACACACACACATATATATATACATATGCACATGTATATACAGATTCACACACAACAAAACATTGACTATTTCAATCGTTTTTACATGTACAATCCAGCCACACTGACTATACTCCCCATGTTGCATAACCATCACCATCATTCTTTTCCCACCTCTTTCCTTTCTTTCTTTCTTTCTTACTTTCTTTCTTTTTCTCTCTCTCAATGACAAGTTTTGGAAACTTTTATTGTGAATTGAGTGAAGGTTTACAGAGCAGATCATCCTTCAATAAATCCTACACTTGGTTTAATCTCAGTGATTGTAATCCCCTCCATGTAACAACAGTTATCCCACTGCCTCCCTGTGGTTCTTATTTCTGTCCCACCCTCTTTCTCAACCCTTTATAACTGTGTCCTTTTGGTTTTTAATAATTGACTATTCCATGATGAGCATATCTTACTAGTGTTGTTGTCCTCCCTATACACCTATCTGCTGATTGATTCCTGGTGTGGCGCTGTAGGATAAGCACTGGACTGTGAACCAAAAGGTGGGTGCTTCAAACCCACCAGCTGCTCCTCGGAAACCCTGTACAGGGTTGGTATGAGTTAGAATTGACTTGATGGCATTTAACCACAACTGATTGGCTGAAAAATGGACCAGGACAAGTTCCAGCTCAGGTCTGAAGAGTGACGGAGGACCATAGTCTTGGGCTCCTCCAGTCTCTCTAACCAGTAAGCCAGGTCTTTTGTTTAGAATTTTGAGTTTTGTTCCTATTTACTCCCACTTTATCGAAGCTTTTCTAATGTGATCCCTTTCAAAGAAGTGGGTAGTGGTAGCCAGACACCATCTACTTCTTGTCTCAGAGCTGTGGATATGGATGTTCCATTAGTCCACTGGAATAATTGATTCTAAGTGTCTACAATTTTCATCACTCTTCTTTCCTCTGCACATGGAAAGACCAATAGTTGCACCATACATGGTCGCTCATGAGCTTTTAAGATCTCAGTCACTACACAACAAACTAGGATGTAGAACATTATCTTTATGGACTATGGTATGCCAGTTGACCATGGTGTCCCCTGAGACTTATGGTCCTGAGCCTCTAGGTCCAACAACTTGTTGCCTCAAGGTGCTTGGTAATATCTAAGAAGTTTTCATCATTGTGCCCCCTGTATGCATAGGTTAGTTTGCAACAAAGGTTTAAATATCCCATGATCAAATATCGTCTTTCACAACCTTGTGTATTTGTTAGTATACTCCCATTCTCCCTTTCATATCTGTTCAGCCTAAGTATTTGTGCATGTATTTACCTGTAGAACACAGTTGCTGTGTTGTTGTTGCTAGGTGCCATCCAGTTGGTACCGACTCATAGCGACCCTATGCACAGTAGAACAAAATACTGCCTGATCCTGGGCCAACTTCAGTACCGTTGCCATGCTTGAGTCCATTGCTGCTACCACTTGGCCAATCCATCTTGTTGGGAGTCTCCTTCTTTTTTCTGATGCTCCATGTTACCAAACATGATATCCTCCAGTGACTGGTCCCTCCTGACAATATGTCTGAAGTATGAGAGATGAAGTTTGGCCATCCTGGCCTCCAAGGAGCACTCTGGCT
>NW_006408764.1:4077152-4085609 GCF_000296735.1 Chrysochloris asiatica
TATGTACCAAGGTTTGTTTATCCATTCTTTCACTGATAGGCATTTAGACTGTCTCCATTTTTTTGCTATTGTAAGTAGTGCTGTGATGAGCATGGTAGTGCATATATCTACTCATATCACAGCTTTGATACCTTGCATATAAATGCCAACGAGAGAGATTACTGGGTTATATGGTATTAACTATTTCTGAGTTTAGAGGAAACTTCATACCATTTTCCAGAGTGATTGTACCATTTTACAGTACTGCCAGCTGTGTCGGAGGGTCTAAGTCTCTCTATAACCTCACTAGCATTTGTTGTTTTCTGTACTTTTAAAAACTTTGCTATTAATGCTGGGGTGAGATGATAGTTCATTGTTTTGATTTGCATCTCTCTAATGGCTAATGATTGTGAACATTTCTCCATATATTCGTTGGCCAATTAAATGTCTTCCTTGGTGACATGTCTGTTAATTTCCTCTGCCCATTTTAAAATTGGGTTATTTGTCTTTTTCTTGTAGCGGTGTTGTAGTTCAGTATAAATTTTAGAGATTAGTCCCTTTGTCTGATAAGTCATTGCAAAATTTTTTTACCAATCTGTGGGCTTTTTATTTTTTTTTTAAAGTTTCTATTGTGAATTGAGTGATAGTTTACATGGGAGAACATCGGTTTTACATTCATCCTATGGTATTTCATTTCCCTGCAATGATTACAATCCCCTCCGTGCATCATCATTCAACAGTATTTGCTTCTATTCTGTTATTTATTTATTTATTGAATGTACACAAAAACACTCAGGAATATATAAACATTTAAACAACTAACCAAACGGTACATTCTGTAAGCCTGCCTCCTGGTTGCCAGCACACAGAATTTCTCTTGCCATCAGCCTGCAGTCCTCAGCTGCTCTATCTCTTTATGTCATGATCTCTGCTTCCATCTCTGGTGTCGCTGCTTCTCTGGATAGGGTCCCACATTCCGCTCATGCTCTTCTTCCTTGATGGTCCTACAGTCCTCTGTTTCTGGGTTGTAAGATTAACTACTCCCCCTGCTTTTGTTACAAAACTTCTACCTTTATAGTTGTGATACTTGCAATTAGGCATAAGAATTACTTTTGAATCAGAAGAAACTTATCCTCATCTCCTTTCACCAGACCCATCTAGATAAGATGGAAACTATTCTGTGGGGGTTCTACCTTCCCCTGCACACTCTGAAACTAAACTCCCCCTTGCAAACTTGTAAGTCAGTCACTTCATCCCTTTATTACCCTCCCCGCATTTTAGGTAGCCAATGTCAAAGTTGCCAATCCCTATCAACCCTGTAAACAGAGGGGATAGGATTGATCCTTGATGTGAAGACTCATTCCTTCTAAGTTGGTATTTTGAGCTAATACATCCATAAGTAAGGAGTTCTGGTAGCATGTTGTTGTTGTTGTTGTTAAGTGCCGTCGAGTCAGTTCCGACCCATAGCGACCCTGCATAGGGTTTCTGAGGCTGTAAATCTTTATGGGAGCAGAAGCATAGCGGTTATGAATCAGGCTGTGAACCTTAAGGTCAGCAGTTTGAAACTACTAGCTGTTCCGTGTGAGAAAGATGAGACTTTCTGCTCCCGTAAAGATTTACAGCCTCAGAAACCCTGTACAAGGTCACTATGAGCCTGAACTGACTCCACGGCACATAACTACCACACCCACATCCATAAGTATAGGTCAAGCTCATCAAATTGTAGCAATTTATACTTGTTTTCTTTATAAAATTTTAAAAAAATATTATTTTTTTCTTCTTCTAGTTGAGTTCTGATCATCAAGCCATTGAAGCTAGGTCAAATGGATACTATCTACAAGTTTGGGTGTTCTTGTGTATCTCCCGTCACTTCATATCAGCTGGACACTTCGTTCTTAGCTCTAGCCCTCTGTGGCTTTGTCCTTGTCTATGGGCTTAGGAGTCCCCAGGTCTCACAACCTTTCGGACTAACCAGCCTTCCTTTTCTCTTTGCCATCTCCAAGTCCATGGGAGTCTATGGAACATGGTTGAACTTGGCCCACATCTTCATTGCTGCTTTTCCCTCTCTTCCACTCACCAGAAGACCAATGTGGTCACCAGAAAGCTTACATTCTGGCTCATATGTTCCTGCTGAGTTTCAGTCTTGGAGGAGATTTGTCCTGAAGGGACTGGATTGCTTGCCTTGATGGCTCTCCAGCAAACAACTTGCTTGTTCTTGTAGTAACCAATCAGACTGTCATTTTTGTTTTTGATTTTTCTTGCTGGTCTCTCTTTTCAGTAAGTATCATCTGTTCCTCTAGCTACTCCAGGCTGGTCTGCTTGTTGTTTCAAGTGAGAATGTCTGTGGGCTGTTTTTTGACTCTTTTGGTGAAATATTTTAATGTACATAAGTGTCTGATTTTTAGGGGTACCAGTTATCTATTTTTGTCTTCTGCTGTTTCTGTGTTTTTTGTTTTCAGTTATGTTTGATAGTGTATTTATGCCATGTATGAGAGCCCCTAAATTTGTCCCAATTTTTCCATTGATGATCTTTGTAGTTCTAGGTTTTACATTTAGGTCTTTAATCCATGATGAGCTTGTTTTTTGTATATGGTGTGAGTTATAGGTCTTGTTTGATTTTTTTCTGTAAATGGATTTCCAGTACCATATGTTGAAGAGACTATCTCTTCCCCATTTAATGTGTTTTGACCCTTTGTCAAAGATCAGCTGACTTTCTTGTTAAGTGCTCGCGACCCTATATAGCATAGGGTTTCTAAGGAGCTGCTGACCTTGTTCACAGTGGGTTGGAACTGCCGACTTTGTTGACAGTTTAGTGCTGATCCTACAGCACCACACCAGGAGTCCAAAAAGAGAATAGATGCGTTTGCTGGGAAACGAACTCAGGTCAACTGCTTCGAAGGCAACAATCTCACCACTATTCCACCAGCGCCTCTCAGCGGACTTTATGTGGGTGGATATACTTCTGGGTTCCCAATTCTGTTCCATTGATCTATGTATCTAGTACCAGTACCAGGCTATTTGGACCACCGTGGCTGTATAGTATATTTTGAGTTCAGAAAGTGAGAATCTTCCAATTTTGTTCTTCTTAAATAATGCTTTGGTTATCTGAGTTCTCTTTCCTTGCCATATAAACTTAGTGATCCGTTTTACCATGTCTTTAAAGAGCGATGATAGAATCTGGGCTGGGATTGCATTATATCTATAGATTGCTTTGTGTAGTGTTGACATTTTCACCATGTTAAGTCTTTCTGTCCATGAGCATAATATAGTCTTCCATTTTGGTTCCATATAGTAGTGTTTTGTAGTTTTCTTTGCACAGGTCTTTTGTTTTTCTGGTTTTATTTATTCCTAAGGATTTCATATTTTGAGTGGCTATTGCAAATGGTGTTGTTTTTCCAATTTCCTTATAGAACTCCCTTTATTAGCATAAAGGAATCTGACTGATTTTTGTATGTTGCTCTTGTACCCTGTCACTTTACTGAATCTTTCAATGAGTTCCAGTAATTTTCTTGCTGAGTCATTGGGATTTTCTATGCATATCATTGTTGCCAGGTACCATTGAATCAGTACCAACTCATAGTGACCCTAGGCACAACACTACCTGGCCCTGGGCCAACCTCACAATCATTGGTATGTTTGAGCCCACTGATGCTATCACTGTGCCATCCACCTCATTAGGGGTCTTCATCTTTTTTTCTGACCTTCCACTTTACCAAACATGGTATCCTTCTCCAGGGACTGGTCCCTCTTGATAATATATCTGAAGTATGAGAAGGAAGTCTGACCATCCGGCCTCTAGGGAGAATTCTGGCTGTACTTCTTCCAACACAGATTGGTTTGTTCTTTTGGCAGTCCATAGTATTTTTAATATTCTCCTCCAACACCATAACTCAAATGCATCAATTCTTCTACAGTCTTCCTTATTCACTGTCAAACTTTCACATGAATATGAGGTTATTGAAAATACCATGCCTTAGATCAGGCATATCTTAATTCTTAAACTGACATCTTTGCTTTTCAGCAGTTTAATGAGGTCTTGGGTAGCAGATTTGCCTAATGCAGTATGTCATTTGATTTCTTGACTGCTGTTTCCATGAGTATTGATGGTTGATCTGAGCAAATTGAAGTCTTTGACAATTTTAATCTGTTCTCCATTTATATGGATATTGTTTTTTGGGCCAGTGGTGAGGACCACTTGTTAGGATCTTATCATTTGTAAATAGAGACAGGTTTATGTCTTTGCCAATCTGGAACCTCCAGTTTCTGCAATGGACTGCAAAGTCATTTGAATTGCAATGTCAGCAGTTCAAGCTCACCAGCAGCTCCTTGGAAACCCTATACAGGGTCACTGTGGGGTGAAATCTACTTGAGGGCACTTAACAATAACAACAACAGCAATTTCCTTTTCTTAGTCATAAAGAACAGCCTTATCTGGTTCCTGTTCTCAGAGGGAGTGCGTTCAGTTTTCTCTATTGAGAGTAATGTTGGCTGTTGGATTTGTATATATGCCCTTAATTATGTTGAGAAATTTCCCTTTTATTCCTACTTTGTTGATTTTTTTTTTTTCTAATATCAGGAATAGATGTTGGATTTTACCAAACGCCTTTTCTGTATTTATCAATATGATCATGTGGTTCTTTCCCTTTGGTTTATTTATATGGTGGATTACATTGACTGATTTTCTAATATTGAACCATCCTTGTATATATGGTATTAATCCCACTTTGTCATGATATATTATGCTTGGATATGGTTTTGAATTCTATTAGCTAGTATTTTTGCATCTGTGTTCTATTAGCTAGTATTTTGCATCTATGGACTATTATAGATATTGGTGTATAATTTTCCTTTTTAGTGATGTTTTTGTGTGGTTTTGGCATGAGGATTATGCTTGATTCATAAAATATATCTGGGTGTCTGTAATTCTTTTCTGTGTCTGGAATACTTTGAGTAGAATTGGTGTCAGCTCTTCTCTGAATGTTTGGTAGAATTCACTAGTAAAGCCATCTGTGTCCAGACTTTTTTTGTTAGGAGATTTTTAATGACCTGCTCAATTGTTTCTTCTGTTATTGATCTAGATATGTTCAAGATTTTAACTTCTGTCTGTGTTAGTTTAGGTAGGTAGTGCTTTACTAAAAAGTTGTCGTATCTTCTAGATTTTCAAATTTGAGTAAAATTCTCCATAGTATTCTGTTATTGTCCAATTTATTTCCATTGGGTGTCTTGAGATATCACCCAAATAAATTCTTATTCATGTTATTTGAGACATCTCCTTTTCTGTTGTTAGATTTGCCAGTGTTTTGCCGGTTTTATTAATTCTTTCAAAGAACTAACTTCTTGTTGATTCTTTCTATTGTTTTCCTGTTTCATTTATTTCTACTCTAACCTTTATTATTTCTTTTCTTCTGGTGGCAGTAAGCTTACTTTGCTGGTCTTTATCTAATTGTTGGAGATACTGGGATATTGTATTGACTTTGGATCTTTTTCATTTAGTTGTATGCGCTTATTGTTATAAATTGTCCTCTAAGCACTGGAAATGTGATCACCTGTAGTTATTCCTCTTCATATTGCCCTGTATGAATCTTACTCTTTCTTCAGGTTTTTCTTTCTTTCTCTGATTGTTCTTTATTCTATTTTTTAAGTTTTTATTGTGAATTGAGTGAAAGTTTACAGGACAGATCATCAGCTTTTCATTCAACAAATCATATACTTCGTTTCATTCCAATGATTACAATCCCCACCATGTACCATCATGTACTGTCAGTCAACAGTATTTCTTTCTCTTCATTTTAGTTTAATTTTTTTTTTTTCAAACACTCAGGCATATATAATAATTTAAACAACCAAAGGGCACATTCTGTAAGTGCTCCTCCTGGCCGCCAGCTCTCAGTCCTTCTCTTTCCATGAATCTAGAGTCCTCATCTGCTCCCTCTCTCCATGTCCCCATCTCTGCCTCCATCTCTGGTGTCGCTGCTTCTTTGGATAAGGTCCCACATTCCGCTTGTGCTCTTCTCCCCGGATGGTCCTAGGGTCCTCTATTTCTGGATTGTAAGATAACTACTCCCCTGTTTTTGTTACAAAACTTCTACTTTTACAATTGTGACAACAGCATTAGTCATGATAACAGTTACTCACTACTGAATCATAGGAATCTTATCTCCATCTCTTTTTATCAGACCCATCTAGACAAGATGCAAATTATTCAGTGGGGGCTCTATCTTCCCCACCACACTCTTAAATTAAATTCCCTCTTGAAACCTTGTAAGCCAGTCACTTGGAGCCTCTCATTTAGGTAGCCAATGTCTAAGTTGCCCATACCTAGCTACCCTGAATACAGAGGGGATAGCATTGATACTTGATGTGAAGACTCCTTCCTTCTCTGTTGGTATTTTGAGCTACTACCTCCATGAATATAGGTCATGTTCATCAGATTGTAGCAATTTACCCTAATTTCCTTTATCAAAAATTGTTTTCTTTTTTTATCTTCCTCTAGTCGAGTTCTGATTATTAAGCCATCGAGGCCAGGTCAGAGGGGTACTATCTGCTAGTATGGGTGTTCTTGTGCATCTCCCCTCCATTCATATCAGCTGGATGCTTCACTCTCAGCTCTAGCTCTCTGTGGCCATGTCCTTGTACATTGGCTCAGGTGTCTTCAGGTCTCACCACACTGATGGGACTAATCAGCCCCTCCTCTTTTCTTTCTCATCGAGGTCAACGGGAGTCTATGGAATGTGGTTGAACTCAGCTCATTTCATAATTGCTGGATTTCCCCCTCTTCGACTCACCCGTAGACCACTGTGGTCGCCAGCAAGCTTACATGCCTGCTTATGTGTTCCCTTTGAGTTTCAATCTTAGAGGGTGGTCTGATTATTCTTTTTGCCTACCTGTATTGAGAGATTTATCTTCAAGCTCACCAACTCAGCTTCCCTTATTCACATCTACTTTTTTGCCCTTTCAGTGTATTGTCCATTTCTGAAATCTGATGTTATTCTTCTGGTTTTTTATTTGCAGGTTTGTATTGTCTCCAATCTTTTATATGTTTTCTTTGTTTCTGTAGTGTTTTCCTTAATTCTTCCTTGGTTTCAAACTTTCTGTCAATCTTTTTTTTTTTTTTATGTTTTGTTGTGAATTATATGATAGTTTACATGAGAGAACTTTAGTTTTACACTCATTCCATCGTATATCATTTCATTGCCATGGTTCCAATCCCCTCCATGCATCATCAACCAACCAAAGGGTATATCCTAGAAACCCGCCCCCTACACTCCCCCCTCCCCCCCCAATCTTCGGCCCACAGTCCCTCTCCCTCTCTGGATCCAAAGTTCCCAGCCGCTTCATCACTCCACGTCATCATCTCTGTCTCCATCTCAAGCATCTCTGCTTCTCTGGGTAGGGTCCCGCTTTCGGCTCTTCTCCGTTGATGGTCCTAGAGGCCTCTCTGTTCCTAGACTGGAGAATTAATCACTCCCTTCCTTGCTACAAAATGTCTACTTTTGCATTTCCAACCCTCATAATCAGTCCTGATAATCATTATTCACTACAGTATCACGAGTTACCCATCTGTATTTCATTTCTTCAGTTCCACCTAGACAGATTGGATAGTACTCAGTGGAGATTCTGCCTTTCTCCATGCCCCCTAGCTCTAGGTTCCCTCTTGAAAGCTTGTAAGCCAGTCACTTCTTGCCTTTGTAGTTCCCCCATCCTTATTTGTGTATCCAATGTCCAAGTTGTCCATCTCTGTCTACTCTGTGTGTGGAACGGGTGGGAATGTTTCTTGCTGTAAGGATTTGTTCCTTCTTTTGAGTCACTGCATCCGTAGGTATAGGTCAAGTTCATCAGATTGTATCAGCTCACTCTTTTTTTTTTCCTCTTCTTTCTTCTCCTGGTTGAGCTCTGATCATCCAATCATCCAGTTCAGGCCACATGGGTACCATCTGCAAGTGTGGGCGTTCTTGTGCACATGCCCTCTCGTCCCATCAGCTGGTAGCTCTACTCTCCACTCAAGTCCTCCGTGGCCATGCCACTGACTCTGGGCCCAAGAGTCCCCAGTTCTCACACTGCTTGCCAATCAGGTCCCCAACTGGGTCCACAGAAGCCCACTGAACATTGTAGGGCTTAACTTGCCGCTTCTTTGATGCTTTTACCCTACTTCCCCCTATTGGTGATGCGTGTGGTCACCATTCAGAGCGTTTATTTCTGTTGAGTCTTAGACTTGGAAAGGGGTTTGTGTTGAGAGGACCCGACCACTTGCCTTGACGTTTCCTAGGGAAGCGATTTGTTTGTTCTTGTAGTAACAGTCCATCCGCCTCTATTGTTTTGCATTTTTCCTGTAGGTCTTTCTTTCAAGAAGTATCTTTTGTTCTTCTAGCTGCTCCAGGCTGGTCTCCTCATCCTTTCAAGTGGAGATTTCTCATCTCTGGAGATCTGGATGTGGTTCAGGTTTCTACCTATAGTTTTATGTATTGCAAAGGCTCCGCA
>NW_006408764.1:4086281-4098537 GCF_000296735.1 Chrysochloris asiatica
GTTTATCTATTCTTCAGTTGATGGGCACTTTGGCTGTCTCCAACTTTTTGCTATTGTAAATAGTGCTGCTATAAACATTGGTGTGCATATATCTTCTCATGTTGTGGCTCATTTTTCTTGTGGGTAAACACCAAGTAGAGGAATTGCTCTGTCAATCATTTTTGGTACCTAAATATCATTCTCTTGAATTTGTTTTCAGGTGTTTCCAAAGCGTTTTCTTTCCCATAAAAATTTTCTGGCTCTGCCTCTTTGTCATTTGTTTGAGCCACTCTTTCCTATTTCTTTGTGTGAACAGAAACTGTTGTCTCTGAGACATTGTGGTGTCATTGTATTTGTATTTAATTGATGATTATATGTTTGTATGTTCTTAGGTACTCACCAGCTGCCTTCTGAGGGGTGTGATTAGAGAGTGGACGCCTGTGCACCACTCTCTGTTTGCCATCCATACAGCTCAGTTTAGGATGGGTTTGGCTGACGTTGGCTGTTGTTGATCAGGTATATAGCAGCTGGTGTTGGGTCTTGCCTAATGTGTTAGGCCACAGAGGGTAAGTTGTGGCTGGGCTGTTTGGGCATGGTTGCTGTCAGATGAGACAAGAAGAGAAGACATACACACAAGAGAAAGAAAGCCCAAACAAACAAACAAAATAACACTGAAAAAATAACATAGTAAAGGAGAAGAAGATAATAAATCAGGCAACAGCTAGGAAAATCAATAAACAAAAAGAGAAAAGAGGGAGGGGGAAAAAAGTCACAGAAGGTAAAAAATTACAGAAAATATAAAAAGGAAAAAAATAATTAAACACAATTATGGAGAGGGATAATGAAAAGAGAAAGAGACCAGTGAGTAGTAAAGAAAAGTAATCAATACCAAAAGAAGAAAAATAGGGTGGTGGTAGGCAAGAAACAGAAGAAAAGAAGAAAATTTGAAAGTGGAGATAGGATAAAAATAAAAGAAGGTAAAGGGAGGAAGAAGGTAAGGAAAGAACAAACAAACAAAAGCAATGAAAGTAAAGTAAAAAGTCGGGGCAGATGATAGAGCCAGAAAGGAAACACTCTGGGGGCTCTTGCCAGCATAGGAACTCACACAGTGGGTGGGCAAGGGATGAGATGATGACACTCATGGACTTAGACGGAGTTCCTGTAGTCCTAGGTGTTGTCTGTTCTGGGCAATCAATCTGGAAGTAGTTCATGCAGACTCCCAAACAGCTGGAATCAGAGTCTTTCCTTCCCAGAGGACAGTCAGGGTCAGCTGGCTCTGAGAGTTCGTTCTATTTTGGAGCTGGGCAGAACTGGTTCTGCAAGTCTGGATCAAGCCTCACCTGAATCCAGGCATTGGGGTTAATCCAGATAGTACCCAACTCACTTTGATACGGCTCACAAGTACATGGCTCACCACCATGTGTTCCTAACTGCCTGGAAAGCAGGAGCTTCACTGGGGATGTACATGGGGCTGGGCATCTTGCCACCTTTCCTACTCATTGACACTTGTTGTTGTTGGTAGACATCATTCAGTTGACTTTGACTTGTAGTGACCCTGTGCACAACAGAACAAAACACTGACCAGTCCTGGGCCATCCTCACAATCATAGCTGTTTGAGCTCATTATTGCAGTCATTGTGCCAGTCCATCTTGTTGGGGGTCTTTCTGTTTCTCTCGGACCCTCTACTTTTTCAAGCATGATGTCCTTTTCTAGGGCCTAGTTCCTTCTAATAACACATTCACAGCATTATGGCTATACTTCTTCTTCTAAGAGATTTAATTTGTCACATTTTCTATTGATTTCCCTATTAGATGAGAGAATTCTACCATCTCTCTCAGCCCCTTGCCTCATGTACTCTGTCCTGTGCCTGCAGTGCCTAATCCAGGGTTTTGGTTATAGCCCTCTACAAGGTTTACATACTTTTTGAGTATTTAGTTGCTATTTTCTTAAGTCTGCTTTCATACTTTTCCTTTCTTATCTTTTTTGTTTACTTTCACATTCATAATTTTTTCTTGTTATTTTGTTTTGGATACGTTGAGTTTTCTATGTACAAATTCTCAATGTAAAGAAAACAAAAATCCTTACCACTAGACCAATAATCAACATTCTTATCAACTGAGAAAAGACTGAAGTTGTCAAGGACTTCATTCTTCTTGGATCGACTATCAACACTCATAGAAGCAGCAATCAAGAAATCAAACAACGTATTGCATTAGGCAAATCTGCTTCACAAGATATATATATTTTTTTAAATGAATGTTTTATTGTGTGATAGTTTACGTGGGAGAACATTAGTTTTATATTCATTCTATCATACATCGATTCATTGCTATAGTTACCATCCCATCCATGCATCATCACCCAACCAAAGGGTATACCTGCACGCCCTGCCCCCCCACGATTCTCAGCACACAGTCCCTTTCCCTCTCTGGATCTCAAGTCCCAGCCACTCCATCTCTTCACGTCATCTTCTCTGCCTCCATCTCAGGCCTCACTGCTTCTCTGAGTGGGGTCCCGCTCTCCGCTCTTCTCCATTAATCTTTTTAAAGTGTTGAAGAGCAGAGATGTCAGCTTGAAGACTAAGGTGTGCCTGACCCAAGTCATGGTATTTTCAATAACTTCATATGCATGTGAAAGCTGGACCGTGAATAAGGAAGACCATAGAAGAATTGATGCTTTTTAATTATGGTGTTGGAGGAGAATATTGAAAGTGCCATGGGCTGCCAAAAGAACAAATAGATCCATTTTGGAAGAAGTGCAGCCAGAGTGCTCCTTGGAGGCCAGGATGGCCAAACTTTGTCTCTCATACTTCAGACATATTGTCAGGAGAGACCAGTCGCTGGAAAAGGATATCATGTTTGGTAATGTGGAGGGTCAGAGAAAAAGAGGAAGACCCCTAATGAGATGGATTGGCCAAGTGGCAGCATCGATGGACTCAAGTATGGCAACAGTAGTGAGGTTGGCGCAGGATCAGACAGTGTTTCCTTCTGCTGTGCATGGGGTCGCTATGAATCAGTGCAGACTCAATGGCACTTAATAACAACAAATTATCTTCAGTTTTGTCTCACATTGGAATTAATAGAGTTGATGGACATAAAATTCTAAGTTGGAAATCCTTTTCCCTTACTATTTTTAAAGAAATAGCTTCACTCTTAACTTCAAACATCATCCTGATTCTTGACTTTTCTTTAGAAAATGGCATTTTTTTTCTTTAGAGGCTTTTAGAATTTATGCTCCCTTATCCTTAAATTTCATATTGATATGTCTTGGTGGGTAGTGTCATTTTTATCTGCCCCCCTCCCTCCGCCCCAATATGCTGGGTGTTTGGTGGTTCCTTTCATGTTTTTTCTGTTCTTTCTTGCCAGTTTCCTCACAGATTTAACGTTTTCATGTTCTTGAATTTTCATTTTCTTGGTATCTTGAGAAGTATTATTTTTCTTTGAGGTTACCCTATAATCAATCTGTCAACTTTTTCCTCCATTTAAAACAGTCTATTTTATCCTGAAATCTACCTGACCTCATCATCTGGAGTTCTGTTCCTATGTTTTTACTTCTTTTCACATTGTATTTGTTTTGATCATAAACTGACTTCCCAGATCCTCTGAATTCTTTCTCATAGTTTTGTTCTGTTCTGAACTCTTGCATCTGTCAATTGAGTTTTGGGTGGTGCTGCCACATATGTTACTCTCTGGTTGTTGTCTGTTCTTGTTAATTCTCAGTCCAAAGAACTCCCTTTAGGATGTTTTGAAGCACTGGGTTGACTTTGACAAAGTCCCTTAGCTTCTGTTTATCCTGGAATGTTTTTATTACACCATTGTATTTGATTGACAGCTTTGTTGGGTGACGATTCTTGGTTGGCAGTTTTTTTTTTCTTTCAGATTTCTCCATTGCCTTCTTGGGTGCATGGATTTTGCTTTAGTGGTTCCTTTCAATTTAGAAACTCATCACTGAATTTTCTTGAATTGTTTTGATCAAGGATCAGAAAATGGTTTCTATAAGTGAGCAAGATAGCAAATATTTTAGGCTTTGTAGGCCACACAGTTTCTGTCACAACCACTCAACTCTGCTGTTGTGCAAAGGCAGACATAGGTACTGTGGAAACAATAGGTGTGGTTGTATTTTATTAAAATGTTATTATCGAAACCAGGTAGCAGGCTTACTCCTGATTCAGGTGGACACTTCTCTGTTTTTCTGGAACTCCTATTATCTTGATGTTTGAACTGGATTCGTTCTCTAATTTTCTTACCTTTTTGCTCCTATTTTCTGTCTTATTTCCTGGGGTATTTCTTCAGCTTCCTTTCTCTCAAGTTTTTCATTTTTTCTATCCAATTCCTATGTCTCAGTGTTATTTGTATGTTATTCTCTCAGTTCCCCTATGATATCCAGGTCCTGTTTAATGCATGAAGTTTCTTGCTTCTTAATTCTCTGAGAATAAGAGTGATAGGTATTTTTTCTAAGTTTCCTGCTCCCTACACAGCCTCGGTTTCCTCTAAGGTTCCCTTTTTTTCCAGTTGTTTTAGTCTCTTTCATGTTAGATACTTTCCCCACATGTCTGGAACCAGTGGATACCAGCTGACTCAAAGTTCTGTGTGGATGAGCGAGCATGTTAACTGAGGCCCTTATTGCGGGAGAATCTAGCTGGCATATTTCATTGGACAGCCTCTGAGGGCAGTGTTGTTTCTCCTGGGCTAGTCAGATTAGTATCAACACTGGACTGTGAACCACAAGGTTGGTAGTTCAAACCCACCAGTTGCTTCTTGGAAACCTTATACAGGGTTGCTATGAGTCAGAATCAACTGGAAGGCACTGAACAACAAGAACAAGAGCAATAGCCAGACTCCCCAGAGGAGTGTCTTAGGATCTTGGCTAGAAACTAGTGGCAGAATTAAAAAGGGTACCTCAGCAGCATTCAGTTACTCTTCATCCCCATGTTCAGTATTACTATCTTCAACTGTCCTTAGTGTCTGCTCATTCAGAAACCCTCTCCGTAGAAAAATGCTACAGTTCTCTGCCAAGGTGGGGGAGAGGCTGATGCCAGGCTGTACACACCAGGATGTGGGGATTTAACTGTTTATGTAACAGCAGTTTAAATCCTATGCTCACCCATGCTATAGAAGTTCCCCATATTGCCAATTTGTAAGCTTCCTGGGGAGTCTCCAAGGCAAAGAAGCTTACTTCTGCACTTTCCAGGATTCAGCTGCTTCAGGAAGGTCTGCTTGTCCATCTGCTGTCCAGCTTCCTCACTTTGATATTGTCGAATCCTCTCAAATTCCATTTATCTTATAACTTTTTAATCTTAAAATCCCTTCTATTTTAGTTACAATGAGGTTTTGTCATATAGTAAAGACATATGCACCACATTTAATTCTGCATCTCTATTACAACTATCCCCTTTTAAAATATTTTCCATTTGATCCTCTCAAATAATACAATACTAATTTCTAGTTCACCAAAATAAAGTTTTTCTTCCCTGCTTCCTTCCTGCACCTCAAGTACTTACAAATATTAGATAAGAAGCGAAATTGATCCTTTTTTCTCTCTTGTCTATTTCTGCCCAAGTAAAACTTTGAACACTTTACCTGAAGGACTGGGCTGACGTGAATATTACAAAGGTCTTCTTTTTTTATTTTGAATTGGAATTGATGAAAAGCCTCAGTAAAGAGCATGCTTTCTGTATCTGCCACTGTTCCACCCAGCTAGAAGAACAAGAGAATTTTAGAGGTTAGCACTCAACCTTCCTCTGGTAGTTTCATAATCTAGCAACTGTTGTCTTTCATTTCAATCCAACATCAGCAATATAGACTTTCTAGGTCTGTATACTGCTAGTTAACAGTAATTAGACATTTAGTTGTGCTAAAAGATTACTTTTTTACAATTCCCCAAGGTTCGTTTCATTCCAAGTCATTTCAAGAAAAAGGTCAAGTGAGAGAGGTACCCAGGATTTTATTTGTATGAGATTCACAATACAAAGAAACCTAAATCTTAGCTCCCTATTTAATCATGATCAACTTTTGTATTAAAAACCATCAATATAGACTACTGGAACTTTTTAGTCTCCTGTCTTTGGAGAACATGGCAATCCAACAGTCGGAAACTGCATTATGGGAGAACAGAAACTGAAACCGAACGGAGGTTACTCAGAGATGACTGTTCCTATCAGTGGGCAGCCATTCGACTTTCTCAGGAAGGAGATGACAACGTTTCATGCCACCCTCATTGGTGCAGTCAGTACTAAGTGAATCTATAAATGCTGAAAAAGGAGACTGGCTTAGACAAAGTACTGCTTTCTCCTGTGTGGCCATTCCACGTGACCATGGCCTGACCTCCCATGCTGTAACATTAGCACTGGCAGAGATAGGAGGTCCAAAGGCTTCAGTGGTAATTGTATCACTTGTAATATAGCTGACTAAGGAGATGAATATGTATGCTTGTTCACATAGGCAGGAATCAGGGAGATTAGAAAAAACACATACCAACCTCAACAATACACACTTGAGGTTCTGAGCCATCTTCATCCACAGGTACTAACGCCTGTCTTTTTACCCACTCCTGGATTGCATTTGTGACATGAGGGACAACTGGGAAAGAGGAAAGAAATGTGTCAATTACATTTTCCACCAGCACTGATTCTAAACAAAGGGTCTAGTCAGTATCCAGGCACTTACAAGTTGTGTTAAACTGCTGCACTCTGTCTTAATAAGAATAACAGTGGGCTCACATTTAAAAAGGCCCCAACAAATCTTTGGGCTCACCCTCTGGGCTGCTTCCTTACCAGAGTTCCAAGTTGTTACTGGAGGCACTGTAAGGGAACAAGCCCAGCATTCTGAGCCACATCTGGACGTTTGTTCCTCTGTATTCTTGGAGTAGCATAGTGGTTACGAATTGGGCTGCGAACCTTAAGGTCAGCAGTTCGAAACTACCAGCTGTTCCATGGGAGAAAGATGAGGCTTTCTGTTACTGTAAAGATTTACAGCCTCGGAAACCCTGTACCTGGTCACTATGAGTCAGAACCAACTCCACGGCACATCACCACCACCCTCTCATTGCATGCACATCAGCATAACAGGCCACACAGCCACCTATATTGCTTATAGCCAAGGCTGAAGGTGGGAGTGCTACAGCTGAGCATTTTCCTAGATGCAGGAAGCTGCCAGAACTCTATTCCATCATATTTCCAGTTACCAGAGTCTACCCTGCACTCCAGAGAGGTAGGACAGGATGGCAGAGTGGTTCAGAACATAGAGCCAAGCATCAGAATGTCTGGATTCCAATCTCAGTTCCACCATCCATTAGCTGTGTTCTTTGTGCAGACTGCATAATCATTCACAAGCACAGTTTCCCCATCTCTAAAGCAGAGGTAATGGCTCCACATAACATAAAGTGCTGGAAATTTTATAAGAGCTTATAAAATGCAAAGTAAAGTCCTTTACATGGAAGTGCTTAACAAGCGCGGGCTTTTGTTACAATCTTTGTAAAAATCATAGTTGTAGGTCTCAGACTGCAAGTGAAGGTGCGCAGATTAGTTTTACTTGCTTTGCAGATAATTAGCAGGGCCTCCTGCACAAGGATGCCAAGGAACTTAAAAAAGTTGTGGGAAAATGGAATTAAAAGACAATGGAAAATTTCCAGGAGCTTTTGAAGCCTCCTCCTAGTCCTTATCTAGTCCACATACAGGAGGCAATACAATCTTTTAAAAAATGCAAAGCAGAATTCACCCATGTTTAACTCTTCAATGGCTGCTCTCAGAGTAAAATCCAAAGCCTGGCTGAGGATCACCTCACCAACCTCTCCCCTTCATCACCCATAGTCACTGTGTCCTGACTATCTGGCCCTCACTTCGCCCTTGGGCAGACAAGCCTTTTTGGGCATTGGGCTCTTTGTATTTGCTGAGGTCGCCTCTTTCTCTTCTTCCAGGACTGGCTTCTCAGCTCAAATATCCTCTTCTTGGAGACTTTTCCTGGCTATCAGTCTAAAATGGCTTTTCCCAGACACCCTTTCTCTCCTCACCCTATTTATCTCTTGTCACAGCTCGTATGTTTTACCTGTGTGCTGTTCCACCTGTCAGGTAACTGACATAAAGGCAAGACCTGCACTGGCCTTGCTCATCCTGTATTCCCAGCTCTAGTGAGGGTCTGACAGCAGTGACAAAAATATTTGACAAAAGAAGGAATACACTGGGGGCTGAGATCAACGAACAGTGTAAGCACCATCATTATAATTCCGAGTTAATCTCTTTCTGTGTGTCAGGGACTCAGGGACACTTTACTGTCTTCATGCGAGGCAGGTACTGTTATGGTCTCCATGTTATAGACAAGGAAACCAGGCCTCATGTTTATAAAACTGGTAAATGGCAGAGCTATGATCCAAATATGACCAAATTAGCCCCAAATCTGGCTAGGGAGCCCCCAGGCCAGAACCACCTGTCCATGTGCCCCTCAGCTTTGAGCACACTTACGTCTAAGCCAAAGCAGATTCATTTCTGCAACTCAGCCACTTTTCAACAACCCCACGTTTTTAACAACAGAACATTTTCCCCAAATGAATGCTTGTGCAAAACCCCAGTATAGCAAACAGATGCAAATAGAACTGTGTGGTGAAAATCAGGTGGGCCCAGAGACTACCTGGTCAGACACTACCCTCCCATTGCCACCTCCCTCACAGTCCCCCAGCTCATGTGGCACTGATGAACAGCCTGAAAATTATAGCACATAATGGATGTCCATTTCTTTCTCACTGTCTATACACAGTAAATCCCAGATCCATAGCATATACACTACTTCGGTTAATACCCTAATCTAGTTGTCTGCATCATCTCACCCTCATCATGTGTAAGACCCACAGCTCTCAGGGTTCCTGTCATGCCACTTGGACTAAGCTGACAGCTTTGATGCCATTCACAGAGTAACTTTTTGAGTAAATTGTATGCGACCCAACCCACTGCCAGGGAGTAGATTCTAACTCATGTAGTTGTTAGGTGCCATGAAGTCGGTACCGACTCATAGCTCAACAGTGACCCTATAAAACAGAGTAGAACTGCCCCATCAGGTTTCCAAGGCTTTCCTGGTGTGGTATTGTAGGATAAGCACTGAACCACAAGGTTGGTGGTTCAAACTCATTTGCTGCTCCTTGGAAACCGTATACAGGGTAGCTGTGTGTAGTAGTTATGAATCGGGCTGCTAATCTCACAGTCAGCAGTTCGAAACAACCAGCTGTTCCACAGGAGAAAGATGAGGCTTTCTGCTCCCATAAAGATTTACAGCCTCGGAAACCCTGTTCAGGGTTGCTATGAGTTGGAACTGACTCCATGGCACATAACAACAACAACAACATGGATCAGAACACTATTTATGAAAGCAGGTTGCCACATCTTTCTCTTGCAGAGTAACTGGTGAACTGCCAACCTTTTGGTTAGCAGCTGAATGCTTTAACCACTGTGCAACCAGGGCTCCTTAACTGCAGGGCTAGTTCAGTAGCAATAACTTGACACTTCCTTGCTGAAATTACTTAAGAGGCAGATGTTTGTACTTAGGTGACACTAAACCACTCAAAGGCAAAGATAACATTACCTTTGATTTTTTTCTCCAAGTAGTCTCCATTTTGTTCCTTTTCAATGACGTGCTGGTATATCTTTCCAGTGGTCAGATTATTGTCCTTGGGGAGGTGGATGTCAAGGAACCGCTCGTAGTGACCTAGATCCAGGTCTACTTCCCCACCATCATCCAACACAAACACTTCCCCTGCAGTGAGTGGTGAAAATATTTAGGTCAGTGAAAAATACATACAGCATTCATGCACAATTCTACCACTCATCTGTCAGTTTGTTGTACTATGGTGGCTTATGTATTTGTGTGATGTTGGAAGCTATGCCACTAGTATTTTAAATACCAGCAGGGTCACCCATGGTGGACAGGTTTCAGTGGCACTTCCAGACTACGACAGACTAGGAAAAGGCAAGGTGGACCACTTCTGAATGATTAGCCACTAACCTTGTGAGTAACAGTGGAACATTGTCTGATATTGTGCCATAGATGAACCCCTCCAGGGTGGAAACCACTCAAAATACAACTGGGGAAGAGCTGAGCTGCCTCCTTAAAGTAAGTTGACCTTAATGAGGCAGATGGAGTTAAGCTCTTGGGACCTTCATTTGCTAATATGGCACAACTCAAAATGAGAAGAAACAGCTGCCAACAATCTTTAATAATCTGAATGTGGAATGTACAAAGTAAGAATTTAGAAAAATTGGAAATTGTCAAAAATGAAATAGAACACATAAAGATTGATATCCTAGGCATTAGTGAACTGAAATGGATTGGTATTGACTATTTTGAATCAGATAATCACATGGTTTACTATGTGGGGAGTGAAAAATTCAAGATTAATGGCATTGTATTCATCGTCAAAAAGCACATTTCAAGATCTAGTTTGAATTACAATACTGTCTGTGATAGAATAACATCCATATACCTACAAGGAAGACCAGTTAATACCACTATTATTCAACTTTATGCACCAACCGCAAAAGCCAGTGATGATGAAATTGAAGTCCTGGAGTGGTCATATAGGTTAAGCAATGGACTGTTAACTACAATGTCAGCACTGCAAACCTACCAGTCACTTCTCAGAAATCTTATACCAGGTTGCTATGAGTCAGAACTGACTCCACAGCACTTAGCAACAATAACAACTTATTGAGTCTAAAATTGATCAAACATGCTATCAAGATGCATTGATAATTACTGGTGATTGGAATGTGAAAGTTGGAAACAAAGAGGAAGGATCAGTAGTTCAAAAATATGGCCTTGTTGATAGAAAAGATGCTAGAGTTTACATCATAGAATTTTGCAAGGCCAGTGATTTATTCATTGCAAATAACTTTCTTCAGCAACATAAAAGGTGAACACATGTGAATCTCACCAGATGGAATACAGAGGATCAAACTGACCACATCTTGGGGAATAGACAATGGAGAAGATCAATATCATCAGTCAAACAAGGCCAGGTGCTGACTGTGGAACAGACCATCAATTGCTCATATGCAAGTACAGGCTGAAGCTGAAGAAAATGAAAACAAGTTCACAAGACCCAAGATAAAACCTGAATTAGAGACCAGCCCAAGAACAGATATGATACATTAGACATTAGTGATCAAACACCATAAGAGTTGGGAATGACATCAAGAACATCAGACATGACCAAAGCAAAAGGTCATTAAAATGACAGGAAAAAAAGAAAAGACCAACATGAATGTCAAAAATACTCTGAAACATGCTCATTAGTGTACAGAAGCTAAAGTGACTAGAAGAAATAAGGAAGTAAAAGAGATGGGAAAAAATTTCAAAGGGCAGTTTGATAAGACCAAGTCAAATATTTTAGTGAAATGTGCAGAAACCTAGAGTTAGAAAATCAAAAGGGAAGATCATGCTGAGTTTTCTCAAGCTGAAAGAACTGAAATAAAAATAAAAGCCTCAGGCTGCAATATTGAAGGATTCCAAGGGCAAAATATCAAATGACACTGAAAACATCAAAGGAAGGTGGAAGGAAAACACAGTCACTGCATCAAAAAGAATTGGTCAAATGCTCCATTATTTAAAGAGGTAGCATATGATCAAGAACCAATGGCTCCAGTAACTGACGGAATACAGATTGAAATGTTTCAACAAACGGAGGCAGCTTTGTAGGTGCTTACTTGTCTATGTGAAGAAATTTGGGAGACAGCTATCTGGCCAATTATTTGAAAGAAATCCATATTTGTTCCCATTCCAAAGAAAGGTGACCCAATGGAATGTAAAATTATCAAACGATATCACTGATACCACATATAAGTAAAATTTTGCTGAAGATAATTCAAAAGGATTGCAGCAATACATAGACAGGGAGTTGCCAGAAATTCAATCTGAATTCAGAGGAGGATGTGGAACGAATGAGGGATATCATTGCTGATGTCACATGGTTCTTTCCTGCAAGTAGAGAAAGGTGTTTATTTGTGCTTTATTGACAATGCAGAAGCATTCAACTGTGTGGATCATAATAAACTATGGATAACATTGTTACTCAGGGAGGAAGTCCAAAGTGCATTGAAAGAATTGGCAAAGAACAAGGCACTAGGGATTGATGGAATAAAAATAGAAATCTTTCAAGAAAGTGAGGCAGCACAAGAGGCACTCACTCATCTCTGTCAGGAAATTTGGAAGACAACTATCTGGCCAACTGATTGGAAGAGATCCATATTTATGCCCATTCCAAAGAGAGGTGACCCAACGGAATGCAGAAATCATC
>NW_006408764.1:4102680-4103949 GCF_000296735.1 Chrysochloris asiatica
CTATCTACCCTGTATACAGAGGAGATACCATTGATACTTGATGTGAAGACTTCTTCCCTCTCTGTTGGTATTTTGAGCTACTGCCTCCATGAATATGGTCAAGTTCATCAAATTGTAGCAATTTACACTCATTTCCTTTGTCAAAATTTGTTTTCTATTTTATCTTCCTCTAGTTGAGTTCTGATTATCAAGCCACCGAGGCTACGTCAGATGGGTACTATCTGTGAGTTTGGGTGTTCTTGTGCCTTTCCCTCCCTTCATATCAGCTGCATGCTTCATGCTCAGCTCTAGCTCTCTGTGACTATGTCCTTGTCCATGGGCTCAGGTGTCTTCAGGTCTCACCACACTTTGGACCAACCAGCTCTTCCTCTTCTCTCTCTCATCTCCAGGTCAGTGGGAGTCTATGGAAAGTGATTGAAGTCAGCCCATTTCTTCATTTCAGGCTTTTCCCCTCTTCGACTCACCAGTAGACCAATGTGGTCACCAGCAAGCTTGCATGCCTGCTCATGTGTTCCCTTTGAGTTTCAGTCTCAGAGGGGGTTTGTCCTGAAGGTACTTGATGGCTTGCCTTGATGCTTCCTGGTGAACAACTTGCGTATTCTTGTAGTAGCCAGTCATACTGACATTTTTGGTTTGGGTTTTTCCTGATGATCTTTGTTTGAAGATGTATCTTCTGTTGCTCATGCTGTTCCAGGCTGGACTGCTTGCCCTACCTAGTGGGAATGACTCACCTCAGAAGGTTCTGGATGGGGCTCAGGATTCCACCTAAGGTCCTATACATTGCTAAGGCTCCACAAGAGGCCTATTTCACTGGACAAGTTCTAGAACCCCTTTTAGGTATTCCAATCAGTTATAGGCTGAAGACAGGCTTACAAGCTTTCTGTAATCATATTTCCCGACATTCCTTTCTATCCATTCAAGTGTCCATTTTACAATAGTAGGCAAGGGAAACCAATATTCATAAGACAGTCAAGCATCATAGTATTATTTCCCCTCTTCATACTATGCCTCAATCTCTGTATCACAGAACCCTTTGTCCCAAGGTTGAGCATGCATCACTATTTACTTCTGTCCTATTTAGCCCATGCAAACCTGTCTGTGTTCCCCTATCTACCTTGTTCTTCTACCCCCCTCTTGTATATTACCCTCCCCAACACCTAAACTATGATGTGTCTGCTCCCTACCCTGTGCTCTACCGTCACCTCCATCCACCTCTCCCAACCCCCCTGCCCCACCCTCACCAATAACAAACAAATTATATATATATAT
>NW_006408764.1:4105154-4106640 GCF_000296735.1 Chrysochloris asiatica
TCATTATGATCAGCTCTACTTTGAGGTGGCAGCTCCTCCCCAGTTGTATTTTGAGTGCCTTCCAAACGAAGGGATTCATCCTAAAGCACTATATCAGACAATGTTCTACCACTGTTCTTAAGGTTTTCAGTGACTAATCCTTCAAACGTGGTCTGCCTTTCCTTCTTTCTAGCCTTAGTCGGGTAGTTCTGCTGAAACCTATTCACCAGGGGTGACATTGCTGGTACTTAAAATACCAGTGGCATAATTTCCAGAATCAGCCACTACAGCTTGACAACCGACAGACAAGTGGTGAAGCACCTTTTTAGAAGGTAGGAAATGAAGTGATGTGATGTAAATGGTACACACAATTTCTAAGGACTACATAATCTTCCATGTAGTACATAATCATTATCTTAAGAAAAAAAAGGAATGCATTTTGCTTACCATGCTCATAAGGAGATAATGTTCCTGCATCAATGTTAATATACGGGTTGATTTTGACAAAAGTTACATGTAAACCACATGACTTCAGTATTGTGCCAACACTGCTAGCAATGATTCCTTTTCCAATTCCTGATATAACACCACCAGTAACGAGAATATACTTCATTTTAGTTTTTTACCTGGAAGAAAGAAAAATTGGATAAAATATATCTTAACCACTCAATTTATATGAGTTCAAATACCACCTCTGCTACTAACTGGCTATGAGCCTTCTTGAAGCCTTGGTTTCAGTGTCTGTCAAATGTAATTGACTCCTAAAGTGTGTTATCAGGTTTATGAAATGTGATCATACCAAATATTTAAATTGTAGAACACTGAACAACTTTAGGCAAATATGAGTTTAAAGAGGCAACTGCTGCTCAAATAATGTAGCTTTTGTTTAAAATTTTGATGCCTAACAACTTGGAGAGTCAACCTAAAACCCAACAAACAAAATAGCTGATAGAACACTATGCGCCAAATGTTGACTAGCATCACTGTGGAACATTGGTATATCCAGATACTTGGCTCCTTTTCTTTTCTTTTAAAGTTTACTTTGTAAATTATGTGAGTTTACATGGGAGAACATTATCTTTTTATTCATCCTATCATATTTCATTTCATTGCAATGATTACAATCCCCTGCATGTACTATCAAACAACCCCTGTGTGCATACCTGCTCCCCGGCCATCAGCACACAGCTCCTCTCCCTCCTTGAGTCTAGAGCCCCCAGCCACTCCACTTCTCCACATCATCATCTCTGCCTCCATCCCTGGCATTACTGGTTCTCTGGATAGGGTCCCACACTTCTCTTTTCTCTCTTGATGGTTCCAGGGACCTCCGTTCCTGGACTGCAAAATCAACCACTCCCCTCCTTTTGTTACAAAACGTCTACTTTTACCTTTCCAACACTCACAGTCAGCCCTGATATCAATCATTCCCTATTGAACCACAAGAATCTTATCTCCATCACCTTTTATCAGCCCCATCCAGACAGGCTGGAAACCACTCAGTGGAGAT
>NW_006408764.1:4107115-4109035 GCF_000296735.1 Chrysochloris asiatica
GAGTTCTGATCATCCAGCCATTGACTGGCCACTTTTCTTACATGAGAGAAAAACACCAAAAATCCAGTCTTGAATAAGTATGTCAATACCCAGTAAAAGTAACAATGTTTTTGGTTAAATTACAGGGTACCAGCAAGAAAATACAACTTCTCTAGGTTATGAGTAACAGTAACATTTTCTTTTAATTATAGGTAGATCTCATCTGTTATTTAATAACTTCCTCCTTGTCACCAACCTCTCCCAGAAATGCCCTAAAGAGACACTGTATGTATTGGGGGAAAGGAACATCAGAACAGTAAACCCGTATGAAGTCTGCTGTGAGCAGAGGACTTAAAGAGAGACTGTTGTTATTGTTGTGAAGTGTTGTCAGGTTGGTTCTGACTTATAGCAATCCTGTATAGGGTTTCTGAGGAGCAGCTGGTGGGTCTGTACTGCTGACCTTACAGTTAGAAGTTCAGCACTGATCCTACAGTGTCACATCAGGACTTGATTAAATTCACAGAGTTAGGTCAGTCAAAGCAGGGAATGGAAGGAACAGGCTTGATAAGCAATAAAAGGGATGAATGCAAAGATAACAGAATCAATAGGAAGGTGAAAATATCAGAGGTGAGGAAATGTCAGCAGGCTTTCCAGGCAGGGTTTATTGCTGGTCCCCAGCTTCAGGGGCTCCAAAACATCATTTGGTCAGCAAACACATATGTAATGAAAATGAGAAACACAGTCACTAGGTAGTAGAGAATGCTTGCTTTGTGTGGTCAGTATGTTTTTCTCATCTAGCAACATTCTATGTGAAACTAAGTTATGATAAAAACAATCTGGTGGTGGTTATGTGCCGTGGAGTCGATTACAACTCACAGTGACCCTGTACAGGGTTTCCAAGACTGTAAATCTTTATGGGAGCAGAAAGCCTCATCTTTCTCCCACGGAACAGTCTGATTCGTAACCACTACGCTAAAAACAAACTAAGAAAGGAAAAAGGGGGATGATGGTGTTTGGCTTGGGAAATCCCCTCATCCCTCACCCTGCCTCACTTCTTCACAGGAAATGAATGAACTGGAAAGGAGGTAAGAAAGCTCTGAATGTCTTTCCTCTCATGTGGTAAGGAAACTACCCTCACCACTTCCTGCTCTTTCTATCCACTGTTGTAGTATTCCCCAAAACTAGTTCTATTGCTTCCCCTAAATGGGATCTCCCAAAGGGGGTTTAATGAGAAATACATTGGAGAAATGCTGGTGAGACAAATCAACCGGTTTCTTTACTGCTTTTTAAAGGTGCACTGTGATCTCCCCCAAAGAGTATACAGTATGCCATCTCCCCTAACTTGTTTGACCATAAGTACTTATTAATTGGAACAAATACTACCATTTTACAATCGAAAGATGCCTATTGATACATGATGCAGAAAACATCAAAAGAAGATGGAAGAAATACACAGAGTCACTGTACCAAAAGGAAATGGTTAATGTTCAACAGTTTCAATAAGTAGCATATGATCAAGAGCCAATGATACTGAAGGAGGAAGTCCAAGGTGCATTGAAAGAACTGGCAAAGAACAAGGCACCAGGAATTGATGGAATAAAAATTGAAATCTTTCAAGAAAGTGACAGGAGGCACTCACTCATCTATGCCAAGAAATTTAGAAGACAGCTATATCTGGCCGACCGATTGGAAGAGATCCATATTTGTGCCCATTCCAAAGAGAGGTGACCCAATGGAATGTGGAAATCATTGGACAATCTTTGATATCCCATGCGAGTAAAGTTTTACTAAAGGTAAAACAGAACCGGCTGCAAGCATGCATTGACAGAGAACTTCCAGAGGTTCAAGCCGGATTCAGAAGAAGCCGTGGAAAGAGGGATATCATTGCTGATGTCTGATGGATCTTGGCTGAAAGCAGAGAATATCAGAAAGATGTTTACC
>NW_006408764.1:4110795-4124478 GCF_000296735.1 Chrysochloris asiatica
TGAGGTTGGCCTAGGACCGGGCAGTGTTTCATTCTGCTGTGCATATGGTCGTTATGAGTCAGTACCAACTCGATGGCACCTAACAACAACAACAACATTGATATATGACTATCACAGTTAGCTACATGTTGTGGTGCTGTGGGTTAATGCACTGGACTATAAAGTCAATTTGAACTGCAAGGTTGGTAGTTCAAACTCACCAATCACTCCTCGGAAACCCTATATAGGGTCGATATGGTTCAGAACTGACTCAATTGCATTAACAACAACAACAACAACAACCAGACATAACCCTGACTGAGATTATACCCTGGTTTTACTGATTAAATTTTGAATGTCCCTAGACATTTTTCAGTCAGATTTTTTATTGAAGAGTTGCTTCTACAGAAGACTAGTGTTGGTTGTGTACCATCTAAAGAAGAGTTGTTCCAATGGCCCAGTTTTACTCTTTGGGGAAGATTCTTGCCGTCTTCCACAATGCCTGACAATAATATTGCCTTGTCCATAAGATCCGGTGGGAATTAGGGAGGACTCATTTGCTCACATTTACAGGTTACCTTCTTTTGGGTTACTGTGCCTGCACACTGTGGGAACGACAGAAATGCATCAGATTTAGGACCTAATCTCAAGTTGTAGCTATACATTTTGAGACATGAAACACTATGGGTAAAATAAATATGAAATCCACTGGTGGTGAAAAGCCGATGGGCAAAATGCAAAAGGTATGAAGGGGAAAGAAGACCACAGGAAGCTTTCAGTGCCAAGACCCAAGGGAAAGGACAGTGGCCATCAGAGGAAGGTAAGGACAGGAAGTCCAGCTTGCTCCTGTGGTATAGACCTGAGATTTGCAATGGATCTTGTAGGATTAGTCATCTTAAAAAGTGTGGGAAAGGGAAGAGCAAGAGCAGCATGGGTAGCAAGGTGAGGGCCACTGGGGCAGGGTCAGTTTTGCCAGAGAAGCACAAGGGATGGAAAGGTAATACGCAAGTGGCCAATCATGAGGGAACCTGAACGCCCAACTCTATGCTTTATTCTGCAGGTGATGGGGAAAGATTCTGGAAGGTTTTTATACACACAAGTAATATAAATCAAGATGCTGCAGAAAAATCCAACAGAAGATGGGGTGGGGGTGGGTGGGGTAGAAAACCACAATCTAGAAATTGAACTTTTTTTTTTTTTTCAGAATTATTCAGAGTTGAGTTTGTGCAGAACTTGAGATTTCAGTTAAGTCACTTAAGCTGCTGGAAAGCCTGACTTCTCACATCTGTAAAATGAAGTGATAATCTTTCAGCTTTGGCCACAGCTGGCTGTCCAAACTTTCTCTATTGAGGGAGGTGGCCGTTATGTGACGCACACCTAGCAAATCCTCCCCAACAGCCTACTGAAGTTTTTCTCAACTGCTTTCCACAGGCTGCCAGCTAGAGCCATCTGATGATCACAGCTCCAGCCCATCTTTCCTGCCAGGCCTTCTGAACCTAAAGCCACTGGAAGTGTCCCAGAGGCATTTAAAAGGGAAGACTAAAAAACTGCTGGATCCCCTTCCCCCACATCAGCCCTGCTATCTGCTGATTTAGGTGAACGAAGCGTCCAGAGACAAACAGGTAATCTAGTTAACATTCAGGATAGGGAACAGTGGTGATCCAGTGTTGGAAGGATCCAAAACCTCTCTTTTGGGCCATGGCAAAACTCTCTTAACAGGTTCTCTTGGGATCAATTTGAGTGATTGGCCTGAAACACAATCTGACCAATTTCTTCTGGAGAAGTAACTAAGAATACTGACATATAGAAGTGGCACACACGACAACAACAGTAGCCCTCCGCTCTGAGTCGAAAAAATGTTCCGGATGGGCTTGGGTGTGCTTTACGGTCACACATTCTATGGACACTGTATTTACTGAAGTAGTGGGATGCTGTTAAAAAACCAAACCAAACCTACTGTCTTGAGTTGGTCCTGACTCATAGCAACACTATGTAGTGTGTCTGAGGATGTAAATCTTTATGGGAGCAGAAAACCTCATCTTTCTCTCATGAAGTGGCTGGTGGGTTTGAACTGCTGACCTTACAGATATCCTGTATCATTCCAGGACTAAAATGAACCCGGCCACTTTTCTAGATAATCCCTTTACAGTTTGTTTCCCCTTAGATTTCCACCATCTCCTCCTTCCTGGCCTTGTCTCCTATTTTCATGAGAAATCCTTCCACAAACTCCCACCACCATTTATGTTAACCAGATTTCCTCTGAGCACATAAGTTTTCCCTCTTCTGTTACTGTAGGCAAAATATCCATGCTCCTGGAAAAAGTCCGCCTCTCCTTGTATTGAGTGCCCTGTTCTCTCACCAACTGAAGAATATTACCCTATCTCCTCCATCATCAATTTTCCCTCTCTACAGGATTATTTCCTCTGGCTTGGTGCAAACATACTGTCATTTCTTCTACCTTAAAACAAAACTACACCTTTCTCTTGACTCCACATCCTTTTCTAGCCACCCCGCCACTTCTCTGTACTGTTTTTCAGCACAGCTCGTGGTAAGTCCTTTGCACTTGTCACTGATCCTTTTCTCCCACATTCACCTCACTCTGGTCATGTTTTTGTTCATCTGTTTCCATGGAACTTACTCTTGTTAAAACTTACCTAAGAAGCACACCAACCTAAGTGTGATCAAAGGATTTTAAAGAAAAGCCACGACCAAGGATGGAATGTATGAGTGTCTAAAATCTAAAGCACTTGCTTTGTGGAAGGCAGTGATCTACAGCTGGAGCCTTAACTCCATTTGAATTTTGACATAAATTTAGACTGCATTTTAAATTCTTTTAAGTAACTTTTCCAATGCTTGTTGATCATTAAACAAACAATGTGGCTATGCTCAGATAAATCCAGGCAAATCCAAGCTATGCTTGGATACATCTGGGCAAGCCCGGGAAGGAGCAGCTTGTCCTCAGGAAGAATATGGTTGAAAATAGATTTACTCGTATACAGAAAAATGCATACACAGAAACTTGCCTGGGTGTGCCCTTTATGATTTACCTAAAATAGCCAATCAGAAGAACTTACTTTAGATTTTAGCTAGACTTTAGCTAGCTAATCAGAATATTTTTTACATTTAGTTCCTGATATTAAGCCCTGCGTGGCCTCTGACTAATGTAATACTGGGTTGAGAACCAAAAAAAAAAAAAAAAAAAAAATGACTTCTGTGACCTCAGACCTCTTTTGGGTACACTAGCCTAGACGTCATTCTCTAATGCCTGTTTACAGTGTTCACAATTCCCAGACACAGTAGCAGTGTTGGTGGTATGTGCATAGGCTGGGAGCACTTTGTGTGTATATTTGCGTAGTTGGGCTGCGTGAGTATTACCAAAAAAAAATTTTTTTTAGTGTTTAAAAAAAAATTGTTGAGTGCTCTGCAAACCTTCACCCAATTCACAATATAAAAATTAAAAAGTTATGGAATTTTTCCACAAACTTTTTGCCCCCCTCTTGGTATACAACTATTATAGTATTCAAGAACACATTGAGGGTGAAAAATCCAACAAAAAAGAGAGGAAAAGTCTCTTTATAAAAACATGTTCTCAAGTATGTTTTCTTTCTAAGTAAAAAATATTATAGCTAATATCCTGGTGTGGCACTGTCGGCTCAGCACTGGACTGTGAATCACAAGGTCGGCAGTTCAAACCCATCGGCTGCTCTTTAGAAATCCTATACAAAGTTGCTGTGAGTTGGAACTGACTTGATGGCACTTTACAACAACAACAATATCATCACACATCCCAGATTTGGGGAAGACAGTTATAATTCCCCAAATTTCAAATTTTCAATAAAAATAATGTGTCACATGTATAACTAGATATGATTTTATCATTTGTGCCCTAAGAAAACTCTTCATGTAAATTAACGGGCAAATGAGAAAATAAACAATTTTCAGATCATAAGTCCATGGCAAACAGGACTCATTTCTGGCATACCATGAGTCCACCAAAACACTGTCCCCAAAAAAATTTTCTGTGGAGTTGCTCTTGGCAACCCAAAGTGTGTCAGAGTAGAATCTGGATTTTCAATAGCTGATATTTAGGAAGTAGATCAACAGGCCTTTTTGGCTGAGGCAACTGTGGGTGGACTTGTAACTTCGAATCTGATTTGCAGCCTAGCAATCCTTTGAACCACACACAGACATACACAAAATCAAACACTAATGTAGCTACTTCTAAATGCAAACTGAATCTATACCTTTGAATCAATTCGGACTCACAGTGAGTCTATAGGACAGACTAGACCTACCTGTAGGTTTTCCAAGGTTGTAAATGATGAAGGAAGGAGGCTGCCACAGCTTTCCCTGCCATAGCTTGTGGGTTTGAATTGCCAACCTTTTTTTTTTTTTAATTGTTTTATTGTGAATTATGTGATAGTTTACATGGGAGAACATTAGCTTTACATTCATTCTATCGTATATTGTTACATTGCCATGGTTACAATCCGCTCCATGCATCATCAACCAACCAAAGGGTATACACTATGAGCCTTGCACCTCGGTCGACAGCACACAGCCCCTCTCCCTCTCTAGGTCTAGAGTTCCCAGCTGCGCCATCTCTCCACGTCATCATCTCTGCCTCCATGTCTGGCGTCACTTCTTCTCTGGGTAGGGTCCCACACTCCATTCTTCTCCCTTGATGGTCTCAGGGGCATCCACTCCTAGACTGCAAACTCAACCACTCCCCTCATTTTGCTACAAAACATATACCTTTATATTTCCAACCCTCACAGTCAGTTCTGGTAACAATTATTCACTATTTTACCATATGGGTGCTATCCCCGTCTCCTTTCATCAGTCTCAGGCAGACAGATTGGATACCACTTAGTGGAGATTCTACCTTTCTCTGCGCCCTCTGGATCTAAGCTCCCTCTTGAAAGCTTGTAAGCCAATCACTTCTTGCCTTTGTAGCCGCCCCCCATCTTGGGTAGCCAATGTCCAAGTTGCCCATCCCTGTCTACCCTGTGTATTGAAGGGGTGGGAATGATCCTCACTGTAAAGATTTGTTCCCTCTTTTGAGCTACTGAATCCATAGGTGTAGGTCAAGTTCATCAAATTGTATCAGATTACTCTGTTTTCCTCTTCTTTCTTCTTCTAGTTGAGCTCTGATCATCTTCATTGAAGTCAGGTCAAGTGGGTATTATCTGCAAGTGTGGGTGTTCTTATGCATATGCCCTCTCTTCTTATCAGCTGGATGGTTCATTCTCCACTCTAGTCCTCTGTGGCTATGTCACTGACTCTGGGCCCAAGAGTCCCCAGGTCTTGCCAAGTTGCTGTGAATTGCCAACCTTTTGTCTAACAGCCCAGTACTTAACAACGGCACCACCAGAAATCTTGTAGAACCACACAGGGGCATCCAAAGAAACATAAAATTTAAGCAAAAATTGTGTGCTTGCTATACAAACAGCTTCAAGACAAACTCCCACCACTTACTTCTAACCAAGTTGTAGCTCCTAGACCTTTCCAGGGTCAAAATTCTAGAGGCAGAGCATTCGGTCCACAGTACTTACTCATCACAGTGCTTGGCACATAGTAGGTCCTCGATAAGTAATTGAAGAACTCAATTAAGACTATGAAATTACCTTGTGAATTTGAATATCCTTATGGTCTGGGTTTTTCCCATCTATCCAAACATGAACATTCTTACACACACACACACAAATACTGTATTTCAACTTGTGGGAAGATACTCTGAGAGCAATCTTTACATCAACTCAGCTCAATAATCCAAATCTCAAATATTTCTCCTCGGTTTGTGAATATTACTCATGAGTCAGTTCATCACTGTTCTCCTAGTGCCCACCAGGCATCTAGCATTCTCCCAACTGACCTAACCTAATAATGCTATATCGCTGGACAGACTAGAGGTTGAGAAATTTAGAACCAGCAAGCTGTATATATAAAACTCACCAGTTATTCAAACTCGGTCTCTTATGTCTTAATGAGGCGAGGCTCCAGACAACTGTATTTAAGATCTAAGATTTGTCTGCAAGAGCAATGGCTTATACTTCTTTCATTACTATCTTAATCACTTGAAAGGCATCCTTGAAGTCTGGGGGCAAAATGGACTCACAGCTATTCAACACCCCCCTACTATACATAATTAGCAGCTACACATAATGAAACTTTAATTACCCAATTAAAAAAAGTACTTGTGTTCCACATGGCTGTAACAAATCTGAGCTCTAGAGGACCTGGGAAAATAACCATTATAATATGGATTTTAATGGATCGCTCTGAGTCGGAATGGACTTGACTGCACGTAGCAACAACAAGAAGGTTGATTAGGGTGATGTACCAAGAGTGATAGTCTAGAGAAGAAGTTAAGGACTTCTACAACTTTGTTTTTGGAGTATAACATACATACAAAAAAGTGTACGGCTGATTTTTAGAATTAGATTGCCAGGGTTTTCCTCTCAAACATCCAACTTTTTACACTTAACCTCAGCATTCAGCTGAAAGATCAGCATTATCAGCACCCAGACGCTCCCTCGTTCCCCTTCCAGTTATCATCCACTAGCATATCCATCACTCTGCCTTCTAACACCGTAGGTGAATTCTCTCAGTTCTCTTTTAAAAAGCTCTCCTTAGAAGAACATGGTAATCTGTGAAAGCTTTGAGAAGAATTTTAAGATTCACATTTTCTTTGGCTCCTAAAAGTTGTACTTGTCTCTTCTCCCTCTTCTCTCTGCTATAGGCCAGATCCTGTTCCTTTTTTAGGTAAATAAATCATCTTCTCCTGCTTCTTATTGTGCAAACAAAACAAATGAGTCAGTGAAATGGGTATCTGCTTCATTTATTTGTGAAACATTGACCAGCATTTCCCACGTATTGGACACTGTCTGAGGCACTAGAGTTACAAAGATGATCAGCACACCGAGGTCAGTATTGTACTGAGAGGGGAGGAGTGGATTGCTGCTGAGTCAGAGGCAGGAGGAGCTCAGTTCATGTTGTTGTATGCCATGGGTTCTGACGCACAGCGTACCCAAGGCCTCTGGACTGTATTTTCCCAGTTCCTAACCATGACCCACTACCTCCAACCCATACTTCCCCTTCCTCATGCTTGTCCACCCTTGATTCCAACCCATATCCCCCTCATCCACCCAGCCCCTGTCAAGAACCCCATCTCCATTTCATGGCCCCTAGCCCAGATAAGGGCTGCAGGATAAGCACTGGACTGCTAACCAAGGGTCAGCTGTTCAAACCCAGTAGTCAGTCCTCAGAAACCCTACACTGTTGCTGTGAGTCAGAATTGAAGCCACAGCATTTAACAACAGCAGCAGCAGACCAGAGCTTGGAACATGGTCCTGGGTAAGTAATTGTAAAGTGAAATGGATTTGCTTAGGATACACTTTCAGTATAACCCCAAGCGTTATAGCCAGTACTTACTTCCAAGTAGTCCTATCCCATCCTTTCTCCTGTAGGGTGCCATCCCCAGGAAACTTGGGGTTTAATTAGTCTCATTTGTCCAAGTCCATTTCTAGTACAAGAGACCCAATTACTCTGTAGTCTGCAGCGCCTTCTCTCTAAACCTCATCAAACCAAATCCCCGGCTCTGAGTAGGTTCCCACTCATAATGACCCCATAGGGTATAGTGGAACTGTTCCTTAGGGTTTTTGAGACTGAATCTTTAGGTAGCAGACTGCTTTATTTGTCTCCCTCAGCTGATGGGTTGGAACAGTGGCTAACAGTCCAATGCTTAACCTGCGGTACCACCAGGGCTCCCCTTTATAAGCACTCACCTCTAAATAAGAAGAAAGAGCTGAGCTGTAGATCTTCCAGTACCAAAGTTGTGTGACTTTGAAGAACAAATCTCCAGCTTTTCAGATCCCACCATCTCCCACCCCTGGGTCCACCTTTTTCTCCCCCATCAAATTAGATATGAGTCTGCTCCAATTAGAAAAGGCCACTCCCTGTTCCCCAGGCCTGACTTAGGAGCAGTCTTGTAGGACTGTGTGATTAGATAAACAAAGGGTGGGTCAGCCTCACTTTTTTTGTGTAGCATTGCTGATGGGTGGAATGGGGGAAGGGAGGGCCTGGAAATAAGAAGTAAGTGAAAATATAGAATAAATGCTGCATAGTACTGTTGTAGGGGAAAAAAGAGACCCTATCTTCCAATATATAAATATTACGTTGATGGTGTAAAGTGCTGTTGTGTTGGTTTTGATTCGCAGAAACCCTGTATAGGGTATCCAGGGAACAATTGATGGGTCTGAACCACAGACATTTCTGTCAGTAATCCAGTACTTATCCTACAGTGCTACATCAGGACCCCATATAAATATTATGGTGGTGGTGATATGCTGTGGAGTCGGTTCCGACTCATAGAGACACTGTATAAGGGTTTCCAAGGTTGTAAATCTTCACAGGAGCAGAAAGCCTCATCGTTCTCCTGCAGAACCTCTGGTAGTTTCAAACTGCTGACCTTAAGGTTAGCAGCCCGACTTGTAACCACTACACTATCAGAGCTCCTTATGTAAATGTTATAGAGACTATAAAGTCCAAACAGGAGTTAAAAAAAAAAGAGAAACATAGATCACCCAGGTGAGGGAAATCATGGATGATGGCATGATGAGTTTCCAAAGTTCTCTATCTATGTGCTGAGCTTTTGTAGAGCACAGAGAACAAAGGACTCTCCTGCCACAACCAAGCTGATGGCAATAATACATCACATACGCATGCTGGGCCTACAGAAAGCAGGGAGCGGATTATACCATCTAGGAAAGTTTACAGACTGTCTCTGAGGCTCTCAGGGTATGTCATCACAACCAGGTGACTGTTAAGGGGTGAGCCCAAGAATGTTCCTGTGAGGGTTGACTGAGGGAAGTGGTCTCAAACCCACTTTAAAATATACTCTGCTTCTAACACCACTGCTTGTCTTTCAGTTTCTCATATTGTGGTGGCTTCTATATTGCTCTGATGCTGGAAGCAATGCCACCAGTATTTGAAATACCAGCAAGGTCACTCATGATGAACAAGTTTCAGTGGTGCTTCTGGACTAAGACAGACTTGGAAGAAGGAGATGGGAATACTTCTGAATGTGTAGTCACTAAGAACCTTATGATACATTACATTGTCAGGTATGGCCCCAGAAGATGACAATATTATGAAGAGCAGCAGAACATTGCCAGATATAGTGTCAGAAGATGAGACCCTCAGGTTGGAAGGCACTGAAAATATGACTAGGGAAGAATTGCTTCCTCACATTACAGGTGACCAAAATGATGTGAATGGAGTAAAGCTTTGGGGACCTTCATTTACTTATGGGGCACAACTCAAAGTGAGGAGAAACACCTGCAAACATTCATTAATAATTGGAATATGGAATGTATGATGTATGAATCTAGTAAAAGTGCAAATTTTCAAAAATGAAATGGAATGCATAAAGATAGGTATCCTAAGCATTAGTGATCAGAAATGGACTGGTATTGGACATTTTGAATCAGAGAATCATGATTTACTGTGCTGGAAATGAAAATTCAAGACAAATAGTGTCACATTCATCGTCAAAAAGAGTAAGATCTATGTTGAAGTACAATGTTGTTTGTGATAGTCTAATATCCGTATGCCTACAAGGAAGACCAGTTAATACCACTATTATTCAGATCTACATACCAACAACCACTAAAACCAGTGATGATGAAATTGAAGAATTCTGCAAACTCTTCAGTCTGAAATCAATCAAATGTGCAATCAAGATGCATGGATAATAACTGGTGATTGGAATATGAAAGTTGGAAAAAAAGAGGAAAGATCAGTGGTTGGAAAATATGGCCGTGGTGATAGAAATGATGCTGGGATTCACATGATAGAATTTTGCAAGGCCAATGATTTATTCATTACAAATACCTTTTAGACTTTACCAGATGGATAACACAGGAATTAATTTGACTTTTTCTGGGGAAGACACAATGGAAAAGTTCAATGTTGTTGTTGTTGTTAAGTGCCGTCGAGTCGGTTCCGAACCATAGCGACCCTGTACAGGGTTTCCGAGGGTGTAAATCTTTACGGGAGTAGAAAGCCTCATCTTTCTCCTGCGGAGTGGCTGGTAGTTTCGAACCGCTGACCTTAAGGTTCGCAGCCCGATTCGTAACCACTACGCTACCAGAGCTCCTTATCATCTGCCAAAACAAGGGAAGGGGCGGACTGTGGAAGAGACTGTCCATTGTTAATATGTAAATTCAGACTGAAGCTGAAGAAAATTAATACAAGTCCATCAGAACTAAAATATGACCTTGAATATATTGTACCTAAGTTTAGAGACCATCTGAAGAACAGATTTAATGCATTAGACACTAATGATTAAAGACCAGACGAGTTGGGGGATGACATCAAGAACATCATGAAGAAAGTAAAAAAGGTCATTAAAAAGACAGGAAAGAAAGAAAAAAAAAGATAAGTGGATGTCATTAGAGCCTCTGAAACTTGCTCTTGAATGTAGAGATGCTAAAGAGAATGGAAGAAATGAAGAGGTAAAAGAGCTGGACAGAGCATTGCAAAGGGCACCGCGATAAGACAAGGTAAAGTATTATAATGAAATGTGCAAAGACCTGGAGTTAGAAAACCAAAAGAGAAGAACACACTCAGTATTAACGCTGAAAGAATGGAAGGAAAATTCAAACCTTGATTTTCAGTATTGAAGGGGTAGTGTAATGGTTGTGAGTTTGACTGTTAACCTCAAAGTCAGCAATTTGAAACTAACAGCTGTTCCATAAGGGAAAGATGAGGCTTTCTGATCCCATAAAGATTTATAGCCTCAGAAACCCTATATAGGGTCACTATGAGCAGAACCGACTCCACGGCACACCACCACCATGGGTAAAATGAAGTCCTGGTGAGGCGCTGTTGGTTGATGTGCTGGACGCAAGGTCATGTTGAACCACAGGGTCGGTGGTTCAAGCTCACCATCCATTCTTTGGAAACCCTGTACAGGGTCACTATGGGTTGGGTCTGACTGGATGGCACTTAACAATAACAACAACAACATGGGTAAACTATTAAATGATGCAGGAGGCATCAAAGGAATACATAGTCACTGTACCAAAATGAAATGATCAGTGTTCAACCATCTTAAAAGGTAGCATATGCAAGGGAGAAGACTGGGAGTGGAATGTGGGACCCTATCCAGAGACCCGGTGATGCTAGAGAGGTAGGCAGAGATGACGACAATGGAGAGATAGAGCAGCTGAGGATTCTAGACTCATGTAGGGAGAGGAAATGTGTGCTGGTGGCTGGGGTGTGCCCTTTGGCTGTTTGAATGATTGTATATTCCTGAGTGTTTTGGTGCACATCCACAAAACAAAATGAAACAAAACAGAGGGAATAGAAGCAAATACTGTTGGATGATGAAGCATGCAGGGAATTGATGCAGGGAATTGTAATCATAGGATGTGTAAAACTAATGTTCCCCCATGTAAACTATCACTCAATTCACACACACACACACACACACACACACACACACACACACACACACAAGGTAGCATATGACCAAGAACCAATGATACTGAAGGAAGAAGTCCAAGCTGCACTGAAGGCATTGGTGAAAAACAAGGCTCCAGGAAATGATGGAATGTAAATTCAATCTTTTAACAAACTGATGCAGTACTGGATGCACTCACTGATCTATGCCAAAAAATTTGGAAGATAGCTACCTGGCCAATGGATTGAATCGATTTCAAAGAGAGGTGACCCAACAAAATGCAGAAATTACTGAAAAATATCAGTATAACTTGCAAGTTAAATTTTGCTAAAGATAATTAAAAAACAGTTGCAACAGTACATTTACAGGGAGCTGCCAGAAATTCAAGCTGGATTCAGAAGAGGATGTGGCAATAAAGGCATCATTGCTGACATCAGCTGCTTCTTGGCTAAAAGCAGCAAATACAAGAAAGATGTTTACTTGTGATTTATTGAATACACAAAAGCTCTTAACTGTGTCGACCATAAAAACTATGGATAACACTGTAAATAACAGGTTTCCCAATAGGTAATTGTGCTCATGGAAAATCTGCACATAGACCAAGAGGCAATTGTTACAATAGCTCAAGGGGACGCTTAATGTTGTCAAGTTCTGTTGAGTTGGTTCTGACTCACAGTAACCCTGTATAGGTTTTTGAGGAGTGGCTGGTGAGCTTGAACCACCGGCTTTGTGGTTCAAATTGACCTTGTAGTCCAACGCATTAACCCACAGCACTACAAAGGGATACTAAATGATTTAAAATCAGGAAAGGTGTGTGCCAGGATTGTATCCTTTCACCATATTTGTTCAATCTGTATGCTGACCAAATAATCAACATTTGAATTGTAGTGTTGACGAAGAATATTCAAAGTACCAGGTAATGCCAGAACAACAAACAAGTCTGTTTTTGAAGAAGTACAGTCAGAAAGTTTCTTGGAAGCCAGGATACAGAGACTTCATCTCTTCCGGTATGTTATCAGGAGAGCCCAGTCTCTGGAGAAGGACATCCTGCTTTTTAAAGTGGAGGGTCAGTGAAAAGACGGACGATAAGCCGCCCCTTCCCCTCCTCCACAGTGAGATTGATTAACACAGTGGCTGAAACATGTAGAAACAGTTGTGAGGGTGGTACAGGACAGGGCCATGTTTTGTTCTGCTGTGTATATGGTTGCTATGAGTTGGAACTGACTCAACGGCACCTAACAACAACAAACAACAACTGCTTCTAACTCTGGCAGTTTGGCTGTCAGGGGTGTATGAGGTACTCACAAAAAATTGGCATCTCTGAACACCTAAACTTAGATATAAGATGGAATTAAGCTCTGCCTGGTTAGAATTGTTTGCAGGCAAAAAGTCTTCGGATTTCATGCTCTATTAATGTCTCCTCCTCTTGGTCAGAGACTGAGGGAAATCATAAAAGTGACCCAAACATGGACTTTGCTGGGTTTTTTATACTTAGAAAAAGGGAGTGTGGTGGCTCCATACAATAAGCATTGGATAAGGAATCACAAAGTCAGTGGTTCCAATCCACTAACTCCTCCGAGGGAGAAAGATGACCTTTCTGTTCCCTTAGAAAATGTGAAGTCCCAGAAACCCTATCCAGGATCACTATGACTCAAAACCGATTCTATAGCACTTAACAACAACAGTAAGACCTAGAAAAACAGAACCTTAAAACGCTCATAGTATTCTAAAAATCCATTGTACCGTTTTAGTCCATTTAATGGCTTATTTCTGTTCTCCAGGAATTTTTTTGTGGTGGGATGAGCTGGCATTTATTAATCCTGTCACCTTCGAGAATTCTGAAATCCTGATTTAGTCTGGTAGACTCCAATTTCAAAATATTAGTCCTTTTCATAAGTCTATTATAGTCCATCTTTCTGTTGGAAAACATTTTTTTCTTGTAGAGTTTTTATAAAAATTAGAATAGATGGACCTCAAACAATAATAGTAGATGTTCAATAAATTATAATTATGGAAGCAGTAATAACAGTTCAGTGTCTCAGCAGCAATTGCAATAGCGGCAACAGCAGCAGAAGCAGTTGTAATGCTGTCACAAAATTAAATTCATATATTATTTGAGGTTTATACCATTTATTTCTTATGAACCAATTCTTTTTTTTTTTAATGTTTTATTGTGAGTTATATGATAGTTTACATGAGAGAACCTCACTTCCATATTCTTTCCATCATATATCATT
>NW_006408764.1:4125563-4127092 GCF_000296735.1 Chrysochloris asiatica
CAGGCTCATCAGCTCATCCCTTCAAGTGGGGATTTCTCATCTCTGGTGATCTGGATGTGGTTCTGGTTTCTACCTATAGTTTTATGTATTGCAAAGTCTCCGCAGAAAGCCTCGTTCACCGGGTACACTGTAGCCCCGTTTTAGATATCCCAATCAGTTAAAGGCAGAAGACGGACTTACAAGTCTTCTAGTGTGATGTTTCTGACTATTCCTTTCTCTCCCCCTCCGGTATCTACTCTATATTATAATGCAAGGGAAACCAAGATTCAAAAAAAACAGTCAAGCATCTTAACACGATTCCCCGCCCATTCTGACCATGGTTCAATCCTTGTATCTCAGAGCCCTGGAGCTCCAAGGCTGTGCACACATCGTCCTTTATCTCTGACCCACTTGGTCCGTCTAAACATGCCCTATTGATGAACCAATTCTTGGATTCATACAATTCCATTTATAATGAACTTTCAAAATACATTCATTTTATCTGAGTATTCTTTGTTGCCTTTCCCCTATAAGCATACCTTTTGTATATTGTTTTCTAACTTAACATTAATGCATGACATAAAATCATGAGACACAGTGGAGGTTAAACCGTATGATGAATGCTGTTAATGTCACTGACCTACACAACTAAAGAGTGTAGAAATGGCAAATGATCTGTTAACCTTATACACCTACTACAATACTAATAAAACCTCCCTCATAAAACAGTCTAAAAAATTTCAACCTGAATACATCAAATATAATCATAAATATGTGCATGTACACACTTTTGTCCTCTTGTAAATAATATGTCAATAAGTAGCTTTGTCAACTCCTTTCTCTAGGCATCCTTGACTATTTCTTAAGAACCAAGTTGTAAAAGTAGAAATCCTAGATGATAGATAGTTGATATTTAAGTACATGATACCAGTTTTGTTCCAGCAATTGTTATCACATTATTTCCCAAGAGAAGGTTAAGAGCTTACCTTCTCCCCACATTCTCATCAGTTCTGGAATTTTAATATGTGGCCAATTAATTAAATAAAATGAGACTATATTTTAGTTTTCTATTTGTATTCATGCTTAATTTATCATTTTCTTTCATTTGCTAATGAGAACATACTTTTTCAGTTATTCTTTAACTTGGCCATTATATTTTTAAAACATTTTTCTTAAAGATTTTTTTCTAAGTGTTTAAAAATCTGTTGGACATTTTTGTGAAATGTTTCAACATGTCAGCAGGGCATGCCAGTACAGCAAAAGCTTATCTCTAGATGGTAAAACTTAACATGACTATGATTAATATATATTAACATTTTAAAAAAGAACAAGACTTGATTGGAGTTATAGAGTCAAACAAAGTCAAATATAGTTAATGTTAGAAGGAACGTTAGACAAAAATACTTTAAAATACTTTCATGTAGGATAAAGCACTGGACCGCAAGGTGGTTTGAACCTCAAGGTTTGTGGTTCAAACTCACCAGATGCTCCTTGGAAACCCTATACAGTTTGCTATGAGTTGGAACCAAGTTGATGGCACTTAACAACAA
>NW_006408764.1:4129217-4143676 GCF_000296735.1 Chrysochloris asiatica
GATCTGTTTTGGAAGAAGTAGAGCCGGAATGCTCCATAGAATCCAGGATAGTGAAACGTATACTTCAGGCAGGCTAGCAAAAGGGACCAGTATCTGAAGCAAGACATCATGGTTGGTGAAGTGGAGGGCCAGGGAAAAAAGAGGAAGATCCCCAATGAGATAGATTAGCACAGTGGCATGAGCAATGAGCTTAAGCATAGCAACAATTGTGAGGATGGTTTCGGACTAGGCAGTGTTTCATTCTATCATACATTGGGTTGCTATGAGTTGGAACCAACTCTATGGCATCTAACAACAACAATTCTTGCCCCTTCTGTGATTTTTGTTTGACCACATCCTCAGTTTTACAAAACAATGTTGAGAGTGAAAGACCATTTCTTTTATATACTCTTTACATGGTGAAAGAGTTACAATCCATCTACAATTTCCCAGGTTTTTTCCTCAAGTTTGTAAACTTATTCATACAGTTAGGAGAGCATTCTGGCTTGAACTGCACCTCTACTCCCTCCCCGTTTTACCATGTTAAAGAAAGGAAAGTCCTTCAGTCTAGCATTCTGGACAAATAGCACTCCCCTACTTGAGAAGCTACTTTAGATAAATTTTTGATATATTATTTATGTAAGGATCCCTGGGATCTAAATGGTTAGCTCTCAGCTTAATGAAAGGTCAGCAGTTTGAACCCACCATCTGTTCCGTGGATGAAAAGTTAACATATGTACAATGCTATAAATTAAACTCCAAACTTCCACCACTAATTTGTCAATTTATCATACTGTGCTGGCTTGTGTATAGCTGTGGTGCTGAAAGCTATATTGGTATTTTAAATGCCTGCAGGATCACCCATGGTGGATTGGCTTTAGCAGAGCTTTCAGACTAAGACTAGGAAGAAGAGGCAGATCACTTCTGAAAGGTTAGCCACTGAAATTCATAGGCATAGCAGCAGAACAGTGTCTGATATTGTGCAAGAAGATGAGTCCTTCAGGGTGGAATGCACTCAAAATATGACTGGGGAAAAGCTGTCTCCTCAGAGAAGTGTTGACCTTAGTCATGTGGGTGGAGCAAAGCTTTCATCTGCTGATAGGGCACAATGCAAATGAGAAGAAACAGCTGCAAACTTTCATTAATAATCAAAACATTGATTGTATGAAGTATGATGATAGGAAAATTGGAAGTTGTCAAAAACAACATGGAACACATAAAGATCAACATTCTAGGCATTCGTGGGCTGAAATGGGCAGGTACTGACTATAGTGAATCAAACAATAATATGGTTTTCTGGGCCAGGAATGCCAAATTCAAGAGGAATAGTGTTACAGTCATTGTTTAAAAGAATAAAGATTTATCCTGAAGTACACTGCTGTCTGTGATAGGATAGTATCCATACACTTACCTACAAGGAAGACCAGTTAATACGACTATTATTCAAATGTATGCACCCATCACTAAAGCCAGAATGAACTAGAATTCTATCAATGTCTTCAGTCTGAAATTCATCAAGCATGCAATCAAATGCCTTGCTAATTACTGGTGATTGAAACAGGAATGTTTGAAAACAAGAGGAAGGATTGTTAGGTGCAAAATGTGGCCTTGGTGATAGAAACGATGTTGGAGATTGCATGATAGAATTTTGCAAGACCAATGACTTATGCATTGTGAATACCGTTCTCAGCACCATAATGGTGATGATACCTTACTAGATGGAATACACAGGAATCAAATTGACTACATCTATGAAAAGAGATATGGAGAAGTTCAGTATCATCACCCAAAACAAGGCCAGGTGCTGACTGTGGAACAGATTCATCAGTAGCTAATATGCAAATTCAGGCTGAAGCTGTAGGAAAATTAAAACAAGTCTACGAGAGCCAACATATGATCTTTAGTAATCACACCTGAATTTGGAGATCCTCTCAAGACTAGATTTTGATGTATCAGACACTAATGACATTATATCAGAGTGGATATGTAATCAATAAGACTTAGTACTGGTGGCATTAATTTCGATTACTTAGTCAAGGCCCTTCCTTCCACAGGTTTCTCCATTGTAAAGTAACTGGTTTCCCTTTCTATATTCTGAAAGCCAGTCTCTTAAGTCTAGTTCGTATTCAAAGGAAGTGAGAAATAAATGCCACCTTCTGGATGGGGAGGATGTACACATATTATCTAGAATTCTTCTGTAAGGAAGATTTGTCTTTTCTCCCCTTCAAGAGATGGAACCGACTCTACGGCACTTAAACACAGCAAGGCTCATAGATACATGTTTGCACTTTGGGTCATAATCTATGGTTATTTTATTTTGTTGCTTAAATTGTTTCAGCTTTGGTCATTTCTAGCTGCTTCAATTGTGAGGCTGGCACTGATTAGGGCAGTGTTTCATTCTGTTGTGCATATGGTCACTATGAGTTGTTACCGACTCAATGGCACCTACCAACAACAACACCTTTCCTAATTTGCATATCTTCTTCCAGACTAGCAAAGGTCCATTCTATTTATAAAGTTGTTTATTAACTATTTTGATGTCTCTTGAGAAAACTTCATGGAGGCTTTATCCTTACCTTCATGGATTATCACATATTTACTTGAAAAATGATCTGTTTTCAGAAACAGGAGGTGTTTGGGATTGTGTAGCAATGCATATTTTTTTTCACCGTCTATTGAGAAAGAGCGAGAACACAAGTAAAACCTCTTCCCATTCATTTTTCGGGATCTCTTATTGTTACTTCACCTTCATTGTGTTGGGTGTGACTCGTTTATCTTTCCTTGTAGAATATTTCTTCTGGTACAAATTTTCATGTTTAGGTCTAAAACTCATGCACCCTCAGGAGAAGTCATTTTTTGTCAGGTAAAAGCTCTTCTGTCTCAGCAGTTTCTGTTAATAATCTTTGTATTTAGAGTATTTGTTATAATTCTCATCAGTTTAGAATTGATTCAATAATTCCTTCATTTGTCAGCTTATAATTAAATCTTATTTATCAGAAACAAGTGTGGACTGTGTTGACTCAGAAGTGAATCAAAGAAACAGATTCATTTCATCGGAGAGATGAATTCCATAGAGGAAAACAGACAATAAACAGAGTAATTAATTAATTTATAATTTAAATACAGGTGCAGTTAAGGGGATTCCTGGTGTGGCACTGTAGAATAAGCACTGGACTACAGACCACAAGGTTGGCAGTTCAAACCCACTTGCTGTTCCTTGGAAACCATATATGTGGTCACTGTGAGTCGGAATCAACTCAACAGCACTTAACAACAACAACAAAAGTTAAGGGCAATGAAGACAAATAAAATAGCATGAAGGACCAAGTTTGCCGGGAGTGCCATTTTAGGGGCAATGTTATGTGGAGATGGCATTTGAAGAAAGTTATGGAAGAATATAAGTGAATATAGCAGAGGTGTACGCAAAGAGAACTTGAGAAAAACTGCTAGATTTGTGATCTGAGCAATGAGTGAAGATAAGTGATATTGACTAAGAGTAGAAATGGGTAAACATACATTTGTGGGACTAAAAAGAATTTTGCTTTAAACATGTGAAATTTACCTGCCTTTGAACATTTGAGATGTCTTTTAAGCATCAAAGTATAGATAGTAAGGAGACAACATGGTTCTTACTACAAAGTCAGAGAGGATATGTAAATATGGGTGCCATTAGTTTATAAGGAGCTTTGGTAGTGTAGTGGTTACGAATTGGGCTGCGAACTGCAAGGTCAGCAGTTCGAAACTACCAGCTGTTCCGTGGGAGAAAGATGAGGCTTTCTACTCCCATAAAGATTTACAGCCTTGGAAACCCTGTACAGGGTCGCTATGGGTTGGAACCGACTCCATGGCACACAACAACAACAACAACAATTAGTTTATAGAGAGCATTTAAAGCCAGGAATCTAGTCTTACTTTTCTAAAGATAATTGGAGTGGTTTGTGGAAGACTCATGCTCCCATGAAGAACAGATAGAAAGGAGGATGATGGGAAATGAAATCCATCTGTGTGACATCATCAGAGTGCTGCCTAGGCAACTAGAATTTGATTGGACAGATGCTGAAAGGCAGTGAACCAAAGTGGTGAGCCAAAGCTCTTCATCTTATTTTTTTCTAAGGGCATCTGGTCACTAATAGTACGGAATGGGAGTCTGAAAATCCAGGCAAGAGATCTTGCTGCCCAAACACAGAGGTGAATAAGATGAAGTGGTCAAATGAACGTGTGTGGATGGCAAGAATGCCAGGATTTGGAGGACCAATAATCCAGTGAAAAGAGATAGAGGGACATGACCCTAACTTTTGATTAGTTTCTCCTTCCTATTTAGGCATTTGCCAACTTCTTGGATGATGTTGAGAAGAGAAATAAGAAAGCCTCTAGAAGGTATAATGAAATATTTCACGGCCTTTCAGTGCTGAGGAGGAAAACCTTGAATTTCAAGACCCAACAAAGTAAGGGAGCCTCTGGTAAGCTCACTATGCTTTCAGTTGGGACATCTCAAGATGTACACCAAAGTGGCAGAAGTAGATGGAATCTTAAAATACTGAAAGTCTGCATCCTGTCATTTTGGTTCCTTATTTGATTAAGATAATCTTCCCTGTGTCTGGAGAGAGAACTGAATAAATGGATCAAGTACATAGATCAATGGAACGTAATAGAGAATCCAGAAACAGACCAACATGTTTCAACCATCTGATTTTTGGCAGAGATACCGGTGAAATTTATGTGAATTGAGAAACAATGGTTGTTCCAACATGTGGTGCTGTGTTTGCTTGGTATTCATATAGAAAAATGAATTTGCAGTGAATCACAGATTTAAATATGAAAGGCCAAAGCCATAAACATTCAAGCAAACAGTACTGGATAATAATAATAAGAAAAAAGGAACAGAAAATAATGAACACAAACAGTTCTGATATCTTCCACTGTTATCACCATCTAGTAACAAGCAGGATGTAAACTGAGTCAGAATTCTCGGTGTGCTGGTTCTGGTTCTGGTCCTGGAAGGGGGCTTAGGCTTTCAGGGTCATCTTGGTGTGGCGCTGTAGGATAAGTATTAGAGTGCTAACCACAAGGTCAGCTGTTCAAGCCCATCAGCCGTCCCTCAGAAACCCTTTACAGAATTGCTATGAGTTAAAACCAACTTGAGGACACTGAACAACAGACAATGAGGGACAGTTCACATACAGACAAGTCACAAAGCAATGTGGCTTGTAAGGGTGCTTTCATGAATACACACACATATAAGGTGTGCAGCACAGAATCCAGGGAAAATAATAACTTTGCCTGTGGGCCTTCCAGTTGCTAAACACCTAGTGCACCATATATAGTTGGCATTGAGAATAAAATAATGGTGAACAAGAAGCATCCCAGCCCTAAAGACAAAAAGTACAGGATAGTATATTAATAATTATGCGGTAAAAAAATGTGTCAAGGAGTCCTGGTGGTCTAGTGGGTTACACATTGGGCTGCTAGCCAAAAGGTCAGCAGTTTGAATCTATCAGACACTCCGCAGGAGAACAATGAGCCTGTCTGATCCCATAAAGGTTTACAGCTTTGTGAACTCTAAGGAACAGTTTTACTCTGTCCTATAGGTCACCGTGAGTTGGAATTAATTAGATGGAAGTGGCATTTTACGCAGATGCATCTGAAATAGGAAAAACACAATCCCTTGAAGAGATCTGTAAATTGGACTTCATTAAAGTAAGAACTTCTGTTTTTCAAGAGGCACCACAAGAGGGCGCGTGAGGAATTTGGGGCATGGGCATGGGGGAATTGATACTTGATGGGCCTGCTTTGAATCTTCTTATGGTGGTGGCTGCAAACTGTTTGGGAGTCTGGTGTGGTTCTGCAGGAAAATGCACCGGACCACAAGGTCGGTTTGAATCGCAAGGTTGGCAGTTCAAACTTACCAACCACTCCTCGGAAACTACACAGGGTTGCTAAGAGTCAGAACCGACGTGATGGAACTTAAACAACAGCAAATTATTTGAGCTTTGAATACTCATAAAGGGGGACCCTTTCTATACATAAGTTATACCTTGTTGTAGTTAAGTACTGTAGAGTCAGTTCCGACTCATAGTGACTCTGTACAGGGTTTCCAAGGATGCAAAATCCAGTTACAGAGAAAATATTTGCAATCCACATATTTGCAAACCACTCATAGCTAATGTATATGAAGACATCACAAAAATCAGCAGTAAGAAATAAAGTTGATTGTTAGAAAACGGGCGGAAGACATGAACAGACATTTACGAGCAAAGGCAATACGGGTGGCAAAGAAATACATGAAAAAATATTCAACATCACTAGTCATTAGGGAAATTCAGATTAAGATCATACTGAGACATTACTCCACACTTAGAACACCTAAAATATGAGATAGTGACAGAACCAAATATTGGTAAGGGTGCAGAAAAACTGGTGGGAATACAAAATAGTACAGTCACTCTGGAAAAGAGTTTGGTAGTTTCTTAAAAAAATGAAATATACACTTACTATGTTTTTAGGTACTGCCAAGTCAGTTTGATTCATAAGGATCTTGTGAACAACAGAATAAAACAATCAAAATGTCCTTTAATAAGTAGATGGCTAAACCAACTGTGGTACATCCAGACCATGACATACTCAGCAATAAAAAGGAACAAACTACTTGTACACACAACTTGGATAGATCTCAAGGACATTATGTTGAGTTCAAAATAGTAATGTCAAAATGTTCTTGAGAGAGGAGCTGATCCTGAATTATCCAAGTGGGCCCTAAATGCACTCATGTGTATCCTTATGAGACAGACATACGTAGGAGAAAGGTTCACTGAGGAGACAGTGATATGAAGATATTGGAAGAGATGTACCCCAGAATTCTGGGGTACCAGAAGCTGGAAGAGGTAAGGAACCGATCTTCTCCATTCAATCCCAGCTACAAGGCCCTTATGGATTTCCAGCTTTCAGAATTGAAATTGAATACATTTCTGCTGCTTAAGCTACCAAGTTTGTGGCAACCTGAGAAAACTAATAGCAATTTTTCAGTCAGGTTGCATGTGGAATATCAGGGCTTCAAAATATGTGTCTCAAATCCTTTCACCTCCATTCATTTGATTGTCATTTTGCTAGATGACACTTTAGTAAAAACATCGGTTGGGAGCATGTGTTTAAATGTAATTGAACTGCATATTCTCCTAACATTTAGTCCTCTGTTATAAGTCAAAATCAACTCAATGACAGTGGGTCATTGTTCAGCTGGGAAAAACATGGACATATTCTGTGGTGGTACAGAATTTTATTCATCCTTTTTATAAATCAGGACACTAAACGATTCTTAGTGACAAAATCAAAACCACAAGGATGGAAAATGACTGGGATTGAGATTTTGGGGCACCAGTGACCTTGTGCACCACTGGAAGGAGTGTAAACAGCCACGTCTTGCTTTGAACACCTAAGTGGATTACTTAGAGCAGGGCCTTGTCATCCTCAGGGTTCACAAATATTCATAAAGTCAGTTTGGGAAACTATAGATGGAGGACCCCTTGACACTCTGCAGAGCTGGGGTTATGGGCTGTGGTCCTGTCTTAGCCTCTGCAGATTCTAAGTTTCTCTACAGTCTTCAGTTTTGTGGCAGCAAAGTCAGCACTTAAATGTTTCCTGAAGTTCTGGTACATAAACGATTGCTCAATGTGGAGCTTTAGAGAACTTAGTAAGAAATGTGAGGGCCCTAGGTATTTTAAACTATGAATTAAGAAGGACGTTGAAAATAGAGGGTAGAGGGATATGAGCTTTAGTCCATGAAGTACAGGAGGATGTAGGTTAGGAACAACAACAAAATTGACCTGATGTCTTGAATGCAACAGTAACAATATGTGTTTAAATACAATTAATAAGCAGACATTTAAAAAATTCCAAAATGTATTCATTTTCAAGGTAAAATAGTCTAGCAACAAGGATGAAATGGTCTTTTTCCTTTCCATGTCAATTCTGTAAACATGAGAGCAATTATGCCTATAGATAGCAAGACATATTGTTAAGTCTTTGTGTTCATTTTTGTAGAAATACAGTATGTTAAATTATTTTCTTTTGTATTTGCAAATCAAATACATATTTAGATCTAAAACTTGCATATTATTTTGTTTTTGTTTTTCACTTGTGTATGTCATGAAGTTTATTCCATGAGAGTCCTTTAGTTTGATGCTGTTGGAAGGTTAGGATTTAAAAAAACATTTCCCCATTCCAACTCCCAACTGAACATTACCAATTTACATTTAGGGAGCTAAGATATTTTAAATGGAAATCTCTCTGTATTACCTGCAATTCTTGGATTGTGAGCTGTGTGGAGCAAGTGTTTACATGACTGTGGAAAGACCAGCTCTCTTTCTGTTTCATGAATGGCTCATCTACAGCCTTCACCATCATTCCAAGCTCTGACTTTTTCCATAATGATTCCCAGAGTGGTTTCATAGATATTTTATATCAACACACACTGTAAATCTGCAAACAACTTTTGTTTATTTTAACTTTATTTTACTCATGTTTGTTGAATAAACACAGGGATCTATAGGCTGGAGGTAGGCAGGGCATTACAGGAATTCTTAGTACTAAAGTATTATGGAAATTCTTAGTCATCTATGGAGAGAAAGAGATGATATATAGCTGACAGGTAGGTAGATAGATAGCTATCTAGGTCTGAGTTAGTGAACAATACATTATCCCTGAACAGTACCATGTGACTTTAATAATGGAGCTGATAGCATTGTAGGAAAAAATGGTAATTCTAAGAACCACTACTGTGGGTCAGGCTGGAGGTGGCAGTTTAAGAGTGTGGTCTCACCATTGAACCCCACAGACGGGCCCTTCGAGAAAATATCAGAATACACTTCAAGTTTTTGGGAGATTGATAGCTGTAGGAAAGTGTAGGATCACAAGGGGGAAGGAATAGACTGTAAGAGTCATCTCAGGTGAGGCCCTTAGAACTTTCTGGAGAAGTCTGATTGGCACTGATTGGAGAAGTCCCCTTGCACTGGAAAGTTACCTGCAAGAAAAGTGGAAACCCAAGGTTTGTATTGGTGCTGAGAAGCCCTGATGACCAGAGCTGATTTCCCAAAGCTGACACATCAACACCACAAACAGATTTCCTACCCCAGTAATCTGGAACTAAAAGAATGGCACATAGAGACTAGAATCTGATGAAGGTGAGTTGTGGCAATGAAATTTCCTAGAGTCTTGACAAGTTCATCAGCAATAGGAAGTGCCTGAATCCTGCACTTTCCATTCACAGTGCAAAAAATATCTTGTGGAATGAGTTTGAACAACGCTAACAAGTCAAATAGGAGTAGAAGTACCCTCAACTGTGTGGATCTGGCCCCAGGGAAAGAGGTAGAAGAGGAGGACAGGCTATAGAAATCTGCAAACCTGTAACCTATCTCTATCAGGGTCTTCGGGGCTGTGTTTTTAAGTCCTTCCAAGTGCAGCCAATTTGGGCTAAGCGTTTAAATTCAAAGCAACCAGTGCAGGAGAAAAGAGATTGATGTGTGCCAATGCCTGGTAAGATGGGTCCACAATTGCTTGACTTGGAGGTGGTGTAAACTTCTCTTTCCTGGATGGACTGCATTTGCTACCAGCTTCTCCAGTGAACAAGGTAAAGATAAAGAACATTCTCAACTGTTGTATGTGAATTGCCAGTCCTGGTGTGGTGCTGTGGGCTAATGCGCTGGATTGCAAAATAAGTTTGAACTGCAAGACTGGCAGTTCAAGCTCACCAGCCTTTCCTTGAAAACCCTATACAGGGTTGCTCTGGGTTGGAACCAACTCAATGGCACTTAACAACACTCATACCCACATGCACAAGCTCCTGCTTCCTGCTTTCTAGCTTTGGAATCTTATTAACCCAACAGTAACCCCCTGCAGTCTTTTCTTTTTCTTCAACTTATCTTGTTATGAATCTGATCCATCCATTCTTTTTTTATAAACTCCAGGGTTCAGCCCTGTCTCCTGACCAATGTAAGCACCAATTTACAGAATAAAGAATGAAGTGTTTTTGAATTAGCATCCTTCACTTTAAAGGCCTCTATGTGTAAATGAAAATGACAAACTGATATGAAGGAGTTGCTGAGCTGACTAAATGAGCCTTGGGGTTCTTTTTTCCAGCCCTAGGAAGTTTTCAGAGGAACTTCTTTTGAACTCTTAAGGGAATGCCGAGTGCCTTTATTAGCAGGGATAGGGCTGGGCTTTTACCATTCTCACCTTTCCAGACAATGAGGATATTGGGAGCTGGGATTCCCATCATGTTAAACTGTATGGGCCCAGCTCCCAGAGCAAAAGGTAGCAGACGAGGGGCCAACAGTGGATTGTGCTTACAGAGAATGACTACTTGTGGAGGTGAATCGAGGAAGCGCCAGAGGAAAGTGTCTCTTAGAGGAGAGAACTAGATTGTGCACTTTCCTACCTAACCCAATGTGCGACTGTGTTGTGAGGGCATGTGTGAAGGTTCCAGTGAGTAAAAGGTTCACGTGGTAGAACAATGGTCCAAGGAGAGGGGGGCTGACAAGGACAAGCTGATGGGACTGTGACTTTGTTTCTAGAATGTTGTTTCTGAGGAGATGGACCTTCTGTTCCTTCTTTGATGAGCAGCTGGGCACAAGGACCTGGAAGCAGTTCTTCCTCAGACAAGTGAGGCAGGAGCCCCTTATGGCACTGGCGAAGCCAGCAGACTTTACACACAAAGTAGCTGCCAATGTTGGTATATGAACAGAGTGTTTTACAGAAGTATGGATTCTTGATTTTTTTTTTTTTTTCCTTTCTGAATGCAGTTCTATAGTTTCAATGAGTGAAGGGGGAAAAAAGTGAAAATTTAATTGGACTGGATTGCTTTCCTAGCTTTCTTGCTTCCTTTTGTATGTTTCTTGTGCTGAAAGAGGCCAGAGTAACCTTTTTACAACATTAAAAATAAATTTCTGTTACTCTTCTTCTCCAAAGTCTTCCCAGCCCTCGTAGAATACAAACCCCACAACAACAAAATATTAGTGAACAACTTGAAGATAAAAGATACTTTACTGCTAGAATACTGAACAATTTCTGATAGAGATATTTTATCCCCATTTTCTGTCTGTGGAAATTGAGACTAAAGTGGGAAAACAACTTGGTCGATACCTAAGAAGTGGCCAGTATGCATGCTTGATGGAGTATAAAACCCAATTTCTAGATTCTACACAATTCTGACCCCTTAGATGGTAAAAGATAAATTTTTTTATAAGACTGTCTTCAGTGCACAGGCTTTTTGCCAGGAATGTGCAAAAGACGAACCTGACCTGGGAGCAGACATAATGCTTACCTGAGTCCTTCTTGTTACTCACATAAATCAGAGTTGTTGTGTACTGACAGGAAATGATATTCACCATTGGTGACAGCAACACATTTTAAAATCCAGTCTTCTAGTTTTTAATCTGTGACCGTTTCATTTAGATCATAAACACAGAGACTTTAGACTAGCTTCTATATTTCATAAAGTCAATTTAAGCTATCTTATCTGTTGTCAACTGTTACTATTTGTTGTATTAACTTTTTCAGAAAATGATTTCAAACTCGGACTACAGGGCTCAAAGGGTTGCTTCCATATTCAGACCAACACATGTAGTGCCAAGCTCAGAGTAGGGAGTGCAAAGAATCCCAAAGAGGTCCTCAAATTACTGTATTTTCTTGGTTTTCTCTTGATTTCTCTCTCTCTCTTTTCCGCTATAAATTGGAGTGATCGCTCTCATTCAGAGCCTTTTGAAGTGTGATCAATACTTCTTTGTAGGAGATGACAGGGAAATTAGATAAAAATCCAGAAGGGTATTCTCTGGGTGAACCTGCTCTAGGGAAAAACTTGCTCTAGTCACCAGGTCCCTGAAGACACTCAAGTAGCCCAATGGACAGGTCCACGTGGAAAATAACTTTGATTTCCTGCCAAGGCCCAATACCAACATGCCAGTTAGTTGTCTGAGTGAACCATCTTGGAAACATTATCCAAATACCTTCATTACTACCTCAAGAGTGACTTCAAGCTAGAATAACTCAGTTAACCCTCTTGTGAATTTTGACCCACTGAACTGTGTACATTATTGTGTTTATTGCTTTAAGTTACTGCATTTTGAGGTAATTAGTTATGCAGCAATAGTAAACAAATACAGATTTTTGTATCTTGAAGCAAGGGATGCAGAAATAAAGCCAAATGCTAAAAAGACTCTGATGTGAGTATTGGGCTTTGATGAGGCTTTTACTGGAAATCCAGTGAGGGCTTAAAGGAAAGTGAAAATTTCTGTTGGAAACTGGAGGAAAGGTATTCTTGTTTTGTAGTAGCAGAAAGTTCAGGACATTGTTAAAGTTCAGGACTGTGTTAAAATGAAAACTGGAAAGTATCCCTAAAGGGTGAAGAGACTGCGAAAGAGACCTCCAGATAGAATGCTGACTATTGGCTTGTTCTTGCTGCTTAGAGTGAAATGCAATGGGAGACAGGAATTACTGACTTTAAAAATTCTCAGCCTACCCAGAAGACAAATGATGCTAATTTAAGAAATGCATCCCAAGCAAAGATCATGATAGGGAACTTTTAGTCAGCCATAGTATCATAGTACAAAGGTAAAGTCAAAGGAGTGGCTGTAAAATTCTTTGTTGTTGTTGTTAAATGCCGTTGAGTTGGTTCTGACCCTAAGTGACCCTGTATAGGGTTTCCAAGGAGCGACTGATAAGTTTGAACTGCCAACCTTGCAGTTCAAACGGCTTTGCAGTCTGGCGCATTAACCCACAGAGCCACACCAGGATTCTATTAAGTCAAACAATAGGATTTTTAATCAAGGCCCAGGTGTATTGAATCAGAATCTACATCTTAACAAGATCCCCACATGCGTGCTTCTTAACAGGGCTCCAAATAGGGCTCATTCAATATCCTGCTTCTAAGACACTTAGGGAATTGTCCTCAGCAGCCCTAGCAGAGGCCCATAAGTTTTATCTCTGAGAACTGTAGGAGTAGTTGTTACAAACACTGACCAAACAACCTTAGAGAGAGATGTTTGCTGAGTACTAAAGACTTCTGCCAATAGCCAGCACCTACTTTCCAGCTATGAGAATTTTAGGAATGGCTATTGTGGTGCTATCTGGTAAGCACTGGATTGCTAACTGCAAGGTTGACAGTTCACACCCAGAAGCTACTCCTCAGTAACTATATACAGGGTAGTTATGAGTTGGAACCAACTTGTCAGAACACAACAATTTGTTCATATTTCCCTGATGGTTAATCCCAACTTTCTCTTGGTGATGATGATGACACTTGACAACAATGAGTAACAACAATTGTCTAATGGTGTGAATTCCAGTAAAATTCTTAGGAACCCCACACAAATCTTAAAATAACTACATTGACAGAAATACTACCAGCTTAGATTTAAAGAGACTGAGCTATTGCAAAGAAAAAGATGTCTTTAAATCTTTCAAACTTTTATAGGCAAGAAGCAGGTTGTAAAGGGCTCCACAGCTGAAAAAAAATAACTACCATATATAGAAAAGGAAAGGAGCTCTGGGGGCATAGTGGGTTATGTGTCACGCTCTTAACTCCAAAGTCAGCAGTTTGAATCTACCAGTTGTTCCATGGGAGAAAGATGAGGCTTTCTGCTCCTGTAAACGTATATGTTTTTTACAGGAGCAGGGTTGCTATGAGTTGGAACCAATTGGATGGCACACTACAGTTGCCACCAATTTAATGAATTTGAATTTTGTTCTACATTTTTCGCCCATCTACGTGGGACCTACTGTTGTGTTCTTGTTCAGAGCAGTCAGTAGGGGTAGTCAGGCTCCATCTAGTTCTTCTGGTCTCAGGCTGGACGAAGCTGTGGTTCATTTGGGCCAGTAATCCTTGGGACTACTTGCTTCCTTAAGGCTTTGGTTTTCTTCATTCTTCTTTGCTCCAGAAAGCAGTTGTATCTCAGATGGCTGCTCACAAACTTCCAAGACCCCAAATGCTACTCACAAAAGTATGATGCAGAGTTATCTTTATGAACTGTTATGCCACTGACCTGGATATATTCCAAAACTATGATTCTTAGCCTTCAAGCCCAGTAACTCAGTCCCACAAGGTGTTTGGTTATGTGTAACAAGTTTTCATAATTGTACCTGTTAACGTGCTTTATTATATGTACAAATATGTAAGTGGAAACATCCACAAGCATACTTACATAGAGTATACTCCTGTATCACTTTGCACACTTATGTAGTATACTTACCTACCTGTGTATCTACTTCGCTTGCTATTACTATTTTTGCAAAACTGTGTATGCTATACTATTTATTTATTTTATTTTATTTTTTTTTAATTTAAGGTTTTTATTGTGGATTGAGTGAGAGTTTACAGGGCACAACATCAGTTTTACATTCAACAATTCATATAACTTGTTTCATTACATTGATTATAATCCCCTCCATATACCATCAGTTAAAAGTATTTCTCTTTATCTACGTTAGCTTTT
>NW_006408764.1:4178351-4179808 GCF_000296735.1 Chrysochloris asiatica
CAGGAGGGAACAGTCACTGGAGAAGGACATCATGTTTGGTAAGATGGAAGGTCAGAGAAAAAGAGGAAGAGACCCCCAACGAGATGGATTGGCCAAGTGGCAGCATCGATGGACTCAAGTGTGGCAACATTAGTGAGGTTGGCCCAGGATCAGACATTGCTTCGTTCTGCTGTGCATGGGTCACTATGAGTCGGTGCCAACTCGATGACACCTAACAACAACAACAACAACAACAATCCATATGGGTCTGGTGAAAGAGGATGGGTGATGATGTTGATAGGATTTTATGATTTGATTGTGAGTAATTGTTAGCAGAATTAATTGTGATTGTTCCTGAAATGAAAGATTAACTATATTCTTTCCTTTTAGTTATACATCTTCTACAGTTACAGTTTCAGCAATCACAATTCCCAGTGGGTTTGACAGTTTCAGATGTGCTTATCCTCATGGTGAAATCTAATATAGACATAGTTAACTCTATGATGATTGGCTATGAGCAGCCAATCAACTGAAAGGATATGTCATTGGGGGTGTGGTCTGTTCCTAATATAATAGAAATGCAGGAAAAGCTGGCTCTCTTTTCCAAAGGGGGGCTTGGCCTCTACAGTTGGGAGCCATTTCCTTGATAAAAACTTTTCTTTATTATATGTACATAATGTTTCACTAGTTTTTGCTTCTATAGAAAACCCAGCCTAAGACAGTATCACTATTTATCTGTATTCCAGTTAGCCTTTGCATACCTTCTGCTGTCTCCTGCCAGCCTCCCTCTTCTTATATATTATCCTCCCTCTTTCATATTGTCTCCATATCACCAAGTTAATATGGTGATATTCACTGTAACCAGTGAATTACTCTGCCTTCTCTCCCTCACCTGGTAACCATCAAAGAATGTTTCTTTTAGTATGAAGACCACTTATTGTATTTTTACAATAGTGGTCTCATACAATATTTGTCCTTTGTGATTGACTTATCTCACTCAGCATAATCTCCAAATTCATCCATGTTATGAGATGTTTCACAGATTCAGCATCATTATTCAATATTGCATAGTATTCCATTGTATATATGTACACAATAACTTTGGTTTGTTTATTCGCTCTTCCATTGATGGGCATTTAGGTTGCCTCAGTCTTTTTGCTGTTGTGACTTGTGCTTCAATGAACATCAGTATGCATGTATCTACTCTTGTGTTACAACTTATTTCTCATGAATATATACCAAGTACAGGGATTACTGGGTCATGTGGTCTTTCAATTTCCAACTTTCTGAGGAAGTGCCATACTGTTTTCCACAGTAGCTTAACAATTGTATTGTTTGATCAACAGTGTAGGAGGGTCCCAGTCTCTCCACACCATTGTCAGCATTTGTTGTTTTGTTTCTTTAAATTATTGCTAGGGTGATAAGGTATCTCACTGTTCAGATTTGCATCTCTCTCTGTTGGTCGGAACTGACTTGAC
>NW_006408764.1:4207382-4208496 GCF_000296735.1 Chrysochloris asiatica
AATTTTAATGGTTAAAGGACATATCTGTTGCCTTTGGTTTGGGATGATTATTAATCAAACTACTGTAAATATGTGCAAAGTAATTTTTGAGTGTATTTAACTATGAGTAAACCATTGGGTTATTTGTTAAGTGTGTATTTAACTGTAAAGTAAACTGCAAAAAACGCTTTCCTACAGAGCTCTACTAGTATTACCATCAACAAAGTTTGAGAGTTCCATTTACTTCACTTGATACTATTTATTGTTTTATTCCTAGTTTTGCTTTACAATCTAATAAATGTATACTGATCATCATGTTGCTTTAATGTGCTTTATCCCAGTAATGCGGAGCAACTTTTCATTCGTTCAGATGCAATGCAGTTATTTTCTTTGGTAGAACACAGTTCAAGTCACTTGCCCATTTAAAAATTAGGTTATTTTTCTTATTATTGAATTTTTATGCTGCTTAGTATATTTGGTAACTACTTGTCTGTCAGTTTGTCACGCTGTGGTAGCTTGTAGGTTGCTGTGATGCTGGAGGCTATGCCACTGATAATTTAAATACCAGAGGATCACCTATAATGGACAGGTTTAAGCAGAGCTTCCAGAGTAAGACAGATTAGGGCAAAGGCGAGGCAGACCACTTCTGAAGGGTCTCTCTAGTTGGTCAGTGTTCAAAATGACTGGGTAAGAGCTGCCTCTTCCAGATACAGTAGACCTTCATGATTTGGGTTGAGCCAAGCTTTTGTGAACTTCATTTGCTGATGTGGCACAATTCAAATTGAGAAGAAACAGCTGCAAACATCCATTGATAATCAGAACATAGAGCGTACAAAGTATGACTCTAGGAAAATTAAAAGTTGTCAAAAATAGAATGCATGAAGAACCTAGGCATAAATGAACTGAAATGGACTGGTATGGACCATTATTAACTGGAGAATCGTATGGTTTACTATGCTGGAAATCTCAAATTCAAGAGCAGTGACAACATATTCATCAACAAAAATAGCATTTCAAGATCTGTCTTTAAGTACAATGGTATGATAGGATAACATTCACATGTTTACAAGAAAGACCCGTTAATATCACCATTATTTAAATTTATATACGAATCAAAGTCAATGATGAAATTGAA
>NW_006408764.1:4212926-4214074 GCF_000296735.1 Chrysochloris asiatica
TTTTGCCCATTCCAACCATGTCTCAATCCCTGCATCCCAGAGCCCTGTTGTTCCAAGGTTGTGCATACATCATTTACTTCTATCCCACTTAGCCCATGCAAACCTGCCTTATTGTCCTCGCATCCACTTTGCTCTTCCATGCTCCTCTCTCTTCTTGTATATTGGCCCCCTCCCCAGCACCCAAACTATCCTGTGTCTATTCCCTGCCCTGTGCTCCACCTTTCTATCTCTCCCTTCACCCCACCCCCACATCCCAGCAACCAGCAAAGAATCCCCCCTCCCTTTAGTATGAGCTCTTTTTCTTAGTCTTTTACAGTTGTGGTGTTACGCAGTATTTCTACTTTGGTAACTGACTAATTTCACTCAACATAATGTCCTCAAGGTTCATCCATGTTAGTGGTGGCTTGAAGCTTCCTTGTTATATTTCAAGGTAGCATAATATTCCATTATGTGTATATACCACAGTTTGTTTATCCATTCTTCAATGGAGGCACTTTGGTTGCCTCCATCTTTTTGCTATTGTAAATAGTGCTGCTATGAACATTGATATGTATATACCTACTCGTGTTATGGCTCCTATTTCTTTCTTTCTTTCTTTTTTTTTTTTTTTACTGTGAATTATTTAAACCTCAGAGGCAGTGAAAACATGAAGGAGGGAGAAAAAAATTCAAAGTGTTTTCAGGCTCCTATTTCTTTCTTTCTTTCTTTTTTTTTTTTTTACTGTGAATTATATGATAGTTTACATGGGAGAACATTAGTTTTACATTCACTCTATTGTAAATTGCTTCATTGCCATGGTTACATTCCCCTCCATGCATCATCAGCCAACCAAAGGGTATACCCTGCAAGCCTGCCCCCTACACTACCCCTCCACCCCTGAGTCTTCAGCACACAGTCGCTCTCCCTCTCGGGATCTCAAGTCCCCAGCTGCTCCACCACTCCATGTCATCATCTCTGTCTCCATCTCAGACATCACTGCTTCTCTGGGTAGGGTCCCGCTCTCGGCTCTTTTCTGTTGATGGTCCTAGGGACTCTGGTCCTAGACTGGAAAGGTAGTCACTCCCTTCCTTGCTATAAAACATCTACCTTTACATTTCCAACCCTCACAATCAGTCCTGATAACAATTATTCACTATTGTATCACAAGA
>NW_006408764.1:4214174-4224871 GCF_000296735.1 Chrysochloris asiatica
TGCACTTCCACCCAATCCGCCATCTTGTTTGTTCCCTCAAGGCCTTGGTTTTTGAAATGATGCTCGGGGTTGCATGATAAAATTTTGCAAGACCAACACCTTATCTGTTGCAAATACCTCTTTTTTTTCAACAAGATGAATGGCGACTATAACATGGAATCTTGTTAGATGGATCATAGAAAAATCAAATCAACCACATCTGTGGAAAGGCTCAGTATAATTAATGAAAATAAGTTCAGAAGCTGACTGTGAATAGACTATTAATGCTCATATGCAAGTTTAGATTGAAACTAAGAAAATATTAAAAGTCCATGATATTCAAAATGTGGCCTTGAGTATATCCCACCTGTATTTAAGACTATCTCAAGAACAGATCTAATGCACTAGACACTGACTGAAACCAGAATTGTTGTAGAATGACATTAAGAAATATCATGCAGAAAGAAAGGAAAATGTCATAAAAAAGACTGGAAAGAAAGAAAAGACAAAAGTGGATATCAGAAGAGACTGTGAAACTTGATCTTGAACATAGAGAACCTATAGCAACTGGAAGAAATGATAAAGTTTTATTATTTCTAAATAGAAAATTTCAAAGGGTAGCTTCAGAAAACAAAACAAAGTATTCTTGTGAAATTTGCAAAGACCTGGAGTTAGAATACCAAAAGGGAAAGAATACTGTAAGTGTTTCTCAAGGTAAAAGAACTGAAGAAAAAATAACTAGCCTCAGCTTCTAATATTGAAGGAATCTATAGGCAAAATATTAAATGATGCAGAAAGCATCAAAAGAAGATGGAAGGAATACACAGAGTGGTTGTTACCAGAAGGAAATGGTTGATGCTCAACCAATTCAATAGCTAACATATGATCAAGAAACCATGATACCAAAGGAAGAATTCAAGGTGCATTGAAGGCATCAGCAAAGAACAAGGGAATTGATAGAATACAAATGGGAATATTTCAACCAATTGATGCAGTGCTGGATATACTGACTTATCTGTGACAAGAAATTTGCAAGACGGCTACTTAGTCAACTGACGGGAAGCGATCCATATTTGTGCCCATTCCAAAGAAAGATGACTTAATGTGGAATGTGGAAATCATTGAATATAATCACAAATATCATATGCAAGTAAAATTTTGCTTAAGATAATTAAAAAATGGTTGCAGCCGTACATTGACAGGATGCTGCCAGAAATTGAAGCCAGATTTAGAAGAGGATATGGCAGAAAGGATCTTATTGCTGACGTCAGATGGATCTTGGCTGAAAGCAGACAACACCAGAAAGATATTTACTTGTGCTTTACTGACTATGCAAAGATATTCTACTGTGTGGATTATAACAAATTTTGGCTAACATTGAGAAGGATAAAATTCCAGAACACTTCACTGTGCTCATGAGGAACCTTTACATAGACCAAGAGGCAGTTGTTAGACCAAGAGGATACTAAATGGTTTAGAATCAAGAAAAGTGTGTGAGCCAGGGTTGTGTCCTTTCAGCAGACCTATTCAATCTGTATGCTGAACAAATAATTAGAGAAGCTGGTTTATATGAAGAAGAATGTGGCATGAGGTCTGGAGGAAAACTCATTTACAACTTGTGTGACTTGAATTGACACAATCTTGCGTGCTGGAAGGGAAGAGGACTTGAAATACTTATGAAAATCAAAGGCTACAACCTATAGTATGGGTTATATATCAATGTAAAGAAAATGAAAATCCTCACAAGTGGATCAATAAATAGTATCAAGATTAACATAATATTGTTGTCAGAGGTTTCATTTTGCTCAGATCCACAATCTACATTCATGAAAACAGCTGTTAAGAAATCAAATAACATATTTCAAGTATGTCATTCTGTAGCAAGTCTGCTACAAAAGACCTCTCTGGAGTGTTAAAAAATAAAGCTATCACTTTGGAAACTAAGGGTCACTTTGGAAACTAAGGTGTCCCTTACCAAAGTCAAGGTATTTTTAATCACAGTATTTGCATGTGTAAACTGGACATAGGTTTTTATGAGAATTAGATGTATTAGAATTATGGTGTTGATGAAGAATACTGAAAATACCATGGAATGAAAAAAGAACAAACAACTCTGTCTTGGAATAAGTGTGGCCAGACTACTCCTTGAAACCAAGGATGGCAAGACTTTTGTCTCAGATATTTTGGGCACACAGTGGCACCAGCAGTGGGCTAAGGCATGACCACAATGGAAAGGATGGGGCAGTATTGGGCAGTGTTTTCATCTGTTGTGCACAGGGTCGCTGTGAGTCAGAAGTGAATTGACGGCACCTAGCAATAGCAATATATTTGAAGCATACATATTTTATTATATAATCATTTGTAAATATTTTCTTAGTTTTTACAAAGCCCAATTACTCTTTAAAAAGGATTGACTTTGGGTGTTGTATTTTAGTCTAATCCAAGGTCACAAAGATTTTCTCCAATGTTTTTCTCTAAAAGTTTCATAAATACGTATATGAGCCACTTTTTCCTCAACTTTTTAGTATGAATTGAGTGACAGTTTACAGATAAGATCATCAATGTTACATTTAACAAATAACACACTTTGTTTCAAAACATTTTAGGGATAGCATAATTAAAATATGTGAAGTATCTCTATGATGAAAACTAGAAAACAGTGTTGAAGTAAACCTGATGACCTAAATAAGTAATGAGACTCACTGTAGTTAGGGTTAGAAGACCAAATATTTAAGATGTTAACTTCTCCCAAAATTTATCAATAGATTCAATGCAAGCCCAATAAAAATCCCAGGAGGATTTTTTGTAGACATACACAAAATGATTCTAAAAGTTATATGGGAAGACCAAGAGATCTAAAGAAGCAAAACACTGCTGATCAAGTTTGGAATCACATTATTTAATTTAGAGACTTATCTAAAGCTACAACAATCAAGACAAAGTGGTATTGGTGAAGGGAAATGCAGTGTGTAGTGAATTCCTCTATATCACTCTTAGACCCACAGTCTTTGTAACTCCCACCAAATGATTTTTTTCCCCCTGATGTGTCTGGATAAGAGAATAAATGAGCTATCTCTGAAGTAGGAATGGAGGGATTTAATTACCATCAAGGAGAGGAGTGTGTTCTTCAGACAGTGAGATTCCTGCTTGTTGAACCTTTTTGATCTAGGAGATAGCACTGTGACGGAGGAGTGCTAAGGGAGCGGTAGAACCAGGAGCCCAGAGCACAGCGTGGAGTGGTGGACTTCCTGGTCCAAGGAGCAAATAAAGTTGAATGCCTTTGGGCAGGAGGGCCTTTTGTAGAATGGGGTAACTTTAGGTACTTACTTAGGGAGTTAGGTTTTCACACTCACTGAGCTGGAGCTGGAGCTGAGTACCTTCAGGCTAAGACTTAAACAGCAGAATGGAGTGTCCTTTGGGCATTTATCAGCAGCCCTAAAGGAGCTGCAACATTGCCCAGTCAGAGAAAGGCCTGCCTGTGGGCATGGCTGAGAGGCTTCTGGACTGGAAGAAGTCTGTCTTGAGCATTTAAAATTCTGACCCTGAATTGTAACCTATTAACTTCCCTTAAAAACCCACAATTGTATGGTGTCAGAGTTCTGGGTGGCCATTGCAGTGAATTTTGGAATGCAGCTGAGAGCGGAGTTCTGTGGGAGGGATGGCCAGTGTCGTTTTGTGTTCCTTTCCTGTAAAAAAAAAAAAAAAAAAAAAAAAAATCAATGAAGCAAAACAGATTCCAGAAATACAATCTAGTCAATATATTTTTATCAGAGGTCACAGGCAATTCAGTGGAGGAAACAACAAATTATGCAGGAATAATCAAACACCCATTTGCAAAGAAATGAACCTTGATTGATGCCTCATACCTTATGAAAAACTTAGTTTAAGATGACCCAAACATGAAAATTGGATAAGCTATTTCATCAAAACTAAGAACATTTATTTCAAAAAACACATTTAAGAGAATGAAAGGCAAGTGTTGACTAGGGAAACAGTATTTGCAAATCACGTATCTGATAACAAAATTTATATCCTAGATATATAAACACCCAAAACTCGCCAATAAGAAAACAACAATTGAAAATGGGCAAAATATTTTAATACCTACTTCACAAAAGATACATATCCATGGCAAATTATGTGCATGAAGATGCTTAATAGCGCTAATCATTAGGAAAAACTGATATTAAAACCTTAATGAGATACCATTACACATCTCTTGTCATTGAAAACAGATTTTTTTCCAAATTCTATGTGTTGTAAGATGTACAGAAACTCAAACTTTCTTACATTTCTGGGGAAATATACATGATGGGCCTTTAAAAAAATAAGTTAGGCAATTTTTTTATTGAATTAAGCATGTACTTACCATATTACCCAGCAATCCCATGTCTGTTTTTGCCAAAGAAAAATGAAAACTTATAATCATGCAAAAAACTTTTATGTTAATTTTTATAGCAACTTTTTTCATAACCACCAAAAATGGAAAACAATGCAAATGTCCTTCTAGGTGAAAAGATAAACTTGTGTAGATCTGTGTAACAGAGTCCCACTCAGCAATAAATATGGATGTACTAGGTACATAAAATAACGTGGCTGTGAGTCATGCTTTGTGAAAAAAGCCAAAATCAAAAGGTGATGATTCCTTTTCTAGGATATTCTGGGATAAGCAAAATCATTGGGATGGGGGGGTCTAGCTACAAAGAAACAGTCTGACGGAATGTTGTGGGGAATGGCAGTGGTTACACATGGTCTGCAATAGTAAACCCCATGGTGGTTATGTGCCGTGGAGTCGGTTCCGACTCATAGCGACCCTGTACAGGGTTTCATAGGCTGTAAATCTTTACGGGAGCAGAAAGCCTCATCTTTCTCCCACGGAACATAGATCTGTACAAAAAGGAAAGTGGTTTTGCTGTATGTAAATTCAGAAGTATACTTGAAAATAGAAAAATGATTATATTGGGTTTTTAAATCCAGTTAGATATAAAACTATTTCTTGTAAGGAAACCTTGTGTCATTTAGAATGTGTTTGGCTTCAGACGATAAATTTACTTATTTCAGTGGCTCTACTATTGTGAGGCGTTCTGGTAGCGTAGTGGTTACGAATCGGGCTGTGAACTTTAAGGTCAGCGGTTCGAAACTACCAGCCGCTCTGTGGGAGAAAGATGAGGCTTTCTACTCCCGTAAAGATTGACACCCTCGGAAACCCTGTACAGGTTCGCTATGGGTCGGAACCGACTCGACTCAACAACAACTATTGTATGGCAGCGGAAGTGAGGTTGGTCCAGGATCGGACATTGTTTCGTTTTGCTGTGCATGGGGTCGCTATGAGTCGGTTCCGACTTGATGGCACCTTACAACAACAACAGCAACAACTATTGTGGTAAGGAGCTCTTGTAGTTTAGTGGTTATGAATTGGGCTGCTAATCTCATGGTCAGCAGCTTGAAACTACCAGCTGTTCCGCGGGAGAAAGATGAGGCGTTCTGCTCAAGTAAAGATTTACAGCCTCGGAAACCCTGTACAGGGACGCTATGAGTCGGAACCGACTCCACGGCACTTAACAACAACAGTACTGTGGTGCTACAGGTTAATGTGCTGAACTGCACGGTCAGTTTGAACAGCAAGATGGAGCAGTTCAAGCTTTACCAGCAGCACCGCAGAAACTCCACATAGGATTGCTATGAGTTGGAACCCCTCGATGGCACTTAACTACAAGTAATGAAAGCATTTGTCATTTTCATATCACAGGAATTTGTATGAAGCTAGTGCAGAGTTTGAGACAGTAGCAACATGGTGACAGAAAAGACTCAACTCTTTCTATCTTTATTTCCTGCCTATTTCAGCTTCCTTTTTCAATTAGAGACTGGTTTTAGTTTTGTATCCTAAAAGCCAAAAAAGATGTCCTGATTCCAAGCTTCATGTTTCATACAACTACAATTTTTGGAGAAGGAGAAGGACCAATTGTTGTTGTTAGGTGCCACTGAGTCCGTAACGACTTATAGCAACCCTATGCACAACAGAACAAAACACTGCCCAATCCTGGGCCAACCTCACAATTGTTGCCACACTTAAGCCTATTGATGCTGCCACTTTGCCAATCCATCTTGCTGAGGGTTTCCCTCTTTTTCTCTGACCCTTCACCTTACCAAACATGATATCCCTCTCCAGCAACTGGTCCCTCCTGACAATATGTCCAAAGTAGGAGAGACAAAGTTGGGCATCTTGACCTCCAAGGAGCACTCTGGCTGCACTTCTTCCAACACAGATCTGTTGGTTCTTTTGGCAGCCCATGGCACTTTCAATATTCTCCTCCAACACCATAAGGTCTTCCTTATTCACTGTCCAGCTTTTACATGCATATGAGGTTATTGAAAAGGTCAGGACCAGTAATGAGTCCTAAATTTACTTTGCCTTTTGGTTAGGATATTAAGATTCTCTCCAGAAGTCTACAAGGAGGCAAGCTGAGTCTTGGATTTCATTTTATTTTATTTAGAATGTGTACCATGGCCTCTTGTCAGATGCAGCAGCACCTTAGACAATGAGTTAATGACAAAATAGAAAGAATCAAGATCAGGTGAAATAAAACATGATTCATTTTCTGGAAAAAAAAGCACATACTTAGTATCAGTGTCTTATACTTGTATAAGACTCTACTTGTATCCAGTGTCTTAGTTGTCTAGTGCTGCTATAGTAGAAAAATCACAGGTGGGTGGCTTTAACAACTAGAAATTCTCTCACAGTTCAGGAGGCTAGATGTCCAAATTCAGAATGCTGACTTCTGGGTAAGAAGGCTTTCCCTTTATTGACTTTGGGTAAAGGTTCTTGTCTCCATTAAGCATCAGTAGGCCCTGGTACTCTTTGGAGATCTCCATACATCTGTGCATCAACCTTCCTCTGGATCTAGGAGCTTCACAATGTAGGGACCCCCAGGTCCAAAGGACATATTCCACTCCTGTCTCTACTACTTTGGTTGTAGTAGGTCCCTGTTTCTCTGCTCAAATCTCTCCTTTTATTTCTTGTAAGACAAAATGTGTTGCATGCTATACCCTTGGGAATTCCCTGAATATCTTATCAGTGAGGCTGTGGGATTAAGGGTGGCTGGTGGTTCAAGCTCACCAACCGCACCTTGGAAACTGTATACAGGGTTGCTATGGGTCAGAACTGACTTGACAGCACTTAACAACAACAATTCCACCCTTGGAGTCCTGGAGTGGCACTGTAGGATAAGCACTGGACTGCAAGATCGGTCTGAATCACAAGGCCAAACCCACCAGCGGGTCCTTGGAAACCCTATACAGGGTCGCTATGAGTCTGAACCAACTTGATGGCTGTTAACATCAATCCACTCTTTTTTTTTTTTTTTTTTTAAAGTTTTTATTGTGAGGTTTACATGGGAGAACATCAGCTTTACATTCATCCCACCGTATTTCATTTTACTGCAATGATTGCAATCCCCTCCATGCATCATCAAATAACCCCAAAGGGTACACCACACAGGCCCGCCCCCTGGCCACCAGCAGACAGCCCTTCTCCCTCCCTGAGTCCCGTGTCCCCAGCCACGCCATCTGTCCACATCATAGTTTCTGTCTCCATCCCTGGCATCACTGCGTCTCTTGGGTAGGGCCCCCTCTCCGTTCTTCTCATTTGATGGTCCCAGGGACCTCCGCTCCTGGGCTGCAAAATCGATCACTCTCTTCCTTTTGTCAAAAAACATCTACCTCTATATTTCCAAGCCTCACAGTCAGTCCTGATGGCAGTTATTCACTATTGTAGCACAAGAGTCTTATCCCCATTCCCTTTTGCCAGCCTGGTCCCAATGGATTGGAAATCATTCAGGGGTGATTCTGCCTTCCCCCGCCCTGTCTGGAACTAGGCTCCCTCTTGAAAGCTTGTAAGCTTTCATCAGCACCCCCATTTTGGGTAGCCAATGTCAATGTTGCCTATCCCTGTCAACCCTGTGTACTGAGGGGGTGGGAGCGATCCTCATTGTAAAGATTTAGTCCCTTTTTTGAGGTACTGCATCCATAAATATAGGTAAAGTTCATCAAATTGTAGCAGGTTACTCTCCCTCACCCACCACCTTCTTTCTTCTTCTAGTCGAGTTCTGATCATCCAGCCATAGAAACCAGGTCAGTCTGCAAGTATGGGTGTTCTTGTGAATCTCCCCTCACTTCATATCAGCTGGATTCTTAACTCTCTGCTCTAGTTCTCTGTGGCCATGTCACTGCCTCTGGGCCCAGGAGTCCCCAGGTCTTGCCATACTACTAGACATCCAGATCTCTACCCAGGTTCATGGGGGTCTATTGAATGTGATCAGGCTTAGCTTGCAACTTCTTTACTGTTTTTTCCCCCTCTTCCCTTATCAGTGACCAATGGGGTCACCAACCAGACCACATCCCTGCTCATGTACTACCTCTTGAATCTCAGTCTTGAAAGAGGGTTTGCTCTGAGGTGTCCCGACCACTTCCTTTGATGGCTCCTGGGCAAACAGCTTACTTGTTCTTGTAGTAATCAATCTGACTGCCATTATTGTTTTGGCTTTTTCCTGCCAGTTTTTCTTTCACAAAGTATCTTCTGTTTTTCTAGCAGCTTCAGGCTGGTCTACTCGTCCTTTCCAGTGGAAATTTCCTACCTCAGTCGGTTCTGGATGGGGTTCTGGATTCCACTTGTGGTCTTGTGCAATGTAAAGGCTCCACAGGAAGCCTCTTTCACTGGGCAACTTCTAGCCCCCTTTAAGGTATTCCAATCAGTTATAGGCAGAAGACGGACTTACAAGATTTCTGTAGTGATGATTCTGGCTATCCTTTCTCCCTACCTCAAGTGCCTATTTTACAATGGTAGGCAAGGGAAACCAAGATTCAAAAGACAGCCAAGCATCTTAACACTATTCCCCTCTTTTACTCCTTCAAACCATGCCTCAATCCCTATATCCCGGAGCCCTGTTGTTCCAAAGTTGTGCATACATCATCATTTACCCCTGTTCCACTTAGCCCATGCAAATCTGCCTAACAGTTCTCCCATCAGCCTTGTTCTTTTATTCCCCCCGCCCCCGCCCAACCTTTCCCCCAGCACTCAAGGTATCCTGTGTCTATTCCTTACCCTGTGCTCTATCTTCCCCTCCTTGCCTTCCGTACATACTGTTGATCAGCAAATAAATATGTAATTTTTTTCCCCCTTTAGTGTGGGTTCTTTTTCTTACTCTTTTACAATAATGCTCCTATGCAGAATTTCTCCTTTTGTGACTAATTTCACTCAGCATAATGTCTTCAAGGTTCATCCATGTTATGCAGTTTCTTGCAGCTTCCTTATTCTTCAAGGTAGCATAATACTCCATTGTGTATATGTACAACAGTTTGTTTATCCATTCTTAAATTGATGGGCACTTAGGCTGGCTCCATCTTTTTGCTATCGTAAATTGTGCTGCTATGAACATTGGTGTGCATATATCTACTTGTGTTATGGTTCTTATTTTTTTGTGGGTAAATACCAAGTAGAGGGATTGCTGGATCATAAGGTATTTCTGTTTCTTCTGAGAAAGTGCCATATTGTTTTCTAGAGAGGTTGGACCATTTTGCAGTCCCACCAGCGATGCAGGAGCATCCTAGTCTCTCCACATCCCCACCAGCATTTGTTTTCCTGTACTTTTTTGAGCTCTGCTGTTATTGCTGGTGTGGCATGATATCTCATTGTTGTTTTGATTTGCATCTCTCTAATGGCTAGTGATCATGAACATTTCTTCATATGTTTGTTGGTTGCCTGGATCTCCTCCTGAGTGAAGTGTCTGTTCATGTCCTGTGCCCATTTTTAATTGTTTTTTTTTTTTCTTATAGAGATGTTTTCTTAATTTGTCGTTTTCTTATAGAGGTGTTGTAGCTTCCTATATATTTTAGAAATGAGTCCCTTATCTGATGTGTTGTTGCAAAAGATTTTTAATTTTTAGTATGTCCCAATCATCTATTTTGTTTACTTTTGCTTTTGTAATTTTCAAAATGTTTTTGGTATTCTCTGTATTATATTCTGTGTATTACCTGTATTAGAGCCCTCATGTTGTCCCTATGTTTTTCATTGATGACTTTCATAATTTTGGGATTCACATTTAGGTCTTTTATCCATGCTGAGTTGTTTTTTGTATAGGGCATGATGTAAAGGTCTTGTTTCAATCTTTTGCATATCACTTTCCAATTCTGTCAGTACCATCTGGCTGTATGTGGCTGTATGTGGATGGGTTAATTTCTGGATTCTCGATTCTATTCCATTGATCAATGTATCTTTCATTGTACCAGTATCAGGCTGTTTTGACCACTGTAGCTTTGTGGTAGATTTTGAAATCAGAGAGTGAGAGGCTTCCAACCTTGTTCTTCTTGAGCAGTGCTTTGCTTATCCTGGGTCTCCTTTCCATATAGAGTTTATAATTGTCTTTTCCATCTTTTTGAAGAATGTCACTGGAATCTGGATTGGGATTGGATTATATGTGTATATTGCTTTGGGTAATATTGACATTTTCATGGTGTTAAGTGTTCCTTTCCAGAAACCTGGTATGTTCTTACACTTTTTATTTTTAATGTTTTATTGTGAATGATGTGATAGTTTACGTGGGAGAACATTAGTTTTACATTTATCCTATCATATATCATTTCATTGCCATGGTTACAATCCCCTCCATGCATCATCAACCAACCAAAGGGTATACCCTACAAGCCTGACCTTCTTCCCCTCC
>NW_006408764.1:4225366-4226460 GCF_000296735.1 Chrysochloris asiatica
TAACAACAACAACAACAACAACATTGTATCACAAGAGACCTATCCGCATTTCCTTTCATCAGCCCTACTGAGACAGTGGAGATTCTACCTTCCTCCAAGCCCTCTGGATCTAAGTTCCCTCTTGAAAGCTTGTAAGCCAGTCACGTCTTGCCTTTGTAGTCCCCCCATTTTGGGTAGCCAGTGTCCAAGTTGCCCATCCCTGTCTACTCTGTGTATGGAGGGGTTAGAAATGATCCTTGTTGTAAAGATTTGTTCCTTCTTTTGAGGTACTGCATCCATAGGTGTAGGTCAAGTTCATCAAATTGTACCAGATTATTCTTTTTTCCCTCTTCTTTCTTCTTCTATTTGAGCTCTGATCATCCAGTCATTGAAGCCAGGTCAAGTGCATATTATATGCAAGTGTGGGTGTTCTTGTGCATATGCCCTCTCTTCTTATTAGCTGGACACTTCACTCTCCACTCTAGTCCTCTGTAGTTATGTCACTGATTCTGGACCCAAGAGTCCCCAAGTCTTGCCACACTGTTGGCCAACCAGGTCTACACCTTACAGGAGTCTATTGAATGTTGTAGGGCTTAGCTCTCAGCTTCATTCCTGTTTTTCTCTCACTTCCCCTTATCAGTGACGAACATGGTCACCAATCATAACATGTATTCCCATTGAGTCTTAGTCTTGGAAGGGGGTTTACTCTAAGGGGACCCGACCCCTTGCCTTGATGTCTCCTGGGCGAGCAGCTTGCTTGTTCTTGTAGTAGTCAGTCTGCCAATATTATTTTGTATTTTTCCTATCGGTCTTTCTTTCAAGAAGTATCTTTTGTTCTTCTAACCACTCCAGGCTGCTCTGCCTGTCCTTTGAAGAGGAAATTTCTTACCTCTGAAGATTCTGGTTGCTGTTCAGGGTTCCACCTATAGTCTTATGTAATGCAGAGGCTCCACAGGAAGCCTCCTTCACTGGGCACATTGTAGCCCTATTTTAGGTATTCCAATCAGTTATAGACAGAAGACTGACTTTCAAGCTTTCTATGGTGATATTTCTGGCTATTCCTTTCTCTCCCCTTCCAGTGTCTCTTTTATAATGTAATGCAAGGTAACCCAAGA
>NW_006408764.1:4228076-4233791 GCF_000296735.1 Chrysochloris asiatica
TTCTTTCTTCTGGTTGAGCTCTGATCATCCAATCATTGAAGCCAGGTCAAGTGGGTATTATCTGCAAGTGTGGGTGTTCTTGTGCATATGCCCTCTCTTTTTATCAGCTGCATGCTTCACTCTCCACATGGTTGGGCTTAGCTTGCCACTTCATTGCTGTTTTTCCCTCATTTCCCCTTATCGGTGACGAGTGTGGTCACCAATCAGAGCGTGTATTCCCATTGAGCTTTATTCTTGGAAGGGGGTTTGCACTGAGGGGACCCGACCACTTGCCTTGATGTTTGCTGGGCAAGCAACTTGTTTGTTCTTGTAGTAACAGTCCTTCTGCCTCTATTGTTTTATATTTTTCCTGTAGGTCTTTCTTTCAAGAAGTATCTTCTGTTCTTCTAGCCGCTCCAGGCTGGTCTGCTCATCCTTTCAAGTGAAAATTTCCCATCTCTGGAGATCTGGATGTGGTTCAGGCTTCTACCTATAGTCTGTGTATTGCAGAGGATCTAATCTTTATTATTTCTTATCTTTTGGTGGCTTTAGGTTCCCTCTGTTGATCTGTTTCTAATTGTTGTAGATGCTGTGTTTATGTGTTGATTTTGGTGGTTCTTTTTGTATGTGTGTGTTTATTGCAAAAAATTGTCCTCTCAGAACTGCCTTTGCCGTGTCCCAAAGATTTTGGTATGTTGTGTTTTCGTTCTCATTTGTTTCTAGGAAATTTGTGAATTCATGTTTAAATTCTTCTAATACCCAGTCACTTTTCAACAAGGTGTTACTCAGTTTCCATGTATTTGATTTGATTTCCTTTGTCTTCCTATTGTTGATTTTTAATCTGATAGCATTGTGGTCTGAGAAGATGCTTTGTAGTATTTTGACATTTGTGAATTTATGGAGATATGTTTTGTGGCCTAAAACATGGTCTATTCTGGAGACTGTTCCATGTGCACTGGGAAAGAATGTGTTTTGTGCAGTTGTTGGGTTGAATGCTCTGTACACATCTATGAGGTCCAGTTGGCTGATTGTGTTGTTTAGTTCTATGTCTTTGTCAAGTTTCTTTCTGATTGTTCTATCCATTTTTGGAAAGGGGTGTATTAAAATCACCCACTATTATTGTAGATTCACCTATTTCTTTCTTCAAATCTCTTAGAGTTTGCTTTATATATATATTGGCGCTCTTTCATTGGGAGCATAGATACTTATTATGGTTATTTCATCTTGTTCAATTGTCCCTTTAACCATGTCATAATGTCCATCTTTATCTATTATGCTGGTTTTTGCCTTAAAGTTTATTTTATCAGAAATTAGCACTGCCACTCCTGTCAATTTTTTAAAATGTTTTATTGAGAATTATGTGATAGTTTACATGGGAGAACATTAGTTTTACATTCATCCTATCTTATATCATTTCATTGCCATGGTTAGAATCCCCTTTATGCATCATCAACCAACCAAAATGTATACACTACAAGCCTGCTCCCCAGTCATCAGCACACAGCCCCTTTCCCTCTCTGTGTCTAAAGTCCCCAACTGCTCCATCTCTCCATGTCATCATCTCTGCCTCTATCTCAGGCATCACTGTTTCTCTCATTAGGGTCCCGCTCTCCACTCTTCTCCACTGATGGTCCCAGGGACCTCCACTCCTAGGCTGAAAAGTTAACCACTCCTTTCCTTGCTATAAACGTCTACCTTTACACTTCCAACCCTCATAAGCAGTCCTGATAACCATTATTTACTATTGTATCACAGGACATCCATCCGCATTTCATTTCATCAGCCCCGCCAAGACAGTGGAGATTCTATCTTGCTCCATGCCCTCTGGATCTAGGTTCCCTCTTGAAAGCTTGTAAGCCAGTCACTTCTTGCCTTTGTAGTCCCCCATTTTGGGTAGCCAATGTCCACGTTGCCCATCCCTGTCTACTCTGTGTATGGAGGGGGTGGGGATCCTTGCTGTAAGGATTTGTTCCCTCTTTTGAGCTACTGCATCCATAGTGTAGTCAAGTTCATCAAATTATATCAGATTACTCTTTTTTTCCTCTTCTTTCTTCTTCTGGTTGAGCTCTGATTCATTCATTGAAGCCAGGTCTCGTGGGTATTATCTGAATATATGGGTGTTCTTGTGCATTTGCCCTCTCTTCTTATCAGCTGGATGTTTCACTCTCCACTTTAGTCCTCTGTGGCTATGTCACTGACTCTGGGCCCAAGAGTCCCCAGGTCTTGCCACACTGCTGGCCAACCAGATCTTCATCCGAGTTCACAGAAGTCTGTTGAACATTGTAGGTCTTAGCTCGCCACCTCATGGCTGTTTTTCCCTCATTTTCCCTTATTGGTGACTAGCGTGGACACCAATCAGATGTATATTCCCATTGAATCTTAGTCTTGGAAGGGGGTTTGCACTGAGGGGACCCAATCACTTGCCTTGATGTTTCCTGGGCAAGCAACTTGCTTGTTCTTTTAGTAACAGTCAGTCTGCCTCTATTATTTTGTATTTTTCTTGTAGGTCTTTCTTTCAAGAAGTATCTTCTGTTGTTCTTCTAGCCGTTCCAGGCTGGTCTGCTTGTCCTTTCAAGTGGAAATTTCCCATCTCTGAAGTTCTGGATGTGGTTCAGGCTTCCACCTATATAGTCTTATATATTGCAGAGGCTCCTCAGGAAGCCTCCTTCAGTGGGCACGTTGTAGCCCCATTTTAGGTATTCCAATCAGTTATAGGCAGATGATGGACTTACAAGTTTTCTATGGTGATGTTTCTGGCTATTCCTTTCTCTCCGCCTCCATTGTCTATTTTATAATATAATGCAAGGAAACCAAAATTCAAAAGACAGCCAAGCATCTTAACGTTATTCCCTCCTTTTCCCCATTCCAACCATGTCTCAATCCCTGTATTCCAGAGTCCTGTTGTTCCCAGGTTGTGCATACATCATTTACTTCTGTCCCACTTAGCCCATTCAAACCTGCCTAATTGTTCTCCCATCTGCTTTGTTCTTCCATTCCCCTCTCCCTTCTTGAATATTGCCCCGTCCCCCAGCACCCAAACAATCCTGTATCTATTACCTTCCCTTTGCTCCACCTTCCCCTCCTTCCCCTCACCCACCCCCACATCCCAGCAATCAGCAAAGAATCCACCCCCCTTTAGTATGGGTTCTTTTTCTTAATCTTTTACAGTAGTGGTCCTATGCATTATTTCTTCTTTTGTGACTGACTAATTTCACTCAACATAATGTCCTCAAGGTTCATCCATGTTAGGTGGTGGCTTGAAGCTTCCTTGTTATATTTCAAGGTAGCATAATATTCCATTGTGTGTATGTACATAGATTGTTTATCCATTCTTCAGTTGATGGGCACTTTGGCTGCCTCCATGTTTTTGCTATTGTAAATAGTGCTGCTATGAAGATTGGTGTGCATATATCTTCTCGTGTTGTGGCTTGTATTTCTTGTGGGTAAATACCAAGTAGAGGAATTGCTGGATCATAAGGTATTTCTATTTTCAACCTTCTGAGGAAGTGCCATATTGCTTTACAGAGAGGTTGGACCATTTGGCAGTCCTACCAGCAATGCAGGAGTGTCCCAGTCTCGCCACATCCCCACCAGCATTTATTGTCCTCTACATTTTTGATCTTTGATGTTATTGTTGGTGTGAGATGATATCTCATTTTTGTTTTGATTTGCATCTCTCTACTGGCTAATGGAGCTCTGGTAGCGTAGAGGTTACGAATCGGGCTGTGAACCACAAGGTCAGCAGTTCGAAACTACCAGCTGCTTTGCGGGAGAAAGATGAGGCTTTCTGTTCCCATAAGATTTACAGCCTTGGAAACCCTGTACAGGGTCGCTATGAGTTGGAATCCATCTCTTCTAAGTTTGAAATTTGTTGGAGTACAACTCTTCATAGTATTCTGTTATTATCCTTTTCATTTCCTTCGGTTCCATTGTGATATTGCCCATGTGGTTCCTAATGCGTGTTATTTGTGTCTCTTCTCTCTCTTTTTTTTTGTTAGTTTTACCAATGGTCTGTCGATTTTGTTAATTCTTACAAAGAACCAGCTTCTTGTCCTGTTGATTTGTTTCTATAGTTTTTTTGTTTTCTATCTCATTTATTTCTGCTCTAATCTTTATTTCTTTTCTTTTGGTGGCTGTGGGTTCCTTCTATTGGTCTGTTTATAATTGTTGTAGATGCTGTGTTAATGTGTTAATTTTGGTTCTTCTTTTTGGATGTGTGCATTGATTGCAAAAATTTCCCTCAGCACTGCTTTCGCCGTGTCCCAAATATTTTGGTATGTTGTGTTTTCATTGTCATTTATTTTTAGAAAATTTGTGAATTCATGTTTAATTTATTCTACTACCTAGTCACTTTTCAACAGGGTGTTACTCAGTTTCCATGTATTTGACTTGATTTCCTTGGTCTTCCTATTGTTGATTTTTGATTTGATAGCATTGTGGTCTGAGAAGATGATTTGTAGTATTTTGATATTTGTAAATTTATGGAGATTTGTTTTGTGGCCCAAGACATGGTCTATTTTGGAGAATGTTCCATGTGCACTGGAAAAGAATGTGTATTGTGCTGTCGTTGGGTTGAATGCTCTGTACACATCTATGAAAGCTCTGTACATATCTATGAGGTCTAGTTGGCTGATTGAGTTGTTTAGTTTTTCTGTGTCTTTGTCAAATTTCATTCTGATGGTTCTATCCATTTTTGAAAGTGGTGTATTAAAATCACCCACTATTACTGTAGATTCATCTATTTCTTTCTTCAAATCTATTATAGTTTGCTTTATATATATATAGGTGCTCTTTCATTGGGAGCATAGATTTTTATTATGGTTATTTCATCTTGTTCAGTTGTCCCTTTAATCATATCATATTGTCCATCCTTATCTATTATGCTGGGTTTTGCCTTAAAGTGTATTTTATTAGAGATTAGTATTGCCACTCTTGCTTGTTTTTTATTGCAATTAGCTTGGTATATTTTTTTCCATCTTTTGAGTTTTAATCTGTTTTTGTCCCTGTGTGTGTGATGTGTCTCTTGCAGACAGCATATTGAAGCATCTTGTTTTCTTATCCATTCTGCCACCCTCTGTCTCTTTACAAGTGTGTTCAGTGCATTGACATTCTGTGTAATTACTGATAGGTATGGATGAGTTACTGCCATTATGTTTGTTTTTTTGTGGTGTTGCTGCTTAGTTCCATGTGTCTTCCTTTGTTGGGTTCATGCTTTTTGTATTCTTTTTTGTGTGTTTCCTCATAGTTTTAAAGTTTTCATGTTCTTCTTGATTTTTCATTCTCTTGGTATGTTGTGAAGTGTTAATTTTCTTTGAGGTTGCTTCATAGTCCATTAACTTTTCTGTCCATTTAGTGTAGTCTATTTCATCCTGTAGTCTACCTGACCTTCTCACCATCTGGATTTCTGTTCCTATGTGTTTACCTTCTTTTACATTGTACTTCTTTTGATCATAGACTGACATCTGAGTTTGTTCTTTCCTCGACTCCTCCTTCTGTCGATTTAATTCTGGGTGGTGCTGCCACATATTCAAACTCTGGTTGTTACATCTTCTTGTTGGTTCCCAGTCCACAGAACTCCCTTTAGGATGTTTTGTTGAACAGGGTTGGCTTTGGCAAAAACCCTTAGCTTCTGTTTATTCTGGAATGTTTTGATTACACCATCGTATTTGATTGATAGCTTTGCTGGATAAAGGTGCCAATAACCAGATACCAAAAAAAAAAAAAAAAGAAAGAATA
>NW_006408764.1:4248248-4252074 GCF_000296735.1 Chrysochloris asiatica
TTCCTTTATATGTGGTTCAGAGTTCTGGGACCATCCCCTGAGCCTGCTTGATCGGGTATTCTGTGTTGTTGTTGGCGGAGCTCTCTGCTATACATCTACCCGATCCGCCATCTTGTTTGTTCCCTCCTCAACAGTAATTTTTTAAAAACAATCTGAGTGAAAGAATATTTCCTAAGATGAAAAATGTAAAACCTCATTACAGATCAGCATTAGCAGATGAATATGTGCTATCAGTTTTTTTTTTTTTTTTTTTTTTTTTTTAAACATGTTTTACTGTGAAATATGTAATAGTTTATATTGGAGAACATTAGTTTTACATTCATCCTATCTTATACCGCTTCATTGCCATGGTTACAATCTCCTCCATGCATCATCAACCATGCATCATCAACCAACCAAAGAGTATACACTACAATGCTGCCCTCTGGTCGTCAGCACACAGCCCTTTTCCTTCTCAGGGTCTAGAGTCCCCAGCCATTTCATCTCTCCACGTCATCATCTCTGCCTCTATCTCTGACGTCACTGTTTCTCTGGGTAGGGTCCCACACTCTGCTCTTCTCCCTTGATGGATCCAGGGACCTCCGCTCCTGGACTGTAAAGTCAACCACTCCCCTCCTTTTGTTACAAAACGTCTACCTTTACATTTCCAACCCTCACAGTCAGTCCTGATAGCAATTATTCACTATTGTACCACAAGAGTCTTATCCCCATCTCCTTTCATCACCCCGCCCAGATAGATTGGATACTACTCAGTGGAGAGTCTACCTTCCTCTGCACCCTCTGGATCTAGGCTCCCTCTTGAAGGCTTGTAAGCCAGTCACTTCTTGCCTTTGTTATGCTATCAATTTTGATGATTGGGGACTCTTAACTTCTAACCCAGATTAAGTAAAATGTTCGCACTACAAAAAGAAATCCATTCTAACCATTACTAACCTGTATTATTGAGTTTGTGAAGATCTAGTCACTTGGCTGAGGATTCTGAATGTCTCAACCATGACTGCATCCTTAAAACTATGTGATGTGTGGTCAGTACTAAAGAAATGTCAAAAACAAAATCCACTGCTGTGGAGTTTATTTCCACTCATAGGGCTGATGGGAGCAAGGGAAGTATGAGTCTCAGTATCTTAATACTGCAGCTACCTTCAAAGGCTGACATTCTGGATTCTCAATGATCAGGATTTTGAGAAGTTGATGTAATTGCTTAACTAAAATTAATTAATATTTTAAAATATTTTGAATATAAGCGATAGCAATAATATAAACATTTATGATAACTGTGTTCATTCCAGCATAAAACCTATAACAAGCCCACTGCCATCATGTCAACTCTGACTCACAACGCCTCTGTACAGGTTTCTGAGGCTGTAAATCTTTATGGGAGCAGAAAGCCTTGCTTTTCCCCTGCATAGGGGCTGATGGTTACACTCCTTCCATCCTATTTGGCTTTTACCTACTTGTCTATTTGATGGGTAGGAGACAGTTGTGATGGTACTGGACTGGTAACTTCAAGTTTGGCAGTTCAAACCCAGCAACTGCTCTGTGGAAGAAAGATGAGGTTTTCTGATTCTGTGAAGACTTACAGCTTCTGAAATCCTATGTACAGCTTCTAGGAGATGTAATCAACTAGATGGCACTGGATGTGGTTTTTGATTTCGGTATTTTAGAAGGGAAGGAGCCCTGGTGGTGCAGTGGGTTAAATGTTGGGCTACTAACTACAAGGTTGGTGGTTCAAACTCTCTAGCTGCTCTGTGGAGAAATAATGAGGCTATCTGATCTCGTAAAGTTTTCAGTCTCAGAAATTCTATGGAACAGTTCAACTCTGTCCTATAGGTGTTGTTATTGTAATTATTATTTTAATCTTAGAAGGAGCTTACTTAGTTTTTAAAAATGTTTTATTGTGAATCATGTGATGTGATAGTTTACATGGGAGAACATTAGTTTTACATTCATTCTATCGTATATCATTTCATTGCCATGATTACAATCTGCTCCATGCATCATCAATCGACCAAGGGGTATACCCTGCAAGCCTGCCCCCCACACTCCTCCGATCTTCAGCATACAGTCCCTCTTCCTCTCTAAATCTAAAGTCCCCAGCTGCTCCATTGCTCCACGTCATTGTCTCTGCCTCCATCTCAGGCATCATTATTTCTCTGGGTAGGGTCCCGCTCTCCTCTGCTCCTAGACTGAAAAGTTAATCACTTCCCTCCTTGCTACAGAATATCTACTTTTACATTTCCAACCCTCACAATCAGTCCTGATAACAATTATTCACTATTGTATCACAAGAGACCCATCTGCATTTCATTTCATCAGCCCTGCCTAGACAGATTGGTTACTACTCACTGGAGATTCTACCTTCCTCTAGGCCATCTGGATCTAGGTTCCCTCTTGAAAGCTTGTAAGCCAGTCACTTTTTGCCTTTGTAGCCACCCCACCCCCACCCCATTTTGGGTAGCCAGTGTCCAAGTTGCCCATCCCTGTCTACTCTGTGTGTGGAGAGGGTGGGAATGATCCTACTATAAAGATTTGTTCCCTCTTTTGAGATACTGCATCCATAGGTGTAGGTTAAGTTCATCAAATTTATCAGATTACTCTTTTTTTCCTCTTCTTTCTTCTTTTGGTTGAGCTCTGATCATCTAGTCATTGAAGCCAGCTCAAGTGGGTATTATCTGCAAGTGTGGGTGTTCTTGTGCAAATGCCCTCTCTTCTTATCAGCTGGATGCTTCACTTTCCACTCTAGTCCTCTGTGGCGATGTCGCTTACTTAGTTTTAAGGAATACAAAAATATTCATCCTAGTATATAGTAAAATATGTAGAGATTATGGTAAGGATGTTGGAAAATTTGAAGAGTTTCCCGAAGTTTAAGTGGCTGGTAACTGGCACAGGGATGAGAGCATTCACTCTACTCTTTCACCATTACCATGATTGGCCTATATAGGTCATCAAGTATTTGGTGTCTCAATTTCAAACCTCGAGACAAGGCCTAGAACTATGATAACAAGACAAAATCTACTCCTTTAGAGATTATCATCTCATATATCATCTCATCTAGTGAGGGAAATAAACATTAAACAAATAAATGAATATATTTTCAACAAAATTTTAGGTCCCCAATTGGCTACCTCCAGAATCAAATACTATGAGCCCTGAATGGTCTCAGGAGCATCTTGAGCCTTTTGGGAGATAGATTCAAGCGGGAATTTCACTGATCATCCACTCTAACCACCAATCACAGTGGCATTCTGAGTCCCTAGGACTAAAAGGTGCTGCAAGAGAAGCACTTAAACACTAACTGCAAAGATGACAGTTTAAACACACTTGCTACTCCTCAGAAGCCCTATATAGGGTCACTGTGAGTCAGAACTGATGCAATGACATTTAACAACAAAAAAGGACTAAATACTATCGTCTTCTCTTATATATTGCTATCTAGAGAATGGCACTTATATCTAAGATAGGATTCATTATTTTCAAGGAATAAAAAAATGATTTAAGCGAGCTTAGCACAATGAAAAGTTGAACGGATTGCAGTATGACAATTTTCAAGGAATTAAAAATAAATTGAAAAGAAGTCATAGGAAAGAGGTAGAATGGAGAGAGAAAGCTCATGAGACCTTGTTGTGAGGTGTCATTGAGTTGGTACCAATCATAGTGACCTTATGCACAGCAGAATGAAACACTGCCCGGTCCTGAGCCAACCTCACTACTGTTGCCATGCTTGAGTCCATCGATGCTGCCACTTAGCCAATCCATCTCACTGGGGGTCTTCCTCTTTTTCCCTCCACCTTACCAAACATGATGTCCTTCTCCAGTGACTGGTCCC
>NW_006408764.1:4252174-4259314 GCF_000296735.1 Chrysochloris asiatica
TCCACCTTTGCTCCAAGGTTCCTGCAGCATTTTTCTGTAATGTTTCTGTTGCCCCGCGTGGTCTTGCCATTTGGGGTCTCACCTAGGATGTCGGCTCTGGGTCTCCAAGCCTGGCAGATTCAAAGTACGCAATTTCTTACTTCAGCTCCAAGTTCCACTAGCTGTAAGCCTTCAATCTTTTTAAAAATATTCCTCAATCTTTTTAAAAATATTCCTATCTTTGTGGTTCCGAGTTTTGGAACTCTGCTCGGAATCTGCTTTGCCTGCTATTCTGTGGTAATGCTGACAGAAAACTTCACTGCACCTCCACCCTAGCCGCCATGAAGCCCTGCCTCCTCTAGTCTCAAAATAATATTTTATGACATGCGATAACGTTATATAATTCAAATTTCAATGTCCATAAATTGTTTTATTGAAACATTCCCATGCCCACTCACTCAAGTATTGCTTATGATAGCTCTTACAATACAATGAGAGTTGAGGAACTGCATACTACAAATCAGGGATATAGTATAACTAGACATCTTTTTGTGTGCCACGTGTATGCTCATATTGTGATATTTTTGTCTATTACAGTGGCATAGCCATCATGGTGAAACAAAAGGAAATAAAAAGGACTCTGAATGCTGCATTTTTAAGATACTAAATGGCTGTTAAGTCGGTTTTGACTCATAGCGACCCTATTTAGGGTTTCTGAGGAGTGGCCGGTAAATTTCAGCTGCTGATCTTGGGGTTCAAACTGACTATGCAGTCTAGTGCTTACACTACAGTGCCACACCAGACTCCTTTAAGACAGTAGAGTGTGTATTATTTTATCATTGAATCAGATGGCAAAGCCTTGTGTGTATTACGCAATGATACTACGGCTATTCTAAGAGAACACAGTGTATGCCATTGTTATCAGGCTAAGCATTTCTCACACTGACTGTTGTCTACGCACAGAAAAGCAACAATCGGAGCAACTAGGACATTCCAAATTAACTACCTCATCACAGCAGAATTTCTACATTAAAATTAAGAGAAGAAAAAAGTCTTCTGTGGATGACTTAACTGAGTTCAAGGTTTTGTTTTGACTTTTTAAATATTTTATTTCTTTTTGGTAAAAAAAACACACAACCAAACTATTCTACATGAATACAACTTCTTCATGAACAGCTCAGTAACATTGGTTACATAAGTCAAAATTTAGCTAAAGTTTTAAAACTGGGTAATTAAGGACCATAACTGGCCTTATATGTATAATAATTAGGGCAATTGACCTTGCTCTTGAGAACAAGAGTATATGAACTTCCCAGGTGTCATTCAGCATCTGGTCCAACAGAACTTCACTTCCCCAGAGACAAAAGCAAGCAATGATGGATATCACTGAATTTTGGGAAGAAAGATGCCTTGGGGCCCATGTCTGAGTAAGGACTGGTAAAGGGCAGTCATTTTCTGTGGAGAAGTCAGGTTTATATGTAACATAAGCAGAACTTTTTACCCACACAGCAATCCTATTGTAGGTATGATTTCTTTCTTCTTGTAGAGGAGGAAACTTACGGTCACATGGTAGTTGGTAAATAACAAGAATCCTGCCATGTGCTGTAAATACAAAAATCTGTACAGTATAATCCACACAACCCTTTTCACTTGTTGTTGTTAGGTGTCATCAAGTCAGTACCGACCCATAGCGACCTTATGCACAGCAGAATGAAACACTGCCCAATCCTGGGTCAACCTCATTATTGTTGCTACACTTGAGTCCATCGATGCTGCCACTTGGCCAGTCCATCTCATTGAGGGTCTTCTTTTTTTTTCTCTGACCCTCCACCTTACCAAACATGATATCCTTCTCCAGTGACTGCTCCCTTCCAACAATATGTCCGAAGTATGAGAGATGAAGTTTGGCCATCTTGGCCTCTAAGGAGCACTCTGGCTGCACTTCTTCCAAAATAAATCTATTGCTTCTTTCAATATTCTCCTTCAACACCATAACTCAAAAGCATCAATTCTTCTATGGTCTTCCTTATTCAAGGTCCAGCTTTCACATGCATATGAGGTTATTGAAAATACGATGGCTTGGGTCAGGCGCACCTTAGTCCTCAAGCTGACATCTTTGGTCTTCAACACTTTAAAAAGGTCTTGTGTAGCAGATTTGCCTAATGCAATACGTCATCTGATTTCTTGACTGCTGCTTCCGTGAGTGTTGATAGTTGATCCAAGAAGAATGAAGTCCTTGACAACTTCAATCTTTTCTCCATTGATAAGAATGTTGTTTATTGGTCTAGTGGTGAGGATTTTTGTTTTCTTTACATTGAGATATAATCCATTCCGAAGGCTGTGTTCTTTGATCTTCATTAGTAAATGTTTTAAGTCCTCTTCACTTTCAGCAAGCAAGGTTGTATCATCTGCACATCACAGGTTGTTAATGAGTCTTCCTTCAATGCTGATGCCACATTTTTCTTCATAGAACCCACTTTCTTGTATTATTTGCTCAGCATACAGGTTGAATAAGTATAGTGAAAGAATACAACCTTGTTGCACACCTTTCTTAAAATTAAACCATTTAGTGTCCCCATGTTCCAGAATACTCATACTTGACAATGTTGTCCATAGCTTATCATGATCCACACAATCAAAAGCGTTGGCGTAGTCAATAAAGCACCGGTAAACATCTTTCTGATATTTTCTGCTTTCAACCAAGATCCATTGGACATCAGCAATGATATCCCTCATTCCACATCCCCTTCTGAATCTGGCTTGAACCTCTGGAAGTTCTCTGTCAATGCATGCTTGCAGCCATTTCTGTATTACCTTTAGTAAAACTTTACTCACATGGGATATCAAAGAGATTGTTTGATGATTTACGCATTCCATTGGGTCACCTCTCTTTGGAATGGGCACAAATATGGATCTCTTGCAATCAGTCAGATAGTTGTCTTCCAGATTTCTTGGAATAGATGAGTGAGTGCCTCCTGTGCTGCCTCACTTTCTTGAAAGATTTCAACTTTTTATTCCATTAATTCCTGGTGCCTTGTTCTTTGCTAATTCCTTCAATGCACCTTGGACTTCCTCCTTCAGTATCATTGGCTCTTGATCATATGCTACCTCTTGAAACGGTTGAACATTAATCTGTTACAGGGGTCTAATCTCATTTACCTTTATATCTTCTATGTCCAGTGCCTACAGATGCTTAAAGGAGACAAGGACCTTTCCCCAGAGCTTGTAGTCTGAATTAGAACTTCTAGTCTTCTAAACTATGAGAGAATAAATTTGTTGAAGTCACCCACTAGTCATAGTTTTGTTATAGCAGCACTAGATAACTAAGACAGAATTTGGTACCATTAGTGGGGTGCTACTCTAACAGATAACTAAAATGTGGTAACAATTTTAGAATCAGATAATGAGCGAAGACTAGAAGATTACTAAACTGCCTAATAGTTAAAGTCTAGATTACCTAGGTTTGATCCGCACAGTCAAAGATTCAAGCTCACCAGTCACTCCTTGGAAACTCTATGCAGGGTTGATATGGATTGGAATTGATTCATCAGCACTTAACAGGATTACCCAGAAGAGACTTTTGGAATTGTGGATGTCAAAGGCAATGCTGATGAGGGCTCAGAAGGAAGTGAGGAGAACTGTAACACTGGAGGTAGCACAGATAGTGAGAAGCAGTGGTACAGAAATTATAGCACCAGAAGCAGGATACTAACAAAAAATGCCACAGAAGCTGACCCACAGAGTTAGAGAGCTGAGCGACTTCAAGGTGGAGGTTTCCTGTGGGGAGTAGTGTGACTCTGGGCATTTGTCAGAGATGTTAGTCTGACTGAGCCTTGGAGCGAGAAAGCTTGAAATCCTTCTGGCCAAGGCTTACTGGTGGAGTGGGGTGCCTCTGGGCACATAGCAGTAGAGTTGAAGAGCTTTGTTAACGCTTGTTCAAACATGGGAAACAGCTGTCTTAGTCTCAAAAGTGAGGGCCATGACCATTGGGGTCTTCATGAGAAGAAGCTATGACCTCTGAGATTTCTAAAGGTAGGGCCACAGTTTCTTAAGTTTCAAGGAGTGAGCTTTTCATCAACTTGGTTTTGGAGTATGGGGCTGCTGTTACGATGGGACCTCTTTCTAAAGCTAGGGGGTGGGCTGCCATGCCCAAGGACACAGAAGAATGGGCCTACCATGCCAAGAAGGTTAGTTCACTACCAAAATAGAGTAGAAGAATGTTGTTGTTTTTGTTAAGTATCCTGCATAGGGTTTCCAAGGCTGTAAATCTTTACAGGAGCAGAAAGCCTCATCTTTCTCCCGCAGAACAGCTAGTCGATTCAAACTGCTGACCTTGAGGTTAGCAGCCTGATTCGTAACCACTACACTACCAGAGCTCCTTTAGGACTGCCCAAAGCTAAGGGAGCAGGATTGTCATTCCAGTGGGCTTGGAAGGCAGAGAAGAAGTCCAGGGTTAAGGGGCTTGGACTCCTGGTAGGGAGCTGTAGGATCAGCACTGGCCTGTGAATCACAACCTCAGTAGTTCAAACCCATTAGCTGCTCCTTGGAAATCCTACACAGGGTTTCTGTGAGTTGGAACTGACTAGATGGCACTGACCAACAACCATAATCCAGAGTGTGTAGCAAAGGACCACTGATGGCCTAGATCAGGGGCAGGGAAACTTTTTTATGTTAAGTGCCATACAAAATTATCAACTTAAAAACTAGCCAACTATAGTTGGTCAAACATTTAATTAACTCAGCCCTAATGTGAAGACTAAGGAGCTCTGGTAGCGTAGTGGTTATGAATTGGGCTGCAAACTGCAAGGTCAGCAGTAAGAAACTATCAGCTGTTCCTCGGGACAAAGATGAGGCTTTTTATTCCCGTAAAGATGTACAGCCTTGGAAACCCTGTACAAGGTTGTTATGAGTTGGAACTGACTCCACGGCACTTAATAACAACAACAATGTGATGATGGAGTATTGGTGTGGCACTGTGGGTAATACGCTGGACTGCAAAGTCAGCTTGAACCACAAGGTTGGCAGTTCAAGCTCAACAGTCACTCCCTGGAAACCCTATACAGGGTCGTTACGGGTTGGAACTGAGGCAATGGCACTTAACAATGTGATGGCTGGAACTATAGTTGCCTAGGCAGAGCCAGATCAAATGATTTCTTGGGCCTTACATGGCCTGCAGGCCAGACATTCCCCACTTCTGGCCTAGATGGTCTAAAAGAACAAAGAATTGTTTTCAAGCCTTGAGAGCTAATGTAAATTGTTCTGCTAGGTTTTTGGCTTGCTTGGTGTGTTCTCTCTTTCCCTCCTGCTGCTCCGTTTGAAACAGAAATGTTTATCTTGTAGCCTATTCCACTGTTATACTTCAGAAGCAGATAACTTGCATTCTAGACTTAGAGATGAAGACAAATTCTGCCCCAGGTTGGAATTTGGACTTTGAAGAGGGAGGATATGATGGGGGTTTGCCTGTGACCAAGACAAGTATTTTGAGGTTGTGATAGCAAGGTTCTGTGTCAGTTTGATTGAGCCAGGATTCCCAGTTGTTTGGCTATGATGATTGGCTATGAGCAGGCATAGTTAACTCTATGCTGATCGGCTCTGAGCAGCAAATCAATTGAAAGGATGTTTCCTTGTTGAGTGTGACTTGTTCCCAATAAAGGTAAGACTCACACTTCCCTGCTGTGTCTGGATCTTGCATCTGGGTTGTCCTCCAACTTCGGGTTCTTTGAACTTGTGCCAGTGACCTGCTCTGTTGTGTGTTTGCCTGCTGGGCTTGCCCACTGAGTGTGCCTGGAAAACCGGACACAGACCAGACGGCCCTGCATATTCCACACCACTGGTTCTACAGTGTACCTGCCCATGTCTTGGTGGCCCATCACCCTGCTGCTGCCCTGCTCTAGCCCCAAGGTCTTGCTCTGTGCCCTGACTTGGGATTCCTGCTTTCTGGAGTCACCCACCAATCTTGGTTCACCTGGCCTGTGCTTGGGACTCTCCTGTCTCTACAATCATGAGCCATTTCCTTTATAAAAGCTTCTCTGGCTTCTCTGTATAAAATATCACTGGCTTTGCTTCTATAGAGAATCTAGCCTAAAATAGGGGTCAAAGGGTGGCATGTCATTGGATTGAATTGTCCTCCTCCCATCCCCCATGATTATCAGAGGTTTGGAGTTAGGTGATAATCCCCACATTGTGATAAACCAATAAGAGGGTTAAGGAAGGGATTGTTGTTAAGTGCCGCCCACTTGGTTCCAACTCATAGTGACCTTGTATACCATTTCTGAAGATAAATGGTGGATTTGAACCACAGATGTTGCAATCAGTAATCCCGTGCTTATTCTATAGCGCACACTAGGAGTCTACATAACATAATAGGCTATATACAAAGGTGTATTAGAGAGAACTGACATTCCTGTTTTATATTTAGGTACTAGATCTTGAATCTTGTTAAATATGGGATGGAATCATTAGAATTGGTTAGAATCTTGTTAGAAATGTAAATTTATCAACAGGATTTGAGTTGGAATGGACTGCTTTGAAGTTCAAGTTTTCTGATCTCAAACTACAGTACCAGTAGTTTTTGCAAGTGTGTAATTGAGGAGGTTCCACAAACCCTCAGTCAAAAGTGAGCAATCTGCAAGTACTGACAATCAAAAGGCAAGTAACAAAAATCAAATATAATCTATAAATGCCTTCCAAGCAGTCGTATGCTATCTGTGACAAGGAGCCCTGGTAACACAGTGGCTAAGCACAAGGCTGCTAACTAAAGGGTCAGAGGTTTGAACCCACTAGTCACACTGTAGGAGAAAAAGGTGGCAGTCTGCTTCAGTAAGATAGTTGTTGTTAAATGCTGTAAAGTCTAGTTGGGTCTGACTTATAGTGAGCTTATACACTTATATAGGGTTTCTGAGGAGCAGCTGGTGAGTTTGAACCACCAGCCTGTGGTTAGCATTTCAGTGCTTACTCTTAGCATGACACTAGGACTTCTTGGAAATCCTATGGGACAGCTGTGCTCTGTCCTATAGGGTTTCTGAGTCTGACTCAACAGCAATTTTAAAAAAAATGTTTACTTTTATTTTTTTAAAGGTTTTTATTGTGGATTGAGTGAAAGTTTACAGGGCACATCATCAGTTTCACATTCAACAATTCATATAACTTGTTTCATTACAT
>NW_006408764.1:4266374-4273392 GCF_000296735.1 Chrysochloris asiatica
AAAATACCATGGCTTGGGTCAGGCGCACCTTAGTCCTCAAGCTGACATCTTTGCTCTTCACCACTTTAAAAAGGTCTTGTGCAGCAGATTTGCCTAACCTTCAGAATGTGTTTTATGGAACTTAGTCACTTAGAAAATTTTCTGTCTCCCTAACACACCTTGTAGTTCAAACCGACTTTGCAGTCTGCCCACAGTGCTACACCAGGATTTGGAGGGTATGAAATTAGAAGGTGAGAGGCATGGTCATCTGAGGACTTGTGGCAAGATGGTGGGCTAGAAAGCTGTGCTACTCAGAACTTTTACAGCGAAGACCAAATGAAAGATAATCCTGGAACTCTGAGCTTTGGAAGAAAGAGAAGTGGATGTTAATAACTGAACAAAAGAGGCAAGAGAGGAGACAGATGAAGTGTGAGTGGTCATTTTGAACTTTTACAAGCAGCGATTAATCTAGATAGTGGCTTGATAACATAGATGCACTCCAGTAGCTTGTGATGAGAAAGTTGGGCTGTCCCCCCACCCTCTTCGTGATGAGAAGCATGGTCAGTCCCCACCTATCAGTTGCACAGCCCCTGCTTTGCCCAAGGTTAAGACATGCTGGGTGAACTCCCCTGAGTCTGGAGATACCTGAATTCTGCCTCATCAAACCAGCAGGATGCACAGTTCTGGGTCCTGGCCACCCATGTGAGATCAGAAAGTTTTCATATCTAGGTATAAAAGAGTTCCTTTTGGGAACAAGTACCCAGACCTCAATCACTTTCTGAGAGACAGCAGGAACTCTTCCTGATCAGGTGCTTTGACCCCAGACAACATTTCAGCCTGCTGTTGTTTGCCTGCTCTCCCCCTGCTTGTTTTTGTCTTTGTTGTTTTCCTGTCTTGTTTTTCTTTTTCTTTTCCCACCTAATGGGACACAAACACACTGCCCAGCACAGCCCAACTAAACCAATACCTCCTGCAGTTCCACCTACTGGATAAAGGCCATTATCGTCTTCTATACCACAGATCATCAATAGACAATAGCTTACACCAGCCAAACCTGTCCTCAACTGTGCTACAAGAACAGGAACAGAGAACTTGACACACTCTTTATTATAGCCACCAGGATACTAGTGGTGAGTGCCTAAGAACACACCAATTAAATACAGCTATAACAACAACACACTGTCTCAGAGGAAACAGACAATTTCAGTTCACACAAAGAAACAAGGAGAATGGCTCAAACAAGTGACTAAAACACAGAGCTAGAAAACTGAGGAAGAAATGTCATTGGAACTAACTGATAAAGTCAAAAGAGCGATACTTAGGTACCTTCAAAAGACTGAGAGAGCTGCAGACCAAAATCAAACAAGACTAAAGAAGAATTCAGGAAAACAATACAAGAACAAACTGATAAGATAAATGAAAAATTAGAAATCATAAGTAGATAACTACACTGAAATAGAAAAGAATCAATGGAAAGCTGAATTAGTAAGCGTGAAGAAAAACCTCTCAGTACTAACAGGCTAGTGGGAACACTCAGAAAAAGAACATAAAGTCCAAAAATCATGTGGGATATCATCAAGAGGAATAATTTATGTGTTACTGGAATTTCAGAACAGGAAGAAAAAAAAATAAACACAGAGAAAGTTGTTAAAACATTGCTGGAAGAAAACTTCTCATCCTGAAAGTTGAGAAGATAAACATTCAAGAAGCTGAACGAACCCCAAACAGCATAGAACCCAAAATAAAATCACTAAAACATTATAATCAAACTTTCTAAAACCAAAGGCAACGAAAGAATTCTGAGAGACCAGCTCAGGAAAAAATGAAAAGTTACTTACAAAGGAATTACTAATAAGACTAAGCTCTAATTTCTCAACAGAAACCATGCAAGTGAGAAAGCCATGGGATGACATACACAAAACTCTGAAAGAAAAAAAAATGGCCAATCAAGAATCATATACCCAGCAAGACTGTCCCTCAAACATGACGGTGAAATAAGGATATTACCAGATAAACAAAAGAATAACTAAAGGGAACTCTACAGACACAGAACCAATAAACAAAAGAATAACTAAAGGGAACTCTACAGACACAGAACCAATGACAACAGACAACAACCTAAGATTAATAAACATGACAACACCACCCAGAACTCAACTCAGATACAGAAAAACCCAAAGTCAAACAAACCTATAAGACTGAAAATAGAGAACCAGGGATACTAATTTTTAATGAGATATTAATTTGTAATGAAGACACTTAAAAAGTAAAATGAGGGAATAGTGTAGTTCTAGAACTTCCAAATAGAGGGGAAGTTGAGCAGATTTCAAGATAAAACAGATGGTTTTAAATTTGAGAAGAAATTAACACACATTACTTGGGTGAAGGGGAAGACAATAAACAATTGAATAGACAGGCTAAACAGGTGTGGGAGGGAGAGTAAGAATATATCCACAAATATATATAGATTTGACAGAGGATCTTTGTACAAATGATATATTGCATTACACAATATCTATAAAGTGTTACAGAGCAAGACATCACCTTGAGCACTAAGGTCCACCTGATCAAAGCAATGGTTTTTCAATCATGTTCAAGTTGGAACAGTGAATAAGGGAAACTGTAGAAGAAAAGATACATTTGAATTATGGTGTTGGAGAAGAATAATGAAAGTACCAAGGGCTGTCAAAAAAAACTGTTGGAAGTGCAGCCAGAATGCTCCTTAGAAGCAAAAATGGAGACACTTCATCTCCCATACTTTGACATTTGCGTCAGGATGGATCAGTCCTTATATAAACGTATCATGCTTAGTAAAGTGGAAGATGAATGAAAAAGGGGAAGACTCCCAATAAGATGGATTGACACAGTGATGGTAGCAATGGTCTCAAACATCACAATTGTGAGGATAACACAGGACCATTCAGGGTTTCATTCTGTTGTGCATAGGGTTGCTAAAAGTTGGAACCAAATCAGCCACACCTAACAACAATAACAATTTACCTTTACTGCAAATACATCTATAAATATGTAGGAACAAGTTCCATGTGGCTGAATCAAGGTGTATTCTAGCTGCACTTCTTCCAAGACAGACTGGTTCTCTCTTCTGGCAGACCATGGTACTTTTAATGTCATTCTCCAACTCCATAGTACAAACGCATCAATTCTTCTATGATCTTCTTTATTCACTGCCCAAGTTGTTCATGCATATGAGGCTACTGAAAATAGAGCATATAGGAGGCAAAGTTATGAAAACTTCTTAAATAATTACTAGACACTTTGAGGGGATAAGTTACTGAACCTAAGGGCTCAGGACCATAGTCTCAGGGAAAACTATACTCAATTAACATAGAGAGTTTGCAAAGATAATGTTCTACATCCTAGTGTAGTTAGTAAAGACTGGGTTCTTAAAAACTCACGAGCAGCCATCTAGGGTACAACTATTGGTCTCTCCATGGCTGGAGGAAAGAAGAGTGAAGAAGATCAGAGAGGCATGCAAACAATTCACCAAATGGACTAATGGACCCTAAAACCAGAACAATTAGATGGTGCCATCTGTTCTGAAAGGGAGCACATTAGAAGGTCCTGGGTAGAAAGGGAGAAATTGTAGAACGAAATCCCAAATCATGAAAGAGAACCAGGCTTACTTACTTGATAGACTGGTGGGATCCCCAAGACTGTGGCCCTAGTTTCCCTTCAGGTCTGAAACTGAAATTGCCTCCCTGGCTCAATTTTCACCTAAATGGTAAAACAGGCCTATCACGAAGGGAACAATAACACTAGTAAGCTCTGCACATCTTAGAATAAAAACAACAAAGGTATGGAAGAATTGGGCAAGTGATGTTATAGTGAGGGGATTATAGGGGATTATAATCGATGAGATGAAACCAAATGCTTGTGAACTGTTCCTGTGAAACTGATGATCTGCTCTGTTAATCTTTGTCCAACTCACAATGAAAAGTAAACAAAACCAGAACCAAGTCAGAAAATGAAAAACAACAAAAAATGATCATTTAATCTTCTTCCTTAGCAAGGTTTACGGTGGTGGCTGATTGCAAGTCACTAGGGCTTAGAGTCCCCAACAGAAAATTGTACAGGATCCTCTTAAGACCCAATCTTGGTGGTTTAATTTACACCATCAGATCACCATATGGCTTTAGACTCCACTCAGCGTCTAACACCTTGTGTGTTCCTGGAAATCAAGCATCTGTTCTAGGAGTTTCATTTTGCCATGCTTAAAAAGAAAATGCTTATTTAAGAAAAGAGTTGTTCTACATATTAACTGATGTTACTTAGGAGAGGTCTTGGTCACAAATTATCTACATAAATAATTTTCTTGGAGAATGTAGAAGATGAAGAGGCTAGAAATCTGCAGATAAAAATACTGATCAGTATGTATTATAATACTTTGTATAATGAAAGTAAGCTTTTGGTAAAGACTCTATGGTTTTAATTTCAATAACTCTGTTGGTAACTAAATACTAATACCAAAGGAATCCTGGTGTGGTGCTAGAGGATAAGCCCTGGACTACAAGGTTGATTTGACCCACAATGTCCATGGTTCAAACTCCCCAGCCATTCTTTGGAAACCCTATATAGGATTGCTATGAGTAGACACCAACTCAAAGGCACTTAGAAATAATACTATTGTGGAAGATTAAGAATATTGAAAATGAGTGTTTGGTGTTTTATTCCTTGCCATTTCTTACTATCTGTTGAATTACTAGTGACACTTAGCTTTGTTCTAGTGAAGGCTCTTCTTACCTCTGATGTAAATGTCAACTTCTAAATACTCCATTGAAAAGCTCTTGGTGTTTATTCTTTACCAGGGAACATAATTACGTCATTGCAAATGACTGGAGCAAATAACTTGACGTTTAAGCTTCATTTCCTGGTATGCAAAGGATCTCGGTGAGAGCTCATACTTCACATGGAATTTTTCTCTGTCCTTCTATCAACAGCTGCATATTCCTACAATCCTGTCACCATGAAGGGGACCTTCTTCAATGTCATCCTTGTTCTGACCATCTTCATGTGGGCTGCCTTTGCAATTGGTAAGTTATATGGCCTTATTCTGTCTATATTTTCCGCAGTAATAACAGGAAAATTAGAAGTGTCCTTCATTTTTATTGATTCCCAATTCCTCATGTTACAGATACAGTAACTGGTCCAGAATAAGAAAAGATTCACACAAATACTAATGGTCATTAGCATTAGTCTTCCAAATTCATAACCATCAGATATTTCAAATACTTCTCTAAAGACATTCAAACCTTAGAAATCTTTGCTCCTGGATTATATATACTTACTTATATATATAATATATATCTAAATCCATGAAGAGCTTCACTGGCTTTGTAGAAGTAGCCTCAGATATTATCCTTAACTCTTAATATTGGCTTCATTTCCTCATTTAAAACATTTTCTTCAAGCCTCTGATATTATATGTTTCTGTAGCAAGCTGGAAAATACTCTTCAAATCTTTCACATCTTATGGTCGTGAAAACTTTCAATCTTTGTTGGCATCAGCTTGCCTGCAAGTCCACCGTGTATGCCCATGGGGAACATAACATTTTAAGCCAAGTTAGGTAAACTTATCTTTTTTGCAAATCACTCTGTCCTGGCATTCATAGTTGTTTAACCTTATATTAGCTGTCAAACTGGTTTTTCTCCTGTGTGCCCAGATTCAGTCACTATGCTCAGCTAATAGAAATCAAATATCAAATGAATCCATGCTCTTCTAAAGTTTTCAAACCAATGACTTCCTCAATGAAGGTTCTCATCTTTCTCTGAAAATATTTTTATATTCTCCTTAACTCTCTCGAACTCACTGGCCACACTGTAACAAAAGTTCTGTTTTTTCGTGCAAATCTTATCTTAGTTCTGCTTGTGCTATAGCTGGTTTTCCCAGAAGCCATTTATAGACTTATGAAATAAACATATCCTGTGTTCTGATCCTGTGCTGGAAACGGCCAGACATGGAGAAAATACTGTACCTAGATTTGTTATCTGAAGCCAATCTTTTGAGGAAGCTATATTTAAGGAAATTCAGCCTGAGAAGAAGTCAGAGATCAGGCAGAGAGAACGAGTTGCTATATGTGTCCCTGAGGTAGGGAGAGAAACTGAATGAGCCCCTAATGGCTGCTGTAGAAGGCATGAGGGTGTGAGCAGCAGCAGATAAATTACTGGGGCAGACTGGGTTTTGAAAGCCACAGAGTATTATTTGGGTAAGTTTTTATTATGAATTGAGTAACAGTTTACATGGCAGAACACTGGTTTTGCACTCAACCAATCATTTTGTTTCATTGCAATGATTATAATCCCCGCTATGCACTCCTCTGTTAACAGTGTTTGCCTCTATTCCTTTTTTTTTTTGGATATACAGAAAAACACGCACAAAATTATATCATTTAAACAACCAAGGACAGATTGTCCATACTAGCCTCCTGCCTGTCAGCAACCTTTCTCTTTCCATGAATTTTCCATGAATTTAGAGTCCTCAGCTGCTCCATGCCATCACCTTTGCCTCTGTCTTTGGTGTCACTGCTTCTCATGTGAGGATCCCACTATCTGGTTCATTGCTCTTCCTCTTGATGGTCCTAGGGTCCTCTGTTCCTGGAATGTAAGATTAGTTACTCCCAGTGTTTGTTACAAAACATATTTTTGTGATAAGAATCAGTCACTATTGAATCATAAGAATCTTATCCCCATCTCCTTTTACCAATGCCATCTAGACCAGATGAAAGTTTAGTGGGGATCCTACCTTCCCCACATTACCCTGAAACTAAGCTCCCTCTTAAAAACTTGTAAGCCAGCTACTTAGTGCCTTTATAGTCTCTATCAAACCTTATGTACTAATGGGATACGCTTGATCCTTGATATTTTGAGCTACTACATCCAAGGAGCTCTGGTAGCGTAGTGGTTACGAATCGGGCTGCGAACCTAAAGGTCAGCGGTTCGAAACTACCAGCTGCTCCGCGGGAGAAAGATGAGGCTTTCTACTCCCGTAAGGATTTACACCCTCGGAAACCCTGTACAGGGT
>NW_006408764.1:4273492-4280303 GCF_000296735.1 Chrysochloris asiatica
CCTCGGAAACCCTGTACAGGGTCGCTATGGGTCGGAACCGACTCGACGGCACGTAACAACAACAACAACAACATCCATAAGCTAGCCTTCAGTATGGATTGCATCTCAATGTAAAGAAACCAAAAATCCTCACCACTGAACCAATAAGCACCTTTTTGCAGTGGAAGCAGCAGTCAAGAAATCAGAGTAACTTTCGCAGGTGTTGTCTGCCTCCCTGGTATATGGCAGTTGGTATTGGTTCTTGCCTGGATTGTGGGGTTTTATAGGGTGTGATTGTAGCTTGACTATATATGGCAGCAATTGTTGTCACTTCTTGGGTAATATAGGGAGAGTAAGAGTCCCCCCAAAGGTAAAAAACAAAAAAGCTACATAGATACTGTAGTCTATCATCACAGAAAAGGGAGAGGAGGGAGAGAAGAAAAAAAAAATCTGTGGCCTAATATGAGTATGATTTTAATAATCCTCTTTCAGCTTCTTGGCTTCCAGGCCGCCAGATAAATTTCAAGATGCCACTGTTGGTTGTTATGCTGTTTTTCAGGATTTAATTTTCAGCCTGTTTTGTTTTTAAACCCTCTCTCCCTTTCTACACCCCTTGTTCTGTCCTTTTCCTTATTAGTAAAACAGTTCAGGGCCAGCTGTAGCTGTTTTGAGCTGCTTGTAGCTTTAAATGCTGACAGTTATCTGTGTGCCTGTGTAGCAGAAGAACCCACCAGTGGAGGGAGGTGGGGGGTATCCACTTGCTCAGGCACTCCATCTAGTCACCAGAATGGAGGTGCACAAACAGTGGGGTGGGAGGGGGTGCCCAAGGAACAGATACCAAAACAAAAAACAGAAAGGAAAACCGTCAATATATTGTCCACATTTGCTCAAAGGTTCCCGTGGCATTATTTCTTGGCTGGTCTGCTTGCTCCCCCCCACATTCTTGCTGTTTGGTATCGCCCAAGCCTTCAAACTTTTAAAATATTCCTAGATATGTGGTTCAGAGTTTTGAAGCTCTGCCCTGTACCCGCTTCACCTGGTTTTCTGTGGGATTGCTGACAAAGAACTTCACTGCACCTTTACCCTATCCCCCATCAAGCCCCGCCTCCCAGCAGTCAAGAAATCAAATAACGTATTGCATTAGGAAAATATGCTGCACAATACCTTTTTAAAGTGTTGAAGAGCAAAGACATCAGCTTGAGATCTGTGTTGAAAGAAGTACAGCCAGAGTAGTCCTTGGAGGTCAGCATGGCCAGATTTCATCTGATACTTCGGACATATTGTCAGGAGGGACCAGTCACTGGAGAAGGAATATCATTTATGTTTGTTAAGGTGGAGGGTCAGAAAAAAGAGGAAGACCCCCAGCAAGATGGATTGGCGAAATGCCAGCATCACTGAGTTCAATTGTGAGATTGGCCCAGGACCAGGCAGTGTTTCATTCTGTTGTGCATAGAGTCACTGTAAGTTGGTACTGACTCGATGGTACCTAACAACATCTATAAGCAAACGTCAGGTTCACAAAGTTCATTTATACTTGCTTCTCATACCAAACTTCTTTATTTATCAAGCTATCCAAGGTAGATCAAGTGGGTACGATCTGCAAGTTTCTGTGTTCTTGAACACCTCCTCCCATTTCATATCAGCTATATGTTTCACTCTCAACTCTAGCCCCTAGTGGGTAGGTCAGTGCCCATGGGTTCAGGAGTTCTTAAGTCACCCCAGACTTCGGACATCTCCAGGTTGGCAGGAGTCTATGGAACATGGTCAGACCCAGCCCATATCTTCATTATTGCATTTCCCCCACTTCCACTCACAAGTAGACCAACAGGATCACCAGCAAGTTTATATGTTTGCTCATGTGTTATAAGTTTCAGTCTTGGAAGAAGGGGATTTGTCCCCTCCAACCACTCTAGGTTGGGCATTTTTGATGGCCTGATTAATTTCTCATTGTGTTACAAGTCTGTTGAAGTTTTCTACTGCCTTTTTTCTAGTTGGAAACAGTTCAGGGCCGGCTATGGCCATTTGGTTTTAATTGGAAACTGTCTCTTTAAATTTCGAGGAGATCTGTGTGCATGCGTAGTAGAACCCTCCGAGGGTGGGGCTGGGGTGTCCACTAGCTCAGGCACCCCTATAATCACCAGAATGATAGTACACAGATAGCAAGGGACCAATGAACAGATACCAAAAGAAAAGAATGTCCACACCTCTAGCTCTGCGGTTCTGTCAGGCATCCGTGGCTTTTCTGATCCTTCCCCCACTTGGTCTCACCCAAGATGGTGGCTCCTGGAGCAGCTGAGCATCTTGAATTAGAAAGCAATGGATTTCTTGATTCTGCTACAAATTCTTTCAGCTGTAAGCCTTCCAACCTTCTAAATATTCCTTTATATGTGGTTCAGAGTTCTGGGACAAACTCTTGAGCCTGTTTGGTCCTGTATTCTGTGTTGTTGCTGATGGAGCTCCTTACTGCACTTCCACCTGATCCACCATCTTGTTTGTTGTCCAGAATTAGTGCTTTTGAGTTAAGGTGTTGTAGAATATTGAAAGTGCCATGGGCATAAGGTCGTTATGAGTTGGTGCTGACTCAATGGCACCTAACAACAACATAAATAAACAAAAATAGATTTATATATGTGAGATATTAAAGCCAAGAATATGATTGATAGAATCAAATTCCATCTCATAGCCACCAAGTGTAGGGTTTCCAAGGTTATCCTGAAGAGGGGCTGGAGAGTTTGAACTGGTAACCTTTAGGTTACCAGTCCAGTGCTTAACATACAGAGAATGCTTTGGATCAAGAACAAGTAAACCTTAGTAAAATCCAGCATCTCTTTAGATAGATAACTGTCCAGGATTACAGAAACTGCTATAGGCCTGTGAGGAGATAAATTAGGATCTTGACTATATAGGCAGTTTTACTGGATTCTTCACTTAGAACAGCTTATATCACTAATGCCTCTTCTGATAGGATTTATCTCTTCCTTTGGCCCTGAGGGCAGAATGACCGAGATGCAACTCTTCTGAATGTGCTTTTGTCTTCTAGACTTCCCTCTTCCATCCACCTCCAGTGCAGCTCCCCTCGAAGAGACAAAGGTGAGCTCTGTTTCCTTGTTTCCTGAGAACAGGAAGTGGGAGATAACAAGTTCTCCTCTTCCTTCAGCAGGTGTGAGGGATGTGCCGTGGTATAATTCAACAACAATAGCTGAGTTATAAAGTTTATACATGTTTATACATTTTAATCATTCCTGGAGCCTCTTCCCATATGGTATCTTAATCAACAAATATCCTGAGGATAAGCATTTGGCACCGACTCAATGGCACTTGACAACAACAAATGGATGTGGAAATCATAGTTCAAATTCAGATCTGTCCTATACTATATATGTTGTTGTTAAGTGCCATCGACCCTGTATAGGGTTTCCATGGAGTTGATGAGCTTGAACCACCGACCTTGCAGTTCAAATGGCTTTGCAGTCTGGCGCATTAACCCACAGCACCACACAAGGACTCCTATATAGTTGCCACTTTTTAAACATGATATGCCAGAACATGCTCCATAAAGATTTATAGTCTCAGAAACCTATGGAGCAACTAAGTTCTACTCTGTCCTATAGTGTCGCTATGAGTTGGAACCAATTTTGGGGCACTGAGTAAGGTGATAGTGTAGGATAATCACTGGACTGCTAACCACAAGATTGGCACTTCAACCCAACAGTTGCTCCATAGGAGAAAGATGAGGTTGTCTGCTGGTGTAAAGATTTACATTCTGGAATCAACTTGATAGCCGTGGGTATTTGCTTATTGGGGAGTCCACAGATTATATCTTATAAGTGCCAGAGATCAGCCTTTGAGGTTCTGAAACATGTGGTCCTAATTGCTGGTCTAGGGCCCCTTTTATCCTGACCACAGTTAAGAATGTGGCATCAGGATTAGAGGAAGACTCAGTCGTAGCCTGTGATATGCAGATGATATACCATTGGACCAATAAATAACATCATGAAAAATGGAGAAAAGAATGAAGTTGCCAAAGACTTCAGCAAAGAAATCAATCAACGTATTACATCAGGCAAATATGCTACAGCAGACCTTTTTAAAGTGTGCTTTAGAATAAAGATGTCCATTTGGGGACTAAGGTGGATGTGACCCAGGTCATTGTGCTTTCTGTAGCAGCATATGCATGCAAAAATTAAAAAGAATACAAAGCAGCACAGTGAGACTTCGTCTCTCATGCTTCAAACCTGTCATCAGAAGGGACGAGTCGCTACAGAAGAACATTATGTTTAATAGGGTGGAGAGTGAAAAAGAGAAAGACCCCTAGTGAGATGGATTGGCACAGTGGCAACAGCAATGGGCTCAAGTGTAACCATAATTGGGAGGATGGCGCAGAACCAGTGTTTTGTTCTGTTGTGCGTAGTGTCATTATGAGTCAGAACTAACTTGATGGCACCTAACAAGAAAAACAGTGATAATGGCCAAGGACCTTGGAAGAAGGTGTCTGAACTGTAGTGGTCTGTGTTTTACTTTTCAGGTCGAGTGTATCAAGAATATAGAGAAATGCTGGTTTTTATCTTATATCAAGCCCAGTGAACCCATATGTGGCAGTGACCACGTTACTTACAGTGGAGAGTGCCACCTCTGCTCCCAAATAATGTAAGTCTTGATTTTATTTTCCCTTTTTTTCAAGTCAGCAGGCTAAAGGAGACCAAAATAAGGATGATCCTCTCAGCACACTTCTTATATTGTCTGGTTACATTTTTCCTTCATTCTTCTACTTATTTGCACGTCCAATTTTGCCACCCTTCCTTGTGCTCCTGAAAGGTACATGTGACCCTGTCCCTATAACACAAGAATAGAATCACACTGAGGGAAGGCTAGGACAGAGATCATGTGACCATGTTCCTCGAGGTCAAATGACAAAAGTCTGAGGATCTTAGTTTCAGCAGTTTTAACTACCTTGGTTATATTTATTCCTAAATATTTCATTCTTATTCTTTTTGATACTACTATAAATTGAATTGTTAAATTTTCTTTTCAGATGGTTCATTGCTGGTATATATAAACAGTTGATTTTTGTGTTGTTCTGCTAGCTTGTAACTTTTTACAGAATTTATTTATCATACTATTTTCATTCTTGGGTTCTTTTGGATTTTCAACATATTGGATCATGGCATCTGAGAAAAGAAATTGTTTTACTTTCTAATTTGGTTAGCTTTTTATGTCTTCTTGTCTGACTGCTCTGGCTACAACCTCCAGCACAATGTTAGTAGCACTGGGATCCTTGTCTTGTTTCTGATTTAGAGGAAAAGTGTTAGTAGTTTACCACAGATACATTGTTCTTAGGTGCTATCGAGTTGATACTGACTCATAATGACCCTGTGCACAAGAGAATGAAATGCTGCCAGGTCCTCCGCTATCCTTACAGTAACAATTGAGTCTATCGCTGCTGCCCGCTGTACCAGTCCATCTTTTTTGGGATCTTCACCTGAAGTATGAGAGACAAAGTCTGGCCATCCTGACTTCCAGCATTCTGGCTTTACTTCTTCCAACACAGAGTGGTTTCTTCTTTTGGCAGTTTGTGATGGTGTGTTGTGGAGTCGATTCTGACTCATAGTGACCTGGTACAGGGCTTCTGAGGTTGTAAATCTGTACAGGAGCAGAAAGCCTCATTTTTCTGCTATGGAATGGCTGGTAGTTTTGAACTGCTGATTTTTATTGAGGTTAGCAGCTCGACTCGTAGCCACTACATTACCAGAGTTCCTTTTGGCAGTCCATGATACTTTTAATATTCTCTACTACACAAAGCTTAAATGCATCAATTCTTTTACAATCTTCCTTATTCATTGTCCAAGTTTTGCTGGCATATGAAATTACTGAAAATACTGTGTTTTTGGTACCTTAGTCCTCAAACTGACATCTTTGCTCTTCAACACTTTGAAGAGTTCTAGTATAGAAGATTTGCTCAATGCAGTATGTCATTTGATTTCTTGACTACTGCTTTCATGAGTGTTGATGGTTGATCCTAGCAAAATGAACTCATTGACAAGTTCAATCTTTTGTCCCTTTATATGGATGTTATTTATTGATGTAGTGGCAAGGATTTTTGTTCTATTATGTTGAAGTACAACCCATGTTGAATGCTGTGGTCTTTGATCTTGTATTGTATTGGTATTGTAAGTCCTCTACACTTTCAGCCAGCAAGATTGTATCATCTGCACATTACAGGTTGTTAATGAGTTTTCCTCCAATCCTGATACATCTTTCTTTATATAATCCAGCTTCTCGAATTATTTGCTCAGCATACACATTGAAGCAACATGGCGAAATAAAACCCTGGTGCACACCTTTCATAATTTAAACACTTTACTGTCCCCTTGGTCTATGTACAGGTTCCTCATAAGCACAGTTACATGTTCCAGAATATTCATTCTCCACAATGTTGTCCATAGCTTGTCATGATCCACACAACTGAAAGCCTTTGCATAGTCAATAAAGCACAGGTAAACATATGTCTGGTATTTTCTGCTTTCAGCAAGACCCTTCCTATGTCAGCAATGATATCCCTCTGAAGCTGGCTTGAACCCTAAGTTTTGTCAATGTTCATTTGCAGCCATTTTTGAATTTTCTTTAGTGAAATTTTGCTTACATAAGATATTATCCAATGATTTTCACATTTCATTGGGTCACCTCTGTTTGGAATGGACACAAATACAAATCTCTCAATTGAAGTGATCATGTGGATTATATTATATTAACATAATGTCCGATGGATCTTGGCTGAAAGCAGAGAATATCAGAAGGATGTTTACCTGTGCTTTATTGACTACGCAAAGGCTTT
>NW_006408764.1:4281279-4283096 GCF_000296735.1 Chrysochloris asiatica
CATTGTTTCGTTCTGCTGTGCATGGGGTCGCTATGAGTCGGTTCCGACTCGATGGCACCTGACAACAACAACAACAACAATGTCTTACATTGATTTATTTTCTATTCTTGAACCATCTTTGCATTTCTTAGATGAGTATCACTTACATATTATGATCTCTATATATAGTTTTATTTACGATGTCTTTTTCTTTCATATCAGGGTAATCCTGACGTCCTAGTATGAATTAGGGCCCTAGTGTAGTGCTATATAATTACCACTGGACTGCTAACCACAAGTTTGGATCTTTAAACCCACCAGACACTCCTTGGAAACCCAATACAGGATCACTGTGAGTCAAGGAGTGACTCGATGGCATTTAACAAGTATGAATTAGGAAGTATTCCAACTTCTAAATTTTGGAAGTGTTTGAAACTTGGTGTTAATTCTTAAATTATTGGTAGAAACTATCTGTTCATAAACTTTTCTTTGTCGGAAAGTTCATGAATATGGACCCATTTTCTCAACTTGTTATGAATATGTTCAGATTTTCTATTTCTAGTCTCTAAGTTATCTAATTTGCTTGGTATTTAAGTTTCACTCAGAGAGGTCTTAGATGGCCTGTCAGGTGTAGCACAAGAAAGTGAAACTCACACAGGAAAACCAGAAACCAATAGAATTTGGTACTCACAGGTCCCAGAAAGGAAGCTACAGCATGTCTCAATGCTGAACCACTCAAGGAGTTGCACCTAGGGACAAAGAAACAACAAGCTAGAACTATAGGGACGGGCTTATGTGTGGTCCCTAGTGGTCAGTTAAAAGAGTTTCTAGCTCATTGTCATTAAGTGCCATTGAGTCAGTTCGTACACAGCAACCCTGTATAGTTTCTAAGGAGTGGCTGGTGAGTTTGAACTGCTGACTTCGCAGTCCTATGCTTTATCCTACAGCACCACACCAGGAGTAGCTCATTATTGTAGAAAAATGGGTAAGTTTTTATCACAGTACCCGTAAGGGGTATGGCTTAGAAGGGACAGTAATAAATACAGTTGTTAATAGATTGAATTGCAAAATAGTAGTAGGTTCCAAGCCCAGGAAAAGGGAGCTCTGGGTAACATATTGGTTATGAGCCAGGCTACTAACCTCGAGGTCAGCAGTTTGAAACTGCCAGATGCTCCTGGAAAAAATTACAGTCTCATAAACCCTGTACAGGGTATCTATTAGTCAAAACCAGCTCCACAGCACATAACCTACCAACAAACCAAGCCCAGGAAACTATATGAGGCATGCCTAGGGGGATCAGTTAAATATAAAGAAACTGTGTGATAAAACTGGACAAGAAGGGTGAGACTTTCTGCTCCTGGCAAGATTTATAGGCTTGGAAAGTGTGTACAGGGTTGCTATCAGTTGGAATTGAGTAGATGGCACACAGTAAGGCAGCAAATGATACAGGTTTTAAAGTGGAATTACTATAGTTGTAAAATGCCATCAAGTCTGTTCTGACTCTTAGTGAACCTATGTAGGGCTTCAGAAGAATGACTGGTGGGTTTGAACTGCTGACCTTGCACTTAGCAGTCTAGTACTGTTTCTATTCTTACAAAAAATATATTTCTAGTGCTATGGCATGATTTCTCTCTAATACTCTGATTTTCACATTCCATTGGGTCACCTCTGTTTGGAATGGACACAGATATCATTGCTGATGTCCGATGGATCTTGGCTGAAAGCAGAGAATATATCAGAAAGATGTTGATCTGTGCTTTATTGACTATGCAAAGGCTTTCGATTGTATGGGTCATGACAAGCTATGGACAACATTGCAAAGTATGAGTATTCTGGAA
>NW_006408764.1:4284296-4287851 GCF_000296735.1 Chrysochloris asiatica
AAACCATGCAGGCAAGAAGGCAATGGGGAGACATATATAAAACCCTGAAAGAAAAAAATAGCTAAGAACCCTTTATATCCAGCAAAGCTATCAATCAAATATGACGGTGTAATCAAAACATTCCAGGATAAACAGAAGCTGAGGGATTTTGCCAAAGGCAACCCTGCGCTATAAAACATCCTAAAGGGAGTTCTGTGGACTGAGAACCAACAAGAACAGACAACAACCAGAAATTAACATATGTAGCAGCACCTCCCAGAATTGACAGAAGAGTCTGAACCAACTCGACAGAACTTAACAACAATACTCTGCATGTCTATTTAAATCTTAAAAGATAAATATAAATTCAAATCGAGTTCAGGATTAGTATGTTCTATGCATTCAATTTTCTGACAAAAATCCATATACTAGATATTTTTTAATGTTTATGCAGTAAGAATTCACTACAAATCTAGTAAAGGATTATGAAATAAAAATTCTTCATATTTATGACATACCCCACAGCAAAAATAATTATTTCAAAATATCTTCTCTTTCAGATACAAAGGGCTTAATATAACTAAGCTGTATGATGGACCATGTGTAAGTAAAACCACTCCAATTTTTCATTTTTAGGAGTTATGAATACTCTACAATAGTGAGCTATAATTATTGTGAAATAAAATAAGAATAAAGTCAGATGATGAAGTACCTTGATGAAGTGTCTTGGTAAAGACTATTACTGTATTAGAGAAAAAAATAGGCTAGGATCAAAGAAAAAAAATTAAGTCAAATTTTAGGCAATAGTCATAAGAACACTGTACTGAAATGTCCTTGGAAGAGTCAAAAATATAGATATTGATGACCCCCAAAATAAACCAGCTGTAAAGGAGTTGGTTCTGACTCACAGGGACCTGATGCAGGGTTTCTGAAACTTTATAGGAGGAGACAACTTCATCTTTCTCCTGCAGAGCAGCTGGTGAGTTCAACCTAGCCCATGGTGCCACGAAGGTTCTTTACTGATTTTATAAATAGAGCAATATCTATAGATAAAAAAAATTAAGGGCAGCTACTCTATGAACAAAAGCAGAAAGTATCAATCTGCAAACGAACTGTCAGTCTACCTGATGGAATAAAGAAAGTATTGTTACTGTTGCTGAGACAGAACTGACTCTATAGCACTTAGCAAGAATCCTCTATAGGTTTTCTGACACTGTCTCTTGAGGAGCAAAAAGCCTCATTTTTCTTCCATGAAAGAAAGTGGTTCAAAATGAGAGAAAAACTTTCTGGGCCAAAGTCATAATGGATGAAAAGTTGCTTACATTTTTGGTCAAAAGGACCAATAGAAGTATATTCTCATTTTGGCTCTGACTCACAGCAACCTTAATTTGCAATAGAACTGAACACTGTGCCATCCTCACATCCTCACATTAAGTTTGAGCTGATTTGCAGCTACCACTGTACCACCCCATCTGGTTAGGGGTCGTCCTCTTTTTTGCTGACCCTCACCTTTACCAAACATGATACCCTTTCTCCCAGGACTGTTATCTCCTGATATGTCTAAAGTATGAGCAGTCTAAGGCACTTTTAATAGTCTTCTCTAACACTATAACCCAAATGAATCAATTCTTCTGTGATCTTCCTTTTTCACTGTTCAACTTTAACATGCATATGAAACTATTGAAAACATCATGAATTAGGTCAGGCTCATCTTAGTATTCAAATTCGTATCTTTGCTCACTAACACTTTAAAGAGGTTTGTGCAGAAGATTTGCTTCATGTGATACATTGTTTCATCAAGCAAAATGAAGTCTTTGACAACTTTCATCTTTTCTGCATGTTATCATGATACTTAATTGGTCCAGGTGTGTGAAGATTTTTATTTTCTGTACATTGAAGATATATCCATTGTTTTTGAATTTACTGCTATTCTAGAAGCTGATCGATGGAGCTGATGAGAGCAATCAATAACAAGAGTAAAATTACGCTGATGAGTTTGGATCATTAAACCTCTTCCTACATTACACAAGCCTTCGAGGAAAAAGAAAATGAGAAAATGTAACCCAACAGATTTTATGATACTAGTGTAAAATTAATTTCTAAGTCAGCTGAATAAAAGTAACAAAAATTGTTCATATACAAAAACCTAAATGAAATATTATGCAATCAAATCCAAAAGAGTGTTAAAACAAATGCATAATCATCAAGAGGGATTACACCAGGACGGTTCCAAATCAGCGAAGTTATCAACAGAATTCACCATGCTAATAAATGAAAGGTATAATTATCTCAAATAAGACAATTAGAACAGGGAACTTCAGTAACTTGATCAAATGTGTATTTTTAATAAGCCCTAAAGCAGACATAAAATTTTTTAACAGGTAAATTTTATTTTCCTGTGAGTTTAGAAACAAGATAATAAATGCTATCTAATACAGCCCTAGAGAGAGCTTCCAGCACTCCTCTGTCAGTCATACAGTAGTGGCTTGTGAGTTGCTCTGATTCTGGAAGCTATGCCACCAGTATTTTAAATACCAGCAGGGTCACCCATGCTAGATAGGCTTTAGGTGAGCTTTCAGATGTAGACTGACTAGGAAGAAGTAGAGACAAACTACCTCCAAACATTTAGTCACTGAAAACCTTATAAATAGCAGTAGAACACTGTCAACACCAGATTACTGAATGTTGAACATGATTAAGAGCGGAATCTTGTCAGATACAGCACCAGGAGATGGAGCCCTTCAGGTTGGAAAGCACTCAAAATATGATTGGGGAAAATCTGCCTCAAAGTAAAGTTGACCATGATGACGAAAATAGAGTAAAGCCCTCAGGTCCTTCATTTACTGATGGGGTGTAAACTCAAAATAAAGATAAACAGCTATAAAAATCCATTAATAATCAGAACAAGGAATGTGCAAAGTATGAGTCTAGGAAAATTGGAAATTGTCAGAAATGAAATGGAATGTATAAATATTGATATCCTAGGCATTAATGAGCTGAAATGGACTGGTATTGGCCATTTTGAATCTGACAATCACATGGTTTACTATGCTGGGAATGACAAATTGAAGAGTAATGGTGCTGCATTCATCATCAAACAGAACATATTAAGAGCAATCATGAGTACAACACTGTCTGTGATAGGATACTATCCATCTACCTACAAGGAAGACCCATTAATACCACTGCTATTCACATTTATCCACCAGTCACTAAAACCAGTGATGATTAAATTGAAGAATTATACCAACTGATCCATTTCAGACTGAAGAAAACTTTGCAATCAAGATGTATTGCTCATTACTGGTGATTGGAATGCAAAGGTTAAGAACAGAAGAAGGAAGGATCAGCAGTTGGAAAACATGGCCTTGGGAATAAAAATAATGCCAGATAGAATTTCACAAGACCAATGATTTGTACATTGCAAAAACCTTTTTGGAACACACAAATCAAATTAACTACATCTGTGGAAAGAGAAGGTAAAACTCCGTATCAACCAAAACAAGGCTGAAGGTGAAGAAAATGAAAATAAGTCCATGAGAACAAAATATGACCTTGAATATAACCCACCTGAAT
>NW_006408764.1:4288011-4291148 GCF_000296735.1 Chrysochloris asiatica
AAAAGACAAAGTCAAATATTATAACAAGATGTGCAAAGACCTGGAATTAGAAAACTAAAAGGGAAGAACATGCTCAGCATTTCTCAAGGTGAGGGAACTGAAGAAAAAATTCCAACCTCGACTTGTGGTATTGAATTCTATGGGTAAAATACTGAATGATGAAGAGATTAAAAGAAGGTACAATTTGATAAAGGAAACAAGTGTGAATTGCTACAGTTTGATGAATTTGACCTGTAGTTATGGATATAATAGCTCAAAATACCAACTGAAAGGTAAGGAGGCTTCACATTAAGTATCAATTATATCCCCTCTGTATACAGGGTAGATAGGGACGGGCAACTTAACACATTGGCTACCTAAAATGAGGGGGCGATAAAGGCACTATTGTGACTGGCTTAAAAGTTTCCAAGAGGCAGTCTAGTTTAAGAGTGTGCAGGGGAAGATAGAGTTCCCACTGAATAGTTTTCATCTCATCTAGATGGGTCTAGTGAAAAGAGATGGGGATAAGATTCTTATGATTCAATAGTAAATACTTTGGATGAGGTAGCATAGGATCAAGAGCCAAAGATTCTGAAGGACAAAATCCAAGGTGCACTGAAGTCATTAGCAAAGAACAAGGCACTGGGAATTTATGGAATACAAAATGGAGCCCTGGAGACACTCATCTATGCCGCACTGGAGACACTCATCTATGCCTAGAAATTTGGAAGACTACTACTACCTGGCTTAATGACTGGAAAAGATCCATATTTGTGCCCATTCCAAAGAGAGGTGACCTAATGAAAATAGAAATCATCAGACAACATCATTGTTATCCCATCCTACATTTGACAGAACTTCCAGAAGTTCATGTCAGTTTCAAAAGAGGATGTGGAATGAGGGATATCATTACTGACATCAGGCGAATCTTGACTGAAAGCAGAGAATACCAGAAAGATGTTTACCTATGCACTATTGACTATGCAAAGACTTTTGAGTATATGGATCATGACATTGTGTGGATCATGACAAGCTATGGACAAAATTGTGGAGTATGAATATTCTAGAACACTTAATTGTGCTCATGAGGAATCCATCATACATGGACCCACAGGCTGTTGTTCAAACAGAACATGGGCACACTGAATGGTTTCAAATTAAGAAAGGTGTGTGACAGACTTGTATTCTTTCACCTTACTTATTCAACCTGTGTGCTGAGCAAATAATCTGAGAAGCTGAGTTACGTGAAGAAAAATGTGGCATCAGGATTGGAGGAAGACTTACTAAGAACCTGTGATATGTAGATGACACAACCTTGCTTGCTGAAAGTGATGAAGATCAAAGACCACAGCCTTCAGTATGTATTGCATCTCAATGTAAAGAAAACAAAAATCCTCACCACTGGGCCAACAAGAAAAGATTGGAATTGCAAAGACTTAATTTTGCTTAGATCAATCGTCCACACTCAAGGAAGCATCAGCCAAGAAATCCAAAGATGTATGTGAAATTTGGATAGTGAATAAGAAGACTATAGAAGAGTTACAGTGGTAGAGGAGAATATTGAAATTACCACGGACTAGATCTGTGTTGGAAGAAGGACAGCCAGAGTGCTCCTTGGAAGCCAGGATGACCAGACTTGGTTGTTCATTTTTTGACTATAGTTTCAGGAAGGTCTAGTCACTGGAGAAGGAGGATCTCATGTGTGGTAAAATGCAGGGTCGGAGAAGAAGGAGGATCTCATGTGTGGTAAAATGCAGGGTCGGAGAAGAAGAAGACACCCATCGCGATGCATCGGTACTGTGGCAGCATCAGTGGGCATAAATGTAGCAACAATTGTGAGGTTGGCCCAGGACCAGGCAGTGTTTCATTCTGTTATGCATAGGGTCACTATGAGTTGGTACTGACTAGAAGACACTTAACAAGAACAATGACATCAGTGATGTGGAGTCCTGGTGTGGTTCTGTGGGTTCACACATTGGACTGCAAGGTTAGTTTCAACAACAAGGATGATGATTCAAGCTCACCAGCCACTCTTTGGAAAATCTTTACAGGGTCACTGTGAGTCAGAACTGACTGACATTTAACGACAGAACCTGGACTATTTGCGCACATACACATCAGTGCCACTGGTATGGTGGTATATGTAAGAATCAACTTGATAGCACACAACAACACACACATAAGGGGTTAAATGATCAAGTGTGACTCAGGTAACATTCACCCTATGAAGAGCAAAATAAAACGGTTCAAAAAGCAGAGGAGAACGTATCATTAAGGTGGTAACATTGAACACTTTTTCATGGTATGTGCATATAGTACCAGTAGTGAGCTCTGGTAGCGTAGTGGTTACGAATTGCGCTGCGAACCTCAAGGTCAGCAGTTCGAAACTACCAGCCGCTCCGCGGGAGAAAGATGAGGCGTTCTGCTCCTGTAAAGATTAACAGCCTCGGAAACCCTGTGCAGGGTCGCTATGAGTCGGAACCGACTCCACGGCAAACAACAACAAAGTAAAAGATTCCATTCTTGGTAATTTTTATCTTTTATCTTTATTTAGTGCCATGCCAATTTTAAGTATAACCTGGAAGAGCCCAGGTAGCACGTTGGTTATATGCTAGGCTGCTATCTGAAAGGTCGGCAGTTTAAACTCACTAGCTGTATCAGAAAGAGAGAGCTGGCAGTCTGTTTTTATAAAAATTTCAGCCTTAGAAATTCTATGGTGCAGATCAATTCTGTTCTATACGACTTCTAGACTGTGAGTCAAAGTCAACTCTAGAGGAGTGGCTTTGGATCGTCAGTATAAGCCAAATTATGTATTTTTATTTCACAGCTTAGACATGAGTCCTGGGGTAGCATTGTGGGTTATATGTGCTGGAATGCAAAGTTAGTTTGAACTTCCAAGGTTGGCTTCTCCTTGGAAACCCAATACAATTTTGCTATGGATTGGAACCGACTTGATGACACTTAATAATAAACATGGAGTAAAAACATTACACAAAAGTAATTGAGCCTTTGACTTAACTGATACCTAAGGATAGGCCTAAAGGAAAGTAACTGATACCTAAGGATAGGCCTAAAGGAAAGTAAACCCTCCCTTTCATTCTGTGTTACAAGAAAGAACAGAATAAGATAGTGTTGCTTGGTTGTTTGAGGTTCTCACA
>NW_006408764.1:4291248-4301456 GCF_000296735.1 Chrysochloris asiatica
CAGAGGCTAGTGATCTATTTCTGAAAGGTCACAGCCATTAAAAATCTTATGGAGCACACAGTACGACTCTGAAACACTAGTCGTCGTCATGAGTTGGGATCAAGTCCACAGTAACTGGTGGTGGTTGTTATGTGCCATGGAGTTGGTGCTGACTCATTGTGACCCTGTACAGGGTTTCCGAGACTGTAAATCTTTACGGGAGCAGAGAGCCTCTTTCTCCCATGGAATAGCTGGTAGTTTCGAACTGCTGACCTTGAGATTCGCAGCCTGATTCATAACCACTATGCTACCAGAGCTCCTTACAGTAACTGGTTAGTCTGCCTTAATTCATAAAACAATTGTTTAGATTCATCCTGAGAACTATAAATGTGATTACTAAAGTATCAAACAACTTCTCTTGCAGGGAAACTCCTGAACCTAAGTACCGTGAGGAATGACAGAATGGCGTAATTTCTAGGTGGACAAGTGAAACATAAATGATTTTTCAGCAGAAAACAGGCGTGGTGAAATTTTCTCTTGGTTAATAATATAAATCTTTTTTTTTTTTTTTTTAACAGTAATATTTATAACCTGAGGGTTTTGGGCTTCAATGAACTGAAAATGTATCCTCTGAGGGACATGGCTTTGCAGCAACTAAGGTCTGCTTTGACAACTTTCAACCATACCATAAGAGCTTCAATGTTTTTTTCAAGTGGAAGTTATTGATCATAATAATTGGGATAATACCTGGCTGTATTAAATTTTCTATATATTTTACAACACTTCTTTAAAAGGAACTCTGGTAGCATAATAGGTTATGCATTGGGCTGTGAGCCACAGCAGTTCGATCTGCTGGCTGCTCCCATACATTTTTGAAGCCTTGAAAATCCTGTACAAGGGTCGCTATGAGTCAGAGTCAGCTCCAAGGCACACAGCAACAATAACTTATTTCAATCTTCCAACAAACTGAGGTACAACACCATTCTATAAACCAAGAAACTGAGACTCAGAAAGAATCACAAAACTCTACCGTGGGGTTTCTAATACAACAAAGTGCTCTCAGCTCTCTAGTTTTTGTGGTTAAATGTAACAAATTTTTAACATTTTAAGCATTGTAAATGCTTAAATAGGCTCAACATTTTGCAAGCTGAAACAACTGAAGAAAAAAATTCAAGCCTCTACTTGCAATGTTCAGCAATTCAATGAACAAAATAGCACATTTCTTCATTTCATCTTCCAGTCATTAATAAAATTACAAATTCATGTTTACGAATTGTTCATTATTTATCTTTAACTTCGTCAGTAGAATGTATACTCAGTGTGAACTACAAATCATCATACAACACACTTTATTCAACAATTTTTCTGCACTGAAACCTTTATCTTCTTCTGTAATTCCCAAGGTAAGTAGGGATGTACTTTAAAATACAACCCAAAGATATCAACAAGAATAGTAGAATAAGGCACCTCCCAAAATGAGCTCTCCATTCAATCAATTAGGAAACTGGGACCAAACAGTTAAAATGAACTCTTTCAGAACTCTTAAAATTAACCACAGATTTCGGACAAATGGCTAAACATGAAAAGCAAGCTTTGCAGCATTTAAATCTAACTTATTACAATCCACCTCCTCCCAGCTTTGCAGTAACCTAAAATTATGGTGAAAACCAGATGGCTGGTAGCTAATGTGCACATATCCAGGATAGACCTTTAGTAAAACATGAAGGCTAAGGAAAAGTTGTAAATTGCCTGCCCGACCAGCCATACAAGGAGCCAGCAGAGAGGAGCATTGTGGATCTATAGGATAAACATTGGACTGCAATCCACAAGGTTGGTTCATTAGCTGCGCTGTGGGAGAAATACAAGGTTTTCTGTTCACATAATAGCCTCAAACCTTATACAGTACCGCTATGAGTCAGAACAAAATCAATGGCTCTTATCAGCAACAACCCTGTATAGGGTTTCCGAGGAGCAGCTGGTGGGTTTGAACTGCTGACCCTGTATCTCACACTGACCTTGTGGGCCAGCACATTATCCTGCAGTGCCACACCAGTAGTCGGATTACATACTTGAGGTCTTCCAAAAGTTCATGGGAAGAAGGGAAAAGACGTAGAATTTCTCCAACTTTAGAAAAGTTAGTTCAGGAAGGCCAGGAAACAAAGCAACAATTACTACCTACAACAACAATTATATCAACAACCCCTGGACAGGGGTTGGTTTCTGTATTTTAAATGTTTTTATTTTCTACACAAAAATTTTGACAAGGCAAAGGATTTAGTTCTAAAAAAGTTCTAAAGTTTATAAGTACAATAGTTAAAATGAAAATTTTTGCTGGAGGGACTCAATATCAGATTTTAACAGGCAGAACAAAGAATGAGTGAATTTGAAGACAGATTTATTAAGATTATCCAGTGAGCTATCATGAAGCATACCAACACACGGTTAATAATCCCTGAGTGAGAGGAAAGAGAAAAAGGCAGGAAAGAGAAAAAGGCACAAAACATTTATAGCAATTGTCAAAAAGCTCCTAATTAAAAAGCATTAATTTGTATTTCCGAGAAGTCAAACAAAGTAAAAGGGAAAAATGCAAAAGAGATCTACACTTACACGTTATGATCAATAAATGACAAGCAAAAAGAAAGACTCTTGAACACTGGAAAAGTCACCCATCATGCACAATTGATGCTTACCAATATTAAAATCTGATTTCCCATGAGAAACCGTGAGGGCTAGAAAGCAGAGGGATGATAACATTTTGCACGGAGAAAATGCAAACTAAGAATTCTACACCTAAAAAAAAAAAAATTCTTAAAAAATGGAGAGGCCTTTCAGTAAGATGGCAGATTAGGCAGACATGCTACACGCAGACCCTGTACAACACAAAGAAGGGCAGCAAACATAACGCACAGATGATAATCCTGGAACCCTGAGCTTCAGAGGAAGGATTATAGCAGTACAGTACAACCAACTGAAAAACAAGCGGTGAAAATAAAATACGGTAAATTCAGAATTATCTTTGAAGATTCAAATAGACAGGTTATTATAGAATGTGACTTAATGCTAAATACATATATTTGATTAGAGTCATTACTACCAACCTACAGAAAGAGCTATAAGAAAATACTATGAGGATGGCGATTGAAACTCACTAGCCACTCCTCAGAAATCCTATACAGGGTCTCTGAGTCAGAACTCAGACGTGACAGCACATAATAACAACATCATGATTTCTTGAAGTTGTCCCACAACTCTTCTGGTTTTCAGTCCATGTGTAATGCATCAAAGTTCTTCGAGATGTTCTCTAAATTCAGGTGAAATATAGTCAGTGTCATATTTTGACTCTCATGGACCTGTTTTAATTTTCTTCAACTTAAGCCCAAACTTGCCTAGGAGAAATTGATAATCTGTCCCCACAGTCTTCCCTTGACCTTGTTTTGAATGATGATACAGAGCTTTTCCACCAACTATTTTTGCAGATATAGTCAGCTTGATTCCTGTGTATTCCATCTGGCAAGTTCCATGTGTATAGTCACCTTTTGTGTTGTTTAAAAAAGATATCTGCATCATTTCTGAAATCAAGGTCTTATTTTCCAACTTTGTTTCCAATTTCCTTCTTTGTTTCCAATTGTCACATTCCAATCACTTTGTAGGTATATGGATATTATCCTATCCAGACAACTTTGTATTTCAAGATACATCTTTCAATTCTCTTATTGATGATGCATGTGATGCCATTTCTCTTCAAATTGTCTTTCCCAGCATTACACACCATGTAATTATCTGATTCAAAATAGCCAGTACCAGTCTATTTCAGGTCACTAATGCCTAGGATATCCATCTATGTGTCTCACTTCCAATTTTCCTAGGTTCCCACTTCATCCATTCCATGTTCAGATTGTTAATATATGTTTGCAGCTGTTTCTTTTCATTCTGAGTTGTGCTCTATCAGAAAACAAAGGTCCTGAAAGCCTTCCTCCACTCACATTATTATAGTTAACTTTACTTTGTGGGAGCAGTTTTTCCTCATTCTTGTTTTGAGTGCCTTCCAACCTCAGAGGCTAATCTTTCGGCACTGACAATGTTCTGCTGCTATTATAAGGTTTTCAGTGGTTAAAAAGTCAGAAGTACTCTACCACCTCTTTCTTTCTAGTTTGCTTTAATCTGGTAGCTCAACTGACACTTGTCCACAATCATGACCCTGCTGATAACTCAAGTACGGGTGGCATAGCTTCCAGCATTACAACACCTGGAGAAGGACATCATGCTTGGTAAAGTGGAGAGCTCAAGTGTAACAATTGTGATAATGAGGCAGGACTGGACAGTATTCCGTTCTGTTGTACATAGTCACTGTGAATAGGAACCAACTCGATAGCACTTAATAGCAAAAATCTGCAGGTTGCTCTTTGTAAGTGCCAGATGGTCATGTGTCTAGGCATCAATCTTTCCCTAGATCTAGGAGCTTTATTTGTTGTTAAGTGCCATTAAGTTGATTGCTACTCATAGCGACCCTGTATAGGGTTTCCAAGGAGTGGCTGGTCAACTTGAACCTCCCAACTTTCAGTTCAAACTGACCTTGTGATCCAGTGGGTCCAGTTCATGAGTCCACAGTACCACACCATAAGCTTCACAGTACAGGGAGATATGCTAGCATGTCTTTGATAAATTTGCATTTCTAATAGCATCCCAACCAATTCTAAATCATTTCACCTCTACATTTCAACGAGATCAACTACTGATTTTTATTTGGACTCTGTAGAAATGTAGATTGTAATTCAGTGTATCTGGAATAGAATCATTACCACCTTGTTAGAAATACAAATTTATCCGCAAGGCTTCAAACCTGCGGAAAACTTCTTAGTTCAGACTCATAGTGAACCTGTCTAGGGTTTTCAAAGAGCAGCTGGTGGGTTTTAACTACAGACAGACCGTGTTGTTTGCAGTCCCGTTCTTATCCTACAGTGCCACACCAGAAAACTTACCTGATACTATTGGTGTGGGAATGGAGATCTTTTGAAAATTCTTGTAAACATGGAAAGTGCATTACTTGGGATTTGTATATTGTCATCGAAGACTATTGTACTATAAGGTTTGCAAAATAAATTTCATTTGTCTTGTAATTTTATGTTGAATTAATGAATAAATACATCAATATTACAGCTAAATCTAATTTGCAAAGCCAATCAATAATAGCAGCTGAGAGCATTTTTCTCATTCCGAGAAGCGTTGCCTCTAAGGTACAAAAAAATTGCGGTAAAACTACACAGTATCTATGAATCAGAACCGATTCCATAGCACTTAACAAGAACAACTGCAAAGCACTGGATTGCTAGCTAACCACAAGGCCAGCAGTTTAAATCCAACAGCTGCTTCTCCATAGAAACACTTTCTGCTTCTGTGAAGATGTATAGACTCTGAAACCCTATACGGTGTTTTATCAGTCAGAATTGACTCAGTGGCAGTAAGTTACTGTTAAGTCATAAAATTGACCTTTGTGGTTTTTATTGTTGTTAAGAGCCATTGAGTCAGTACCGACTCATAGCGACCTTATGCACAGAAGAACAAAACACTGCCTGATCCTGGGCCAACCTCACTACTGTTGCCAATGCTTGAGTCCATCGATGCTGCCACTTGGCCAATCCATCTCACTAGGGGTCTTCCACTTTTTCTCTGACCCTCCATCTTACCAAACATGATATCCTTCTCCAGCGACTGATCCCTCCTGACAATATGTTCCAAGTATGAGAGACGAAGTTTCAAATCAGCCTTTATTTCTGACAAACATTCACAGACGTGGCTGTGATCAAGTTCACAAGTACAAATGATTTTCACTATTGACAGTGCTCATTCAATAATGGATGATAGATGCAAATAGTTTCTGCCATATACATGCTGATAAATAACAACTATAACAAGTTCTTTCTAAGCACCTCACATATTCACACACTTTGTCAATGTGTTCAATTAAATTGTATTTCTCTGCCCATTGTTACCACCATCAGTTACTAACGCATACTAGAAGTTTCCACTTCAGGCTGTGCTGAATTAGTGTTTTCTTTCTCAACTGGTTTGAAAATATTCTTGCTTCTAACACTTCCATGCAGTTTATTTTAACTGCATCATTGACTCCTTGAATAAACTGAACAGTACTGGTAACATCTGTCAACTCATCAAGAACCAAGGCAAAAACTCTTGAAATTCTCTGCCTTGTTTTTCAAATTGACTAGCACTGCCATTCCCAATGTCTCAACTCTTTAAGCAACTGTTCTTGCCTAGGTCTAATGAGTTCAATCAAATTTGATTTCTCTGGGCCTGTTTTGCTTGGTGGAAGAGGACTTTGGCTAATAAATGTGCCACGCAGAAACTTACTTTGATTACTTTCTCTTTCATTTTTTTTTTCCCCCCACAAGCACTGAAAACCTGCTTGTGCCAGGCTTTATACTGGGCATAGAGGATGCAAAGTAGATGACATCATGCCCCTCCATTAGGGAAAAAGTTGTGGCTTCTAGAGCCCACATTTTAGTATCTACAACACAGAATGGATGCCTGTAGGAGAAGCACTAGATTGCTAACAGCAAGGTCGGTGTTTCAAACCCACCAGACACTCCTTGGAAATGTTATATTGGGTTGTTATGAGTTAAAACTGACTCGATGGCACTTTCTAATTCCCAGTTTCCTCCTCTTCAACAGGAAGAAATTATACTCATCATAGGGTTGTCGTGTGAATAAAAGCAGTTCTGGTTATATTAAATAAAAACCATCTCTCCTTTCCAAAGAAAACGGCTGCCCTGTTACTAGTCATTATTTTGTGTGGGCCCTGTGGCATTTTTCTTCTCCAAACACAAGCATGCCCAGCATTGCTTGCTTATTTATCTTTGGAAAGGGAATTTGTGTTAGACCAAATGCTGTGCAATATCTAGGAAGTTCATTTTCTCTAGCTCTCACAAAACAAGGTCAACTGACACCCCCCCCCCCTTTGTTTGCTACAAAATTATTGTTGTTATGTGCCGTGGAGTCGGTTCCGACTCATAGTGACCCTGTACAGGGTTTCCGAGGCTGTAAATCTTTACAGGAGCAGAAAGCCTCATCTGTCTCCCGCAGAACAACTGGTAGTTTCGAACTGCTGACCTTGCGGTTCACAGCCTGATTCGTAATCACTATGCTACCAGAGCTCCTTTACAAAATTATAGAACTCTTTATTAAACAAAAAACAATCAAAATGCAAAGCTATTATTTCTTGATATACCATCCAGTTAGGTCTTATGTCCTTGTGAAGGTGGTGTATCCATCTCTAAACTTTCCCTGGAGAATTCTGTACTCTTCAATTTAACACACATTAAAAGGGCAGCTTTGTCACCCTTGAGCAACTGAAATCATGATCCTTTCCTTTTCAATTTTCTCTGAGTTTGAGGAACAAAAGTAGTCTGAACAGATAAGATCAAGGCTGTAGCGTGACTTGGGTCAGATTTCCAAACAAAATTCTAGGGAAGAGCTCTTGCTACCCCTTAAGGAAGAAACAGGTACATTGTAGTGATGGGAAAGGGGGAAGGAAGGAAATATTTGGGGAAACTTTCCTGGAGTTTTTCTTCAGTGTTAACTTTCTGAAAACATCTTCATAAGAAGCCCCTGTGTTTGTACTTTTGAGAAAATCTGGAATCTCAAAAGAGTCACCATAGCCTTCTAAGCTGACCTCTCTGCTCTGAATTGAACTAGCCCAGTTTATCCACACAAGTCTGTTTTAATTAGATGAAGTTTTTTTTGTTGTTGTTGTTTAAACTTGTGAATTGAGGGAAGGTTTACAGAAAAGATCATGAGTTTTATATTCAACCAATCATACACTTTGTTTCATCTCAATGACGGCAACCCCCTCCATGCAACAACAGTTAAACTCCTACCTCTTATGGTTTGTATTTCCATTCACACATACTCCCACCCCTTCTCAACTCTGTCATTAGGTAAATGTTGTCATTTTGATTTTGTACAACTGGCGACAGTTTTGTTAGGCAAAAACTGGCTAAAATAAAGTGCACTAAAAAGCCAAGTTCTGTACTTTGTTGTTGTTAAGTGCCATCGAGTCCATTCTGACCCATGTTGTTATGATTCTGACCCATGTTGTTATGTGCTGTGGAGCCGATTCTGACTCATAGTGACCCTGTAAAGAGTTTCCAAGGCTGTAAATCTTTACAGGAGCAGAAAGCCTCATCTTTCTCCCACAGAACAGCTGGTAGTTTCAAACTGCTGACCTTGCGGGACACAGCCTGATTCATAACCACTATGCTACCGGAGCGATCCTGTATTGGGTTTCCAAGGAGCAGCTGGTGAGCTTGAACCACGATCTTGTAGTTCAAATGAATTTGCAGTCTGTCACATTAGCCCACAGCGCCACACCAGGACTCCAAGTTCTATACTTACAGTTTAAAATATTATCTCAAAAGCTAGAGAGCAAAAACTCAAAAGAACTTCAAAGAAATAAAACAACTATTGTCACTATGAAAATGAACAAACTTCTCTCAGTAATAGACTTGATTAATTGATACTTGAAATCGATTAGTCCACTGGACAAATGGAACATATGAACATCAGTCTTCATGACTCTGAGACCTAAAGAACTAGATAGTACCTGAATACCACTACCAACTATTCTGAAAGGGATCACATGAGAAGGTTCTGGATAGACTGGGAGAGAATGTAGAACAAAACTCAAAATTACATATTAAAAAAAGACCATGCTTACTGGTCAGAATGAGACTTGGTTAAGCATTCAAGATCAAAGGGGGTACAATTGATATGGACAAAGTTCACAAGGGGTGGGAAAGAGATGGAATGGAATTAAGAACCATAGGGAGGAAGTGTAATACCTCTGAAATGGAGGGGATTCAATCGTTGAGATGAAACAAAGTGTATGATGTATTACACATGGATTTGATGATCTGCTGCTCTGTAAGTCCTCACTCCTATCACAATAAAATGTTTAAAGACAAAACCAGACCTTTTCTCTAATCTTTTTGAAAAATCATACTTTTCTTTGTATATTGTGAGCAGAGCATGGGTGAAACTGACCATCCTGTTTCCTTTCTATAAAATCATTCCTAAAGGTATGTTTTGCTGCTGCTGCCTTTTGTTTTTTCTTGGATACTGAGTTCATGCCTTTTTTCCAGTAAATGAATCATGTTTTATCTTTCCTTTTGCCATTAACTCTTTACTTCAGGAGCTTTGATACTCATCAGTAAAAATTTAAGTCCTCTTTGTTTCTAGCAAGCAAGGCTGCATCATCTATATATATCACAGGTTGCTGATGAGGTTTCCTTCAATTCTTCAAATAATCCAGTTTCTTAAATTATTTACTCAGCATTGAATAAATCTGGTGAAAGGATAAAATCCTGGTGCTCATCTTCCAAATTTCTTGCAGCTTGGACGGCTTCCTACAATACCGTTGGTTCTTGATATATGCTACCTCTTGAAACAGTTGAACATTGACCAACTCTTTTTGGCACAGTGACTGTGTATTCCTGTCATCTTCTTTTGATGCTTCCTTATCATTCAATAATTTTTCCATTTGTTGTTTTTAAGAGATGCTGAACTACTGGGGGGGGGGTGGTGTTAAGTGCATTGGAGTCATTTCTACTCACAGTAACCATATATAGGGTTTCCAAAGAGAGGCTGGTGAGGTTGAACCACTGACCTTGTGGTTCAAACCAACCATGTGGTGCAGTGCTTTATCCTACACCATGACTCCTAATATTTCCATACAATCCTTCAATATTACAACTCAAGGTTTTAATGTTTGGGTAAAATTTAGCAAGACGGAAATTCCACTTTCAGAACTGTACAGACATACATGGATGACATATCTAGACTTAATTTTATATTTTAATGTTTTTGTTTACTAAATATTTTTATGATTTTGAAGCAGTACTTTTTTGCCTTACACTGGTATGTTGTTTGGAGGTAAAAGGATAAAAACAACATACTAAGTAAATATTAATGGAATAAAAGGAATATCTACATTAATACTACTTTACTTGAAGAAAGAAATAGACACCTCTACAATAACAATGGAAGATTTTAATACACCACTTGCAAAAAAAAGGACAGAAAAAGCAAAGAAGGTCAGCAGAGACACCAAGGATCTGAACAACACAATCAACCAACTTGAACTCATAGCTCTGTACAGAGCATTCAACCCAACAAGAGCACAGTACACTCTCTTTTCCAGTGTACATGAACATTCT
>NW_006408765.1:0-685 GCF_000296735.1 Chrysochloris asiatica
GAAATGTTATACAAGGTCACTATGGGTCAGAACCAACTCGATGATATTCAACAACAAAAACAGCATACATTCTTCTATAAGAACACCATAAGAAGACAGAAGCATGTAGTAAGATCCAAAAGAATGATTCCACACAAGCTAAATTTCATAAATTCATGTTAAAAATCGAAAAAAATAAAAAGAAAAAAATCACAGTTCTCTTGAAGAAGACAACATAACAGAGTGTATTTGAACTTAGAACTTTGTGTTCTTTAAAATGCTGATCTGAAAAAAAAAAGCAAAAGCATATATTAATTCTATAATATTGCAATGTATGGTTAAAAATACCTCTGCAAATGATAATTTCTAATGATAGTAAATGACATTAAGAATCTGTTTCACACTTTTAATTTCTTTTATTTTATTTATCTTGTTGAAAATACACGCAGGAGAGCATGCACCAACTGTACTACAAAAAGGATGAGTAACATTTTCTATGTTTTCCAACATATAGTTGTTGTTGTTAGGTGCCATCTAGTTGGTACCGACTTATAGTGATCTTATATACAGCAGAACGAAACACTGCCCTATCCTGGGCCAACATCACTACTGTTGCCACGCTTGAGCACATTGATGCTGCCACTTGGCTAATTCATCTCTTTTTCTCTGACCCTCCACCTTACCAAACATGATATCCTTCTCCAGC
>NW_006408765.1:785-1466 GCF_000296735.1 Chrysochloris asiatica
TTTTCTCTGACCCTCCACCTTACCAAACATGATATCCTTCTCCAGCGACTGGTCCCTCCTGACAATATGTCCAAAGTATGAGAGAGGAAGTTTGATCATCTTGATACCTTATATTCCAAGGTCCCACACAAGTGCTTTCTAACTTGATTTCTAGATAAGTCATTGAATTGAAATAAAACCTGTCCCACAAGAAATAAATTCTATGACAACCTTATAGGAAGGCACTAAAATCTAGCATTTGAATCGTAACGATTCTAATTGCAATATCACAACATTTGACAATTCAGCATTTTTAAATGTATATTTTGGTGACACCATGTTACACAATAGCCATGTTATACAATTATCACGAGTTTCCATTGCCAAAATTTCCATTTCTAGAAATATAAACAATGACTCCATTCACCTTCTATTCTTTCCTGGCAATCACTATAAAATTTTGATCTCTGTATATTTGGCTAATCTAAATACTTTATATTGGAGTCCTGGCATGGCACTGTGGGCTAGTGTGTCAGACTGCAAAGTCATTTGAACTGCAAGGTCAATTTTTTAAGATCACCAAGTGCTCCTTGGAAACCCTATACAGGGTCTCTATGGGTCGGAATCAAATGTTGTGTATTGCTTCCAGCTTCTTTTAATATTTTCTGTGTAATTCAATATTTTGCCCATGATGGTTGTGGC
>NW_006408765.1:2296-3747 GCF_000296735.1 Chrysochloris asiatica
CTCTGGCTGTACTTTTTTCAAGTTAGATTTTTTGTTCTTCTGGCAGTCTATGGTAATTTCAACACCATAATCCAAATTACTTGCCAACATCGAAATTCAAATGCTTTGAGTCTTCTTTTGTATTCCTTATTCATTGTCCAAATTTCACATATATATTGTTGTCATCAAGGGCTGTAAAGTCAATTCCTACTCCTAATAACTTTGTATAGTTTCTGGGATCAGCTGTTAAGTTTGAAACACAAACATGTGGCTAGAAGTCCTGTGCTAATCCTATAGTACCACACCAGAAATCAATATACACATACACACAGAGAAAGGTTTATATTAAGGAAATGGCTGACAGCATTTTAGAAAAGTTAAGTTCAAAGTCCATGGTCAAGCTGGAGGCTTCTCCTGACTCATATAGCTGCAAAAGACTGATGAACCCAAGATCTTCAGGTCAAACTACAGGCTTCTGGTGGCAGAGGCAAATTAATCCAAGATTAGCAAGTAAAATGGCAGTCTGTGATAACTTCCAGGATTGGTAGGCAATATTTTCTGCCAGTAGCTCCAGTTCAAAAAAATAGAGGTCAGATATGGAGCCATCTGGCACTTCAAAATAATTTAGATACTAATTTCAATACTAAAGAAACTATTGTTTTTTATTGTGTGGATCTTAAAACAAAACAACACAAAAAGCTATGAATAAGTTTTCAAATACTAGGAATTCTTGAACACTTACATGGGCTCATGAAGAACCTGCACTTGGACCACAGCCAGTTGTTAGCACAGAAAAATGGGATACTAAACCGTTTAAAATCAAGAAAGGTGTGTTTCAGGGTTGTACTCGTTGACCATGCTTATGCAATCTGTTTGCTGAGCAAATAATCAGACTAACTGGGTTATATGAAGAAGAATATGACATCAAGACTCATTAACAACCTGTGATACACTAATGACAAAACTTTGTTTGCTAGAAGTGAAGAGGACTTGAAATACAAACAAAAGAAAAACAAAAAAAACAACAGTAAGGAGTGTGCTTCTATGTACAGAAAATTAAACTTCTCACAAGTAGACCCATAAATAGCCTCATGACAAATACAGAAAGGATTGGAGTTGTCAAGGATTTCATGTTGCTTTGATTCACAGTCAATACCTGTGGAAGCAACAGTTAAAGAACCAAAGGACATACTGCATTGGGTTTATGTGCTACAAAATATCTCTCTAAAATATTAAAGAGTAAATATGTCACCTTGAGGATAATGATAACCCCCTGATGAAAGTCATTGTATTTTCAGTCACCTCATATGCATGGGGAAACAAATCAGTGAATAAAGAGGACTATAAAAGAAATGATGCACTTGAATTATGGTGTTGATGAATAATATTGCATATAACTTGGACAGATGAGTAAACAAAATTATCTTGGGAGTAGCACAGTGGACTATTCCTTAGAAGTCAACATGGCAAAA
>NW_006408765.1:4053-5594 GCF_000296735.1 Chrysochloris asiatica
AGTCTTACACGGTCTGCAACATCTGCTGTATCTATCACATCACTTAGATCCACATCTATCTATTTATGATGCCACTAGTATGTACACCAATGACATAATTCATACAGTTGTGGAAACAGGAAAGTTCCAAGTCCATGGGTTTATGTTTTTATTTGCTTATAATGCTTTTTTTAAAAAAGTTTTTATTATGAATTGAACATCTCCCATCTCCTCCAATTTTTCTTGTGATCACTCATTTTGAGAAGCATTGGGATTTTTTAGTAAATAACATTCTTTGTTTTGGTAGTTCCAGCATATTTGATATATGCTGGTGTATAGATTTGACTCAGTATCAAATGTTTTTCAACAAGGCAATGATTCTAAAACAGTTCAAGTTAAGATGGTGATATGAGCAGAAAGGAAAAGGTATATGGTACGCTGAATTATTTGTTTTCACCCAGAGAATGTTCCTGTGGAATGTCATATGACTTGTTTTTTTTCCAAATGAATGTGTGTGAACATGAGATATACTAAGTAGAGGTGTTCACATTCTTGATTTTGCTGAAAGTATGCACATGATTTTGCTTAACATGTTTTGCTCTCTCTTATCTAATAAAAGGTGTTGCTGTTAGGAGCCATCAAGTTGATTCTAATGCTTAGCAACCTTATGGCAGTTAGATCTTAAGATTTCATTGGCTTCTGATTCAATCTTTAAGCAAGTAAATTTCCTGAGTTACCTTACATGTCAGTCAGTGATGATCATGCCTAAACACCTTACTGCTTCTTTTTTTTTTTCAGTAAAGATGATGCTTTTTTAATTACACAATTCCTTTCTCAGTTATCAGAAAGATCAACATTATATTATCAACTATTGAATTTCTCAGAGTATAGTTTACATATGAAAAATAGGTAAAATAGTTGATTCTTTTAAAATTTATTTCACGGTTTCTAAAATAATGGATTTTAGAACATCTTTCAAAGAACATCCACAAGATTTTTTGTGTATGTGTATTTCTTTTAGTGTATTTGAATGTCATTAGTAGTTCATAAATTTAACATATTTGATGTGTTTCATTCCATTTAAATAATTTGTCTTACTAATATTCAAAAGATTTTTCAAAATATTCTAAAGTTCCATTTTAGTCATTCGAAGCCTTTTCAAAATTCCTAAGTAAACTTTAACAGCTTTCTCTAAAGCTAGTACCTATCACCTACCACCACAGCGTCAATAGTTACTTCTGACGACATCCTTGTATTCTGGTAAATATCTGTAAATATCTTTGAGGATATTTCCCAAGCTTCTTTTGTATTTTTCTAGATTACTGAAATTGGTTCTTACTTAAAACACTGGTTTTACTGTCCAATATATTTGTTGTTAAGTGCTGCTGAATTGGGTCTGACCCATAGAAATCCTTTATAGGGTTTCCAAAGAGTGATTTGTGGATTTGAACTGCCAACCTTGAAGTTAGCTTATTTTAAAATGCCACACCAGAACTCTATATTATATTTGTTGTTGCTAAGTGCTGTTGAGTTAGTTCTGATAGGGTTTCCAAGGAGAAACT
>NW_006408765.1:7194-9820 GCF_000296735.1 Chrysochloris asiatica
AAAAAAAAAAAAATCTGTAGCCTAATGTGAGCATGATTTCAATATACTCTTTCAACTTCTTGCCTTCAAAGCCACCTGATAAATTTCATGATGCCACTGTTGGTTGTTACGGTGCTCCTTAGGATTTAATTTAATTTTTGGCCTGTTTTGTTTTCAAACTCTCTCCCACCACACTCCTTCTTCTGGCTTTTTCACGATTGAAAAACAATTTGGGGCCAGTTCTTGGTCTGGGAGTATCTGTGTTCATGTGTGGCAGAAGAATCTACCAGTGGTGGTGGGAGGGGAGAGATGTCCACTTACTCAGGCTCACCTTCTAGTCACCAGAATGAAGATACATAAACAGTGGGGGGGGGCAGTGAACAGATACCAAAAAGAAAAAAAAAATCAGAACAAAGCAAAACCGACAAAGTGTGTTGTCTGCCTTTACTCTGAGGTTTCTGCGGCTTTATTCTGTGGTGGGTCTGCTCCCCTGCTTGGTTTTACCATTTAGTCTCACCCAAGTTGTCGGCTCCAGGCCGTCAATCCTGGCAGATTTAAAAATACGTGATTCCTTACTTCTGCTACAAGTTCCATTAGCTATAAGCCTTCAAACTTGTTAAATATTCCTACATTTGTGGTTCAGAGTTTTGGATCGCTGCCCTGAACCCTCTTCACCTGGTATTCTGTCTGGTTTTGATTTCTTGACTTTTTGGTTTGCAGTCCAATGTTTAACCCACTGTGCCACCAATGATCCTTTACCTCCTCTGTGCTCTACTATCTTCAAGCATTTGCAGCATTGGTCAATCCATATATGGAAACATCCTTTGTCAGAACTCTATATATTTATTCATATAGTCCCGTATTTATTCAGTTTATGTATCAATCTATGTATCCATTCATAATTATTACAGATTGCAATAAACACAGTTGTTCGTATATTTATTTATGATATGGTGGTTCTTACTTTTTAAGACTGTGTGCCTAATAGTGAGATTGCTGAGTAATATGGTATTTCTATTTCCAACTTTCTAAGGAAGTACCATGCTGTTTTCCATAGTAGTTTTACCATTTAACAATCCTTTCCACAGTGTATTAGGATTCCAGTATCTCTACATCATCACCAGCACTGGTTGTTTTCTGTTTATTTTGTTTTTGCTTTTTTACTTTAGTACTAATATGAGGATTAGATGATAGTTCATTGCATTTCCATTTGTATTTCCCTAATAGTTAATGCCATAAAACATCTGTTAAGTTTATTCTTCAGTGGTGGTTTATATGTTAGCATGTTGCTAGAAGCTATTCCAATGGTATTTTAGATATTATCAGGGTCTTCCATGGTGGACAGGTTTCAGAGGAATATCCAGACTAAGACAGACTAGAAAGAAGGAGAGGCAGATCACTTCTGAATGATTAACACTGAAAACTTTATGGATAACTGCAGATCATTGTCAGTTATAGCGACAGAAGATGAGTCCTTCAGGTTGGAAGGCACTCTAAATATGAGTGTGGAAGAGCTGCCTCTTAATAGTAGAGTTGACTTTAATGACGTGGATGGAGCAAAGAATTTGGGAACTTTATTTGCTGATGGTACACAACTCAAAATAAGAAACAGCTGCAAGCATCCATTAATAATTAGAATGTGAACTGTGCAAAGTATAAATCTAAGAAAATTGGAAGTCTCCAAAAATGAATTCAAATGCATAAAAATCAATGTCTTTGGCATTTATGAGCTGAAGAGAACAAGTATTGACCATTTTGAATCAGAAATAATATGGTTTATTATGCAGTCAAGAAATCAAATGACATATTGTGTTGCATTAGGCAGATCTGTTGCAAAAGCCCACTTTAAAGAAGAAAGATATCATTTTTGAGGTCTAAGGTGTGACTGATCAAATCCAGGTATTTTCAATGGCCTTGTATTCATGTGAAAGTTGTACAATGAGTAAGACCAACCATACAAGAATCGATGCATATGAATTATGGAGTTGAGGACGATTATATTAAAGTACCATGGACTTCCAGAAGAACAAACACTGTCTTAGAAGCCAAAATGGTGAGATTTCTCTCTTTATGTACTTTAGCTATGTTATCAGGAGAGACCAGTCCCTTTCAAAGGATATTGTACTACATAAAGTGGAGGGTCATCAAAAACAAAGAAAAACCCAAACAACATTGATTGACACAGTGGCTACAAAAATGGGCTCAAACATAAGAATTGTGAGGATGGCACACTACTGGCTATGTTTTGTTCTGCTATACTTAGGGGCATTATGAGTTGAAACCAACTCAATGACACCTAACATCATCTCTGTGTGTCTTTCTTTTCATGTTTTCTTTCATTGTATTTCAGTGCAATCACATCTGGCATTATTGTTGTTATTGGTGATGTGGAACAATTTTATTTCTATGAATCATTTAACCTTCTTTTGTATATACATACATATATGTTCATGTAATGCATTTGAGTTGTGGTGTTGGAGGAGAATATTGAAAGTACCATGGACTTCCATAAGAACAAACAGATCTGTGTTGGAAGAAGTGCAGTCAGAGCGCTCCTTGGAGGCCAGGATGATCAAACATCGTATCTCATACTTCAGACATATTGTCAGGAGGGACCAGTCACTGCAGAATGATATCAAGTTTGGTA
>NW_006408765.1:18675-19706 GCF_000296735.1 Chrysochloris asiatica
GGATCCACAGTCAACACTCATGGAAGCAGCAGTCAAGAAATCAAATGACATACTATATTAGGCAAATCTGCTGCCCAAGATTTCTTTAAAGTGTTTGAGAGGAAAAGTATCCATTTGAGGACTATGGTGCACCTGACCCATGCCAGATCAATTGCCTTATATGAATGTTAAAGTTAGATAATTACTAAGGAAGGCCATAGTGATTGGATGTATTTGATTTATGGTATTGGAGAAGAATATGGAAAGTAGTATAGAATGCCAAAACAATCTGTTCCTTAGAATTCAGGATTTCAGGACTTAGTCTTTCATACTTTGGACATGTTTTCAGTCCCTGGGGAGGACATTCTGCTCAGTGAAGTACAGAGGCATTGCAAAAGAAAAAGACCAATGAGGTGAATTAGCACAGTGGCAGCAACAGTAGTTCAAAGCATAACAATTGTATTATACAGTACCAGGCAGCATTTCCTTCTGTTGTGCATAGGGTCATTATGAGTCAGAACCAACTAGACAGCACCTAACAACAATAATGCTCCTGAAAAGTATTTTAAGCCGTATTCTCTTCCACCAAGCAAGGGAGTGTCATCTGCATATTATAGGTTGATCATGAGACTTCCTCTTATCTTGATGTCATACTCTTCTTCATATAATCCAGATTTTTGGATTAGTTGCTCAGGGTTAAATGCATGGGTTTATTCCCAAGAAAACATGTTTAAACATATCTCTGCAATCCGAGGATGGCTTCAGATGAGTTCTGTCAGTAATATACTTATCTTAGTCTTATTGTTGGTAAGTGCCATCGAGTCAGCGCTAACTAATTGTTTCTATGTATAAAGTTTCTGAGGAGTGGCTGGTATAATTGAACCACTGATGTTATTTTGAGCAGTCCAGTGCTTATCCTATAGTGCCACACTAGCACTCTCTAATTCCAAAGTATTGTTGAGATGCCTTTAAAATAAAAGTCCAATAAAATTTGTGGCACCTAAGGGGATCTGCTCTTCTTTTTGCAAGGTTTTCAGTGACTAAATATTTGG
>NW_006408765.1:19806-22888 GCF_000296735.1 Chrysochloris asiatica
CTCAAGTGTGGCAACAATTGTGAGGTTGGCCTAGGACAGGGCAGTGTTTCATTCTGTTGTGCATAAGGTTGCTATGAGTTGGGACCAACTCAATGGCACCTAACAACAAGAAATGTTTATGTAATGAAATTGGATAACAATTCCTACTTTAAATAAATGTCTATACTTCCATTCTTGAAGAATGTTACTCTACTAAAGTTTAAATAATTTTATAGCCACATCATAACCTCAACCCTAACTTGATCCAACAACTATATTGTTGTCAAGTGCTGACATGTAAAAAGCCCTAGTATCATAGTGGATTGTGAGCTGGTCTGATAACCACAAAGTCCATAGTTCAAATCTGCCAGATCTACAAGTTGCTCTGCAGGAAAGAGATGAGGCTTTCTGCTCCAGTAACAATTTATAGCCTCAGAAATCCAATGCAGGGTTGCTATGAGTCGGAACCAACTTCATGGGCAATCTGGAAACACCGCCACCACCAGGATTAAGGTAACAGCAGTAGATATTTTGTTATTTTTAACTATAGTGTATTTAACTACATTGGTGTGGCGCTGTGGGTTAATGCACCAAACTGAAAAGCCATTTGAACTGCAAGTTCAGTGGTTCAAGCTCACCAGCTGCTCCTCAGAAACCCTATACAGGGGTTGGAACTGACTCGACAGCACTTAACAACATTTAAATAAATATACTAGCATTCATAAACCAAGTGAAACTCAAACCTTCAGTGAGCTGGTGTTTTATATGATCAGCTTAAACAGAAACGATGTCTTTAGCTGATGAAATTGTGCCAATATTCAGTTTTGTTAACTTCATTTATAAAATTTAATGATTACCATGAATAAATTTTGCAATATTCAGTATGTTCATCTGGCATTTCTTACTATTATAATCTCAATACTGTATATTTTTGTAAAAGAAAGATTTAACGAACATAATATTTAAACATGTTTTTGGTTATATTTATACAACATTAAAACATTTTGGAAAGCATATGGTATCTGTTAAAACAAAATATCAAATTTCCTGAAAGATATCATGACTAGTATTAGTTGGTAAATATGTTACTTGAGATTCTTGATTTTATGATTAGTGTTTTTGTTAGAAGGAAAGTAGATTATTAATTATTACTTCATTTTAATTGAGAACCATAATGTGACAATGTTTGCTTTCTTTTTGTTTTGTTTTCCCATTTTAATGAATTCTGAATCTGTTTAGATTATTTCACTTATTTTGGCCCTTGCAGAAATAACTTTTGGGGAGTGTACAAATACCAAAGCTATTCCAAATTCCTAGCTTATTTTGCTTTGTTTCAATGGAGCTGTACATGCTCAGTGGAGTTACATATGTATAACGCCTTATACCTTTATAGTCATTCGAAACACTGTCTACTTTCAATCAAAGTCAATTAAGTGTGAATTGGTGTGGCGCTGTGGGATAATGCACTAGACTGCAAGGTTGGTTTGAACTGTAAGGTCACTGTGGTTCAAACTCACCAGCCGATCCTTGGAAATCCCATACAGGGTCCTTGAGTTGGTTCAGACCCATAGGGTCCCTGTATAAAGTTTCTGAGTAGAATATAATGCTGGTTGTTCCTAAAACAACCAATGAATCATTAACATCCTATTCATTTCCAGTATGAATGCATTACTGGAATGTAAAAATAATTCATTATTACTACATTAAAAATTTCAAAATTTTGACAAGCATCTACATGAAACATCAACACATATTGTATAATCTATTGTCAGATAAACAATGGTCACAGATATTCATTCTTATTTCCTTATTTATTTGAGTAAACTAGTTTTGCATACTACTTAACTTACTTGAAACTGTACTCCCTAAAAAACCAATAAACAAGTAAAAACCTCACTTCCTTTAGATGAATTTTGACTCATTAGCTGTCTATGGTGGTACAGGTGGTTATGTGCTGTGGAGTCGGTTCCAACTGATCGCGAACCTGTACAGGGTTTCCGAGGTTGTAAATCTTTACGGGAGCAGAAAGCCTCATTTTTGTCCTGCGGAACAGCTGGTAGTTTCGAACTGCTGACCCTGCTGAGCCTGAGGTTAGCAGCCTGATTGTAACCACTATGCTACCAGAGCTCCTTATTAGCAGACTTTGTTGTTGTTAAGTGCCGTTGAGTTGGTTCTATTAGCAGCCTTTAGGACAGAGTAAAACCACTCTTTAGAGATTCCAAAGCTGTAGATCTTAATAGGAGGTGACAGCCTCATCTTTTTCCAAAGGAGCTACTGGTGTGTTTGAATTGCTGAACTTTCAGGTGGCAGCCCAATGATTTGAAATAACAAGTGCATTTTATTATTTTAAACTTACTTTAAAAAGAAAGTAAAATTCAATTTATGTTTGTGATTCTATATTACCATTGTGTTTCGCACTAGAGGGAGCAAGGGTTCTGCAAACACAGTCTTAACTAGTCTCTCCTTTCTTTTTTGCTATTAGAATTTTTGGTAAGCTGTCCATAAAATATTTCAATATCTGACAGGAAAAAGAGTTGATATGGCATTTCATAAGGTTGTGAAAAGGAAAAAGAAACAGCAAAGCTCTGTACTTTTTGATATCCTGAGGAAATACAAAACTTTTCTGAGTAAAATATACACAAAATCCATTTTCATAACTATTAACAAATCAAAAAGTTTGAGAAAGTTTATGGTAACTTATAATAATGTTAACCAAAGATGTGCTATATCATAACTAAGTACATAATATAATCTTATCTGGCAGACAATTTCAATTTTAGAGCCACAGTTCTAGAAAAATACTTAATTATGGTTTCTAAAATGTCTTAATTTGGGTAACAGATTATATGATGCTTTTGTTGTTGTTAAGTGCCGTCGAGTCGGTTCCGACCCATAGCATCCCTGAACAAGGTTTCCGAGGTTGTAAATCTTTACGGGAGCAGAAACCATCATCTTTCTCCCACGGAGCAGCTGGTAGTTTTGAACTGCTGACCTTGCAGTTCTCAGCCCGATTCGTAACCACTACGCTACCAGAGCTCCTTGAGTATTTTCTTGCTTCTGCTGCTGTTAAGTGCCGTCGAGTCGGTTCAGACCCATAACGACC
>NW_006408765.1:23773-26104 GCF_000296735.1 Chrysochloris asiatica
GTTGTTAATGAGTCTTCCTCCAATCCTGATGCCACGTTTTTCTTCATAGAACCCAGCTTCTCGTATTATTTGCTCAGCATACAGGTTGAATAGGTATGGTGAAAGAATACAACCCTGTCTCACACCTTAATATAGCATGCAAAGCCTGTGGCTGTAACTGGCTTTTATTATATGATAAGCCTTGTCATAATACATGGGAACAAAAAACTATCTGGAAGGCATCCTAGGAAAAACAAAGAAGGGAAATGGTATAGTAAACCAGCTATCGATTTGTCTCAAAGAATACTGCCAGGAGTTTAAATCACAGCACCCAAGGCAATGCTTTGAATTTCTTATGATTTTCTGTGGTAACACTCATTTCTAAAGACACTAGTCTTGTGAGATCTTTCTTTTTTTGTTTTTGTTTTTGGTTTCTTTCTTTTTTTTTTTTTTCAGTTTCTTGAGTGTATAAATAACACCATCATAGTATATGGCCTTCTACCATAGACACAGCTGATAGCCAACTGAGAGAACTTTGAGAACATCATGTTGTTATCATTGTTGTCAGTTCCAACTGATAGTGACCCTATTCAAAACAGATAAAAGTTCTGCTTGGTCTTGTGCAATTCCCATAATTGTTATGTTTGTGTTCATTATGATAGTTATTTTGTCAATCCATGTCCTTGAGGGTCTTCCTCTTTTTCACTTCCTTCAATTTTCTGAGCATGTTGTCCTTCTTCAAGGACTGGCCCTCCTAAGAACGTGTCCAAAGCACATGAGACACACTCTTGTCATCCTCGTTTTCATCATAGCCATGCAACATAGATAGTGTCATATCCATGGTGTTCTAATGGAAACTAAAACACATTTATACAAACAGAAAATATAATGACATCTAAGAGAGGAAGATGTTGCATTGTATTATAGCACATTATCAGCCTTCTTAAGACAAATATTTTAGCAAACATTTTTAAACTTCTCTTTAATTTGCTTCTTCAAAATGTAAACAAATTCTTTGTATAAGGGCAACAAAGATATCTCTAGACCTTTTAAACAGGGTAAAGATCAGAATCCTAACATTGTTGGTTTGTCAAAAATAACACATTATAAATCCCACATTTGTATTGATTTTTTGGTATGAATTTTCAGTCAGAATTATCAATTGAACTTAGTCATGAAATATTAATAGGTTTTTGTGATATTTGGCAAATCTAGGTGACCATCAGAAATAAATTTTCTCAGGGTAAAGGAAAGCATAGGGTATGTCTGCAAAAATCTCTGTAATCGTTCACAAAATTTTGAGTGGTGGCTCAAGAAATCTTTTCAAATAAACAGCATATCTTCTATGAATCTGACAAAAATTTGCAGAACAATAGAGCTTCTAAAAACCTTAACGGCTGTGCCTCAGATCAGCCTTAAAGGAATCAAGACAGGGATTATATAAAAATATTTGTATGGGTGCTTTTGATTTAAAGTAGTATAATTTTTCAAAGTGAGCTGGCTGAGTTTTTAATTCATGGTTTTCCACCATATGAAGTGCTCAGTTCTTCTGTTTGAAAAATACAGTGAACAATTTCAGTTCTTTATTGTGTTTATCGGCTTTTGTTTTTGAAATTTTGTCCATAACTATAGATTATTTAAATTTATTTTTAAGCTAGAAGAAGCCCATATTCTATTAGGACATTAACATTTAGAGGGCAAGTGATAATATGTGAGATATTACAAAAAGGATGTGCTCTGCATCACTGGATTAAGCAGCAGACTGTTTTAACCTATAGCATAATGGAATTTAGTGAAGGGAAGTACTTCATAATAAACATTTTATAACTGTAAGACTTTAGATAAAAACTAGTAGATTGTGGGTTTATTTTGTTATAGTTGGACTCCATTCTTGTTAGGTGCCATTGAATCATTCCGTCTCATAATGACCCTATGCAGAACAGAATGAAATATTCACTCTGAGTTCCCTTTATACTCACGTTTCTCAGATGAGGTAATCTAAAGTAATTTGATTCTGTGTTCGGTTTAACATAGTCTTAAATTATTAAGTTCTGTCAAGTTGATTCTGACGCTTAACATCCCTTTATAGAGTGTCCAAGGAGTGGCTGGTGAGTTTGAACCACTGATTTGTGTTTCACACCAAACTCGCAGTGCAGTGCTTTATTGTTTTTAAGTGCCATTGAGTCAGTTTCGTGTCAACAAGGAAAAATACTCTGTTGGCCCCACTGGTAGTAGTCTGTAACTCTGAAAAGGATATGAAAAATGTGATCTAGTAGTTTTGCATGATGGCTTCATAGGGGTCATGATAATCACTTTACTGAAAACCATGAAGTCTGTGGTTTGAGCCCATTA
>NW_006408765.1:32454-39413 GCF_000296735.1 Chrysochloris asiatica
AAATTATTGAATGATGCAGAAAGCATCAAAAGAAAATGGAAGTAATACACAGAGTCGCTGTACCAAGGGAAATAGTTGATATTCAACTGTTTCAAGATGTAGCCCAAGGTGCCTTGAAGGAATTGATAAGAACAAGGCACCAGGAATTAATGGAATAAAAATTGAAATATTTCAAGAAAGTGAGGTAGCAACAGGAGGCACTCACTCATCTCTGCCAAGAAATTTGGAAGTCAACTATCTGGCCAACTGATTGAAAAAGATCTGTATTTGTCCTCATTCCAAAGAGGTGATCCAACAGAACGTGAAAATTATTGGACAATATCTTTGATATCCCATTCCAGTAAAGTTTTACTAAAGGTAATACAGAAACAGCTGGACGCAAACAATGACAGAGAACTTCCAGAGGCTCAAGCCAGATTCAGAAGAGGACATGGAATGATGGATATCATTGCTAATGTCTGATGGATCTTGGCTGAAAGCAGAGAATGCCAGAAAGATGTTTACCTGTCCCTTATTGACTCTGCAAAGTCTTTTGATTGTGTGGATTATGACAAGATGTGGACAACATTGCAAAGTATAAGTATTCGAAACACTTAATTGTGCTCATGAGGAACCTATATATGTACCAAGAGGCAGTTGTTCAAACACATGGGAACACTGAATGGTTAAAATTAAGAAATGTATGCGACAAGGTAGTATTCTTTCACCGTACTTATCCAACCTGTATACTGAGCAAATCATCTGATAAGCTGGGGTCTATGAAGAAAAACATGGCATCAGGATTGGAGGAAGACTCATTAACAACCTGCAATATGCAGATGATACAACCGTGCTTGCTGAAAGTGAAGAGGACTTAAAACATTTACTGATGAAGATCAAAGAACACAGCCTTCTTTCCTATGGATTACATCTCAATGTCAAGAAAACAAAAATCCTCACCACTGGATCAATAAACAACATTCTTATCAAGGAGAAAAGACTGAAGTTGTTAAGGACTTCATTTTTCTTGGATCAACTATCAACATTCATGGAAGCTGCAGTTAAGAAATCAAATGACATATTGCATTAAGCAAATCTCCTGCACAAGACCTTTTTAAAGTGTTGAAGAGCAAAGATGCCAGCTTGAGGACTAAGGTGCGCCTGACCCAACCCTTGGTATTTTCAGTAACCTCATATACATGTGAAAGCTGGACAGTGGATAAGTAAGACCTTAGAAGAATTGATGCTTTCGAGTGATGGTATTGGAGGAGACTATTGAAAGTGCCATGAGCTGCCCAAAGAACAAACAGATCTCTGTTGGAAGTGCAGCCAGAGTACTCCTTGGAGGCCAGGATAGCCAAACTTTGTCTCTCATACTTCGGACATGTTGTCAGGAGGGACCAGTCACTGGAGAAGGGTATCATGTTTGGTAAGGTGGTGGGTCAGAGAAAAAGAGGAAGACCCCCAGCGAGATGGATTGACAGTATGGCAGCATCAATGGGCTCAAGCATGGCAAAACTTGTGAGCTTGGCCCAGGACTGAGCAGTGTGTCATTCTGTTGTGCATAGGGTCACTATGAGTTAGTATCAACTCAATGGCACCTAGCAACAATATCAAGGGAATCTTCTAGGCCAGATAAATTCACGTCATACACATCAGTTCAGAAGGTTATGTTGACGGGTTTTTTTGGGGGGGGGGTTTCTTTTTTGTGGTTTCATATGGGTGATCATGATTAAAAAAAAAATTCCAAGTACATAGGATTATCATGGGAGATTATTATTAAGAAATTTATCACAGTGGCTTATTATCAAGAAGTTTTAAATAATGGAAATTGCTTAGGTGAGAAAAAGCTCAAGAAGTTTAGCTTTCTCCACCATGATATTGCATGTGTTTATTTTGGGGACAAGAAGGACAGCACTCTGAGAATTTCATTAGGAAACCTTTCTCCGTCAACTCTACAGTCTTGATATTGTCCCAGCATGCGTTTCTGTCCCCCAAACTCAAAGAACACTGAAAACAAATGTGATTTGAGTCTCTTGATGATGCCCAAACCACTACTGTGGCATGGCATCGTTTGAAAAGCCTTGAATTCTTCAGAATGTTACAGTTTTCTATCAGACTTTTCCCTTTGCATTTCATTTTATCTTTTATATAGAATATTAATTGCAAACTAGCAATAGCTGTGTAGTTATTTGCCATCAAGTTGAGCCCTGCCTGACTCATTGGTGAAACGTTGATTTACGTAGTAAAACTATCAAGTAGAGTTTCCTTGACTTAATCTGTGAATTCCTGGTAATGTAATGGATAAACAGTTGACTTGTTGTGACACTGTGCAATAAGCACTGGACTGCTAACCACAGGTTGTCGGTTCAAATCCACCAGTCACTCCATGGAAACCTTACACAGTATCACTATGAGTTGAAACCAACTCCAAGGCATTTCACAGCAACAGCTAAGTAAAAATTTGGCATTTCAAGCCACCTAGAAACTCTTGTTGGTGAAAGGCATGGAGATCTGTTTCCATAAAGATTGGTAGTGGTGGTTGTGTGCCATCGAGTAGTTTCTAGGACTGTAAATCTCTACATGAACAGAAAATCTTTTTTACCTGTGCAGTGATTGGTGGATGTGAACTGCTGATTTTGCCCAGTTCATAATCCACTAAACTACCATGGCTCCTTTCCATAAAGATTACAGTCTTGGAAACTCTATGGGGGCAGTTCTACTCTGTCACATAGTAGCACTATGAATCAAAAACTGATTGCGTAACATTCAACAATAACAACCTATACAGAAGCAATTTGCCAATCATTTCTTCTATTAAACCACATGGAAGGGTTTGAAATATCAAACTTTAAATTAGCAACCAGTGGCAAACCACTTGGAATACTCAGGTTCCTTGTGTTTTTGGTAAGTGCCATTATGTCTGTTCCAACTCATAATGCCCCTGTATAAGGTTTCCTAGGCTGTACATATTTGCTGGATTAGAAAATTTATCTTTCTTCCTTGAAGTAGCTGGTTGGCTCAAACTGCCAAGTTTATGGTTTGTAATCCAGTACTTATCCTACAGAGCCACTGCACTCCCCGTGTGGGAAATATAAGCAATTTGTTCTTCTAAGAATAAAAGCACAAATTCTTCAAAAGCATAAATTGTCCTGGATAAATTATCTAAATGATGATTTCAACAATGGAGGGCATCAAGGAGCTGTAGGTGCAGTGTAGTGAATGATTTAATTATTTAATGTCTCTTCTAGTCATACTCTGTAATGCCCACAAACAACATTTTTACTCTGTTGGGTAAGAGAAAGGTGGGACTAAATGCTCATAGCATTATATGATTTAGTTGTAAGTGGTTAACAGAGTTAATTGCGATTGTCAAAGCCTGGAATCCCAGTGTGTATAAAATGGGCCATCTCAGAAACAGAAATGAGGGACCTCACTACCATCAAAAAACAGCCAAGAGTGGAGCCTATCCTTTGCAAACTGAAATCCCTGTGCATTGATCCTTGTGCTGAGGAGAGGTCCCCCTGACTTGAGTAACTGTGACCTGAGCATTTCTGATCCTGAATTATAACCTGTTAACTTCCTAATATACCCCATCACTGTGAATATGGTTTCTGAGTTCTGCGTGACCTTTGCAATGGAATTTTGAATCCAGCTGAGTAGAGAGTGTTGTTAAAGGAATGGTTGATGTTGTGTTTTTACAGTTGATGCCAGAAGCAGGTTTTGTTGCAATGGTTCCAGACTTAAGAAATCATGGAGTTTTTAAGAGAAAGAATGAAGGGGTATGGGAAGTGAAACTTTTCATTCTTAGATGAGTTACTTTGGTAAAAGAAAAGGAATATAAAAAATGTTATGCTACAAAAGAGGGGAAAATGTCTGCTACTAAAGTCACCTGGAGCAAATGTCTGGCTGTTTAAACAAGATGACTGATGGGACCTGGATCTTTTTTAGCCAGAAGCCCAAGAACATTTGCATATGTGTGATAGGAAAGGATATTAGGTACTGTGATTACAGAGAGCTTGTAAATCCTCCTTATTGGATATGATAAAGAATTGCTCAGAAGACACAGCCTTTTTGTTTTAAAACTTCATAGAAAAAGCAACTGAGTTGGAAACCTGAGTGGCACCCAGAACTGTTGAGAGAGTAGAAGATTGTGAAGGAAAGAGCTGAAGAAAGAAACTGACTGGCATTTTGAATTTTGAGCAAGCAGTTTAATATTGGGCGCACTGAGTTAAGAAAAGTCTGTGGAAAAACAAAAAAAAAACAAAAAAAAAACCGTCCTAGAAAACCCATTTCTAGGACTGAAAGTTAAAATAAGCAGGCAAGTAGATGGCTTGGTATGCTCACTAGTGACTACCTAGGTCCACTTGATAAGGGGAACTGGAGGAGATTACAGCAATGAAGAAATCGTTGAGAGCAGAGAGGAATGGCTAACTTGTCTGAAGTAAAGGAGCTGTGTGGACTCCTGGAACCTATGGGCACTGACTAGCCATGGGCACTAGGATTGAGTGTTGGAAGATAGGACTCAGGAGAGGAGAGGGAGGAGACCAGCTGTTCTAAAGCACAGGGAGATGTGTCTGAATTTAACTTTGAGGACTAGGTCTGAATGACCAGAAGAGATAAATGTGTTACACTGTGAACTAGTGTAAATTGTTGCAATTTTGATGGCTTGCTCTATACTAGAAGTTGCTTATGGATTCAGATGTTGGAAGTTTCAACTGGAATAAGATTCTTCAGATCAAGAAAACATGCTGTTATATTCCACTGAGAGTACTGGACTGATAGAGATGGACAATTTAGAAATTGGGTATCTAATCTGGGAGGAGATAAAGGGATGAAGTGGTTGATTCATAAATTTTCATGGGGGTTCTCAGTTCTATGTTGCCTTTGCAATTAATTTCCAAACCCAGTTAATTCGAGAGAATTATGGGAGGGATGGTTAGTGTCATATGTTTTGTAGTAATTAAAAGAGCAATATCAGAATCTTGTTCAGGAAAAACAAAACAAAATAAAACATTATTTATACAGGGTTCTTGATTAAAGGCAAGATTCACTCATTTGTAAATAAATATGACTTGAAGTTATCTGAATAATATCTTAATGATTTTTTGAAACCAATATGTGTGTTAATTCAGGTGATATTAAATTATGTATATCTGCAATGCTTGATTATTTGGAATATACAAACATGAACAAGGCAGACATCATGACTTCAAGAATTTTATAACACATAAGGGAGTATACAAACTAAATGCTAGATATATGGATAGATAGGGATAGATGTAGAGATAAAAAGTAGGAAAGATATGATTTTATGCCATTATGCATAAATTAGGCTTTAATTAATTAAACTCTTAATATTCCATGTGAGGAATGGTATTAAGTCTTAAATTGGAGCTGGCTGGATTTTTATTCTAATAATATGATGATGCAATTGTTGTTGTTAAAAATGAAAGTATACAGTGATGAGGCTGCAAGAAAATTTTGTAATGTTAAAAAATAAATCTTCAAAGTTGAGGGTTTCCTTCCAATGCAAATTCTTTAAATGACAATTGCAACTGACTCTTTCATCTGTTTAGCCAGGATGTATCTATCCACAGACCTGTTTTGACGAAATCAAGGAATTACTGTGTTTACTCACTTATCTGTGTATACTGCTTGACTTGCTTCTTAGCTAATTTGACAGGTAACCCTACTGAATACAACCATTAACTAATTCTTATTATAAATAACTACAGCTTAATTCTTTGAATTTATCATTTGCTATTTAACATAGTTTAAGCACTTCTTATACACAATACCATTTAATCATCACAATCAACATTTGAGGAGCTCAGAGAAATGAATTGACATTTTCTTGACCATGCAGTCAATGAGGGCAGAAATGAGACTTGCACTTGTTGTGGTAAAGTTCAAGACTGGTTAAGCAAGAATTTGAAATATATAGGCTTACTGGATAAACTTTATCTCATATTTTAGTCCAGTCATTGTGTTTGAAGTAAGTGTACTTTTTACAATGCAATTGCTTCTGTATGTTTAATAAATATAGAGAGAATGGGTATTGGGAGCCATAAAAATACCTTTGATTATTGTAAAAAGCTGGTGGGGGCAGTGTCAAACTTCCTGTAACTTCACAAGTGGGGAAGAGTATATGTATCAATATCAACCCAGCACTGATTCTATGGTGCTGAGGTCAGACATACCTCCATCTTCTACCTTCTCACACCAAGCCACCTCTCCTACAACACTCTTCATCTTCTCACCTGGGTTTGATAATCCATAGCAATGGCCACATAGAATCAGATACTATGCTAACAAATGCTTATTAGGGAAGTTAACAGGTTATAATACAGGATCAAAAAATGCTCAGGGCACAGTTCTTTAATAAAGACAGACTCTTCCCAGCCATGCCCACAGGTAGGACTCTTTCTGGTCCCTGGGCTCTCAATCATGGGCCCCTTCACCTCTGTTCTGTACCAGCAATGTTGCTGTTAAATGCCCAAAATGTGTGCCACTCTACTATAAATGTCCAAGGGACATTCCCCTCTGTTATAAGCCTCACCAAAAAGCACTTGGTTCTAACTCCCCCCAGTTAAGGGTCTGGATCACTCCACTCCACAAGTGAGCTTTCTGCACGAAGGCACTTGACTTTCTTCATGGACTAGGAAGTCTGCAGCTTTGTCTGGAATTCTGGCTCTTGGTTCTGCTATTGCTCCTCCTCTGCAACTTGTTTTATGTCACATCTATGTCTCCTGGATCAAGCAGGTTCAATGTGCAGGGTTCTTTATTTTATTTTGTTTATTTTTGTTAAGTTTTTATTGTGAATTGAATGATAGTTTACATGGGAGAACATTAGCCTTACACTCATGCCATGGTACTTCGTCTCATTGCAATGACTAATGACTATAATCTCCTCCACGCATCAGCATTCTGTAGCATTTGCTTCCATTCCCTCTGGTTTTTTGTTTTGTTTTGTTTTT
>NW_006408765.1:39513-39992 GCF_000296735.1 Chrysochloris asiatica
CTTTAATTCGTGTAACTTTTAGGGTAGTGAATAGTGCTTAGTAAGTTCAATCAGTATTTGACATGGCACTGCTGACAGTACACAGTATTGCTCTCTTTTTTTTTTTTTTTTTACACTTTTATTGTGAATTGAGTGAAGGTTACAGGGCAGATCATTAGTTTTACATTCAATAAATCATTGCATTGCGTACAGTCCCCTCCATGCACCATCAGCTAACAGTATTTACCTCTATTACCCTTTTTTGTTAATGTACACATGGTTGTTGTTGTCATTGGTAAGTGACATCAAGTCACTTCCAACTCATAGCAAACCTTGTAGGGTTTCCAAGGAGCAACTGATGAGTTCAAACCACTGTCCTTGCAGTTCAAATCAACCATCTATCTAGTGCTTCTTCTATAGTGCAATACCACATTGAAAATATATATTTGTTTAAATGGTCAAAGAGCTTACCCTGCAAACCAGACTCCCACCCACAGGCA
>NW_006408765.1:48211-51476 GCF_000296735.1 Chrysochloris asiatica
TAGATCCCCTCTCCCTCTCCAATTCTAGAGTCCCCAGCCATTCCATCTCTCTACTCATGGTCTCTGCCTCTGATCTCTGGTGTCGCTGCTTCTCTGGATAGGGTCCCTCACTCCACTCTTCTCCCTTGATGGTCACAGGGTCCTCCACTCCAATGTGCAGGGTTCTTGGGAACTAAATGATATGTTCTACTCTTGGTTCTTCCTCGATGTGATTGAAATGTCCCCATTCCTGCTTCTGAGATGGATCATTTTGTACTCACATAAGAGTCCTAAGTTTTTACAATCACAATAAAAACTGTTAATAATCACTCAAAACTGAATAACATAATCCTGTCACTATCATCTCTTACCCTCTCTCCCCCAGAACAATTAGGAAAAACTAAGCTCAAAGATTTTGAGTAGAAGTGCAGTATGAAATAATTCACTACACTGCAGTTTTCAACTTTTAAAACATATCACACAATAATGGAAGTGATCATCAGCCACAGATATATAGCGTTTCTCAATAATTTTATTGCAGTTCATTATAAAAGGAAAACATCAGAATGTAAAGTAACTTCTTATTTAAAACCCCCAGGTTCCATTATAGATACTGAACAAAGTCTATATAGACACATGTTGCTAGATTTTGATGAAAACACAGATTATACATATCATATGTCATAATTTTTATACTAATTTGACAATTAAAATATTTCAGGATTCATTTGAAGATTGAGATTCATGTTACATCCAAAAATAAAACATTTATTTATTTGCTTATTTAGACTAAATAAATATTTTTTATAAAAGAAAATGTTACAGAGGGACTAGATCATATTTATAGCAACAGACATTCATTGATATTTAAACATTTATTGATTCTAAGACTTATTTGTTTGCCCTGATTGCCAACTTTATTTTTTCTCTTACTAGTACCTTGCATAGAAATTTTCATTTTAGGAATCAAATTTCTTTTTAATCTAAAATAATAGCTTGAGAAAATTTGTGGCTTATCAGTTATCAAAACTGAAACTGCGTAAATTTGATGAATGATGGATAAATAATAATAAAAATAATCATTTTTACTAGGTTAATTATTATTATGAATAAATATGATTTTAAAATTCGATTGTAAAGCTGTGAAGTTAAATTTTTTAAATGGCAGTATATCCTAGTTTAATTAATTTGACTTTCAGGATTAATATATATATATGTATGTGTGCAGAGAGTGAGAGAAAGAGTATGAAATATAACTCAGTATAAGAGTTAACCATAATATGTCAAAAAATTCTACTTTTATCTACTTCTCTTGATTAAAAAATACACAAAGATTTACAAAAACTAAGTTTCAGAAAAATGGTATTTATTTTAAAGCATGCCATTTTTGGTTTATGAGGAATACATATCAGACCAGTCTTTCAAAGAAAGAACAAGAAATCATTAAGGAACAATTATATCAACTAGTGCAGGAAATAAGCAATTACAACTTGTATGAAGAAAAATCAATATCCACATGTAACTCTTTCCAACAGTAAATTTAAAAGCAAAAAAAAAAAACAAAAAACACAAGTGCTTACTTTACTAATGAAAGTCATTTAACCAAAGATGATATCCTGTATAGAAAAAAATATAAGGATAATCACTGCCTAATACACAATAACCAAAAGAATTAGATGTATATCCTGATTTTGAAGATATTCATATATAAATTTCTTTTTACTTAATCTATGTGAAAGAGAATATATATATATAGCTTTTTCAACACTCATCATTTTCATATACTGTGAAACTTGTGAAAGCCAGGGCTTGACAGAACGGCCTTGGTTTCTGGGTCTCATGACTTGACTCCCTTTGACGGGGTGCAATCTTACCACACTTTCCTACTATTCATTTTAGTGGCAAATATTAACTTTTTTTCCTCCTCTGTCAGGTTTGGTCTTACAGTTTCCAACTTTATCAGGATTTAGTGTGCTATTTTTAAATTAATTTGAATTTTGGTCCTTAAATTGAGTATGCTTTCCTCATGGCAGTTAATTTTATTTCTGTATAAGTGATTTAAATACAGTTACATTTTATATATGTATATATTCATATATAAGGGTGTTTCAAAAAGTGTGGAAATTATCTGTTATCTTGCAATGATATTTTTCCATGCATTTTTGAAGCATTCTTGTGTATACCTGCTTTTATAAAACATTACATACTAGAATGACCTATGAAGTAGTTCTCTTCTATCATGGGTCAAAAATAGTCTCAATAAACCTAACAGCAGTATATAACATACACAACACACACACAGACCTTAGATAGGCAATTCTCTATTGGATCCTATATCAGTTCTGACTCATAGCAATCCTATCCACAACTGAACAAAACATCGCCCTGTCGTGTATCATTATCAAATGTGTTATGGTGGAGCCCATTGTTGCTGTCACTATGTCATTCCATCTAGTTAAAGGTCATCCTCTTTTTCACTGATCCTCCTGTTTACAAAGCATGATGTCTTTCCCCAGAGACTGGTCCTTCCTGACAACGTATCTAACTACAAGAAATAGCGTGTCAGCACACTTGCTTCCAAGGAGTAATCCAGCCTTCCTTCATCCAAGAAAGACCTGTTGGTTCTTATAACAGCTCATGGTAATTTAAATAATCTTTGCCATTACCATAAATGAAACTCATTATTTCTTCTTCAGTTGTGCAAATTTCAAATGTATATGAGATGATTGAAAGTATCAAGGTTTGGGTCAGGTACAGTTTAGTCCTCAAAGAGATTCTTTGCTTTTAAATATTTTAAAATGATCTTCTGCAGAAGATTTGTCTAATGTCATATGTCCTTTGATTTCTTGACAGCTGTTTCCATAAACATTGATTATGGATCAAAACAAAATGGCAACGTTAATCTTTTATCTGTTTGTCATGATATTATTCATTGATCCAGTTGTGAGAATTTTTATTTTTATTACATTGAAGCATAATCTATATTGAAGGTTACAGACTTTTCATTTTCAAGTACACTTTGCTTCCAGCAAATAAGGTTGTGCCAACTGCATATCACAGTTTTCCAATCCTGATACTACTTCTTCATATAATTCAGCTTCCCAGATTACTAGTTTAGCTTTCAGATTGAGTTGTTGTTGTTATGTGCTGTCGAGTCAGTTCTGACCCATAGCGAGCCTGTATAGGGTTTCTGAGGAGCAGATGGTGAGCTTGAAGTGCCAACCTTGCAGTTTAAACAGCTTTACAGTCTGGCACATTAACCCACAGTGCCACACCAGGACTCTTC
>NW_006408765.1:52086-54026 GCF_000296735.1 Chrysochloris asiatica
AACTCCTTTGGTAAAGTGGAGGGCAAGAGACAAAGAAGAGTCACAACAAGACTGATGATTACAGTGTCAGCAGTAACAGACTTAAGCATAGTAAGATTGTGATGATGGCATAGGAATAGGTAGTGCTTCATTTTACTGTACATAGGTTTGCTATGAGTCAGAACCAACTAGATGGCACCTAACAACAATAGCAATGTAGCTCTGTTATCTCAGTCACTTTATTGAACATTAAGTTGAAGCCTCAACAGTGTTAGAACAACGTCTAAATCTTGATTAGTGTCAAGACGTGTTGACTGAGCATTTTTGTCTGAATCTTAGATCAGTGTCAAGACATACTGACTGAGCATTTTAATGCTATATCCATACATTATATAGAATGTTAAGTACCATCGAGTCAATTTCCACTCACAGCGACCCTGTATAGAGTTTCCAAGGATCAGTAGGTTGGTCTGAACTGCTGACCTTGTGGTTCATAGTCCAGTTCAAAATCTTACAGTGCCAAACCAAGATATATATATATTCTTAAGTACCATCAAGTTGGTGCTGACTCATAGCAACCCTTTATAGAGTTTCCAAGGAGCTAGTGGTGAGTATAAACTACCAACCTTGTGATTCAAACCAATCTGGCAATACAGCATATTAACCTGCAGTGCCATACCATACTCTTTCTCTCTGTATATATATATATATGAGCATACTCATATGTTGTTGCTGTTAAGTGCTCCTGAGTTGGTTCTGACCAATGGTGACCCTGTATAGGTTTCTGAGGAACAGAACCGCTGATCTTGATATGCAGTTGAGTGCTTTTATATATTCCAGAACAAAAATTTGATCTTTTCTACCAAAATTGGAATATGTAGACTTTGCATTAAATTGTTGTTGTTGTTGTTGTTAATTACCATGAACTCAGCTCTGACTCATAGCAACTTTATGCACAACAGAAAGAGACACTGCTGCCCAATTGTGTACCATTCTCACGACAGTTCTTACATTTGAGCCCTTTGCTATTGACAATGCCTGGTCATGACCATGGAGGGTCTTCCACTTTTGTGCTGACCTTCCACTTTACCAAGCATGATGGTTTTTCCTGATATCATGTCCTCAGAAGTATGAGAGAGGATTTTAAAATTTATTTTATTTAAGTTATTTTACTCTTACCTTGTCAGTCATTCCCAAAACAACAGTATGCAAAAAAATGTGAACAGACTCCATGGAGTTTTCCAATGAATAACAATATCATGACTGGAAAGATGTTCTTTTAAAAATTGGATTTACATTTTTTTTTTTTGTTACTGATGTAAACATTTTGCTAAATATTAATGCATACATCAAGTAATTCTTTAAACTGTAAATTTCTTTAATGCTCCCTTTAAGAAATATTCAAAACAACAGCAAACATTCAGAACTTTAATTGCTTACAGTAATGTGACTTTAGGGATTTTTTTGTTTTTACATTCATAAAAAAATTAGAATTATTAAACCTTATTTGTAATTATGATGCAAAAATACAGCTGGGGAACTAACACATAAATTGAGTTCTGTCATATGCACAAATATATGCAGTTTTAAGTATATAGAGCATACAAAAAATGTTCATGTAGATAAACAAAAAAAAAAGGATCTGGTTGAAGCTGTTGTAAATAACTATTTACAAGCTATTGTGATATTCAACTACATTCATTATTCAACTAGAAGACAACAAAGATAATTTGCATCCCTCAGGATTGTTTTACCCAGTATAGTTAGGGAATCATCTTGCTATAGCGATACTTTCTAGTGTGTGTTTTTGCTCCTAAGTAAGAATTAAATTGTAAAGTTTCTTGGCAGTAGAAAAACAGAAAGTCCACTGAAAAACAAGCATTACTGATTTTGCAGAATATTTGAAGCATCTTAATAAGACCTCTACTTAATACTTTTTCATAAAACAGACTATTTGTTGC
>NW_006408765.1:55546-56652 GCF_000296735.1 Chrysochloris asiatica
ATCCATTTTCTCAGGTAATTTGTTCAGCATACAGATTGAGTAAGTATGATGAAAGAATACAATCTGGGATACATCTTTCCTAATTTTAAACTGTTCAGTGTTCCCTTGTTCTATTTTAACAACTGCCTACTGTTCTAAGTATAGGTTCCTCATGAGCACAATTAAGTGTTCCAGAATACTCATTCTCTGCAGTGTTGCCCATGGCTTGGCATGACCTAGACAATCAAAATCCTTTGTGTACTCAATAAAGTACATACAAACATCTTTCCAATATTCTGCACTTTCAACCAAGATACATCTGACATCACCAATGATATCTCTCATTCCATGTCCTCTTCTGAAACTAGCTTGAACCTCTGGAAGGTCTATGTCAATGTATGATCACATCTGATTTTGGATTATCTTTAGCAAAATTTTACTTGCGTGGGATATTAATGATCTTGTCTGATCATTTTCACATTTTGTTGGGTCACCTCTGTTTGGAAGGGCCACAAATATGGATCTATTCCAGTCAATTAGCCAGGTAGTTGTCTTCCAAATTTCCTGACATAGATGAGTGAGTTCCTACAGTGCCACATCAGTTTGTTGAAAGATTTCAATTTGTATTCCATCAATGTTTGGATCCTTGTTCTTTGTCAATATTTTCAATGCTTGTTGGGCTTCTTCCTCCAGCATCATTGACTCTTGATCACATGCTACTTCTTGAAGTGGTTGAGCATTGGACATTTCTTTTTGGTATAATGACTCTGTGTATTTCTTCCATCTTTTTTGGGTGATTTCTGAATCATTCTCTATTATCCCATAGAATCCTCCAATAGTGCATGTTGCTACTTGAATTTTTTCTTGAGTTTCCTCAGCTTGGAAAATGCTGAGCGTGTTCTTCCCTTTTGGTTTTCTAACTCTAGGTCTTTGCACATTTTATTATACTGTTTGTCTTCTCAAGATGACCTTTGACTCTAAATCGTAGACAACACACTTATTACTCCTGTTTCCATAGGCAAAAAAAAAAATATCTATCTATCTATCTATCTATCTATCTATCTATCTATCTATCTATCTATCTATCTATCTATTTATGTGTTAAAGCTGTTGATTTTCAGTATATA
>NW_006408765.1:57722-59070 GCF_000296735.1 Chrysochloris asiatica
ATCTATCTATCTATCTATCTATCTATCTATCTATCTATCTATCTATCTGTTAAAGCTGTTGATTTTCAGTATATAATTATATATGCATATATAAAATATGAAATCACAAGTAAGAAAAATATTTTTCAGGATACTTTACTTCTAATCTTTCTTAGAATGCAGTGATATGAACTACTGAGTTTTGCAAGGATAGCGCCAATTTAATCTATTTGTTGTCACTGTTGTTAAGTGCCATCAAGTTGGTTCTGACTAATAGTGACCCTATATAGTGTTTCCAATGATCAGCTGGTGGACCCGAACAGCTGACCTTGTGGATAGTAGTCCTTAGCCTGCAGTACTATACCAGGACTATTTAATAGTGTATTTATACACTATTTAAATTGATACTTTTTATATTGCATAATCAACAGGAATTTTGTAAATATTTTATTTATCTCTGGCTTCTTTTAGTATTATTTTTCTCTTTTAGCATAAAGAATAGTTTAGTCCTCAGACAACTGAGAGCTTGTGCTGTTTTGTGGATTCTGCAGTTATTTGTAATTTCTTAAGAACAATAATTGTCAGAAAAATTATAAGAACCTGAGGATTCTTTATTGATCTATTAAAAATTAAATAATTGAAATTGTTCTGAGAAGACAGAAAACATAACATGGCACTAAATAATGCCTGGATATTATATGTGTTATAATACTTCCTTTTAACTTGATAATTATCTGGGAAAAACACAACTGTATTTAAAAAAATTATATAATTGTGCTATAGCTTCCTATAGGTGATATTGAAACCTTTTAGGAAAAAAATTAAGTAATGCAATTCAATATATAACAATTAAGGAGAACATGCAACCCTACCAAAAAAATCTCATGCTTGAGAGGAAACAGAACTCAATTAAATTCTGATGTTACAGCATGACTTCATCAGAGTTGACCCAGTGTAAATTTTATACAAAATATATTTTTTTAACTTTCCCATTCCACAAGAGTAATAAGTCTCACATAAATTCATTGTTGTGGAATCCATTGTATTAAAATTACTTACAAGTTTCCATTTACCACAGAGTGGGCTTCTTTTACATTGATTTTGATATTTAACTCACTTCTAAGTTTTTATATCTAACATACTTGATTGTTTCTCAAGTGTAGTCATGTTATTAATGTAAAATAAGGCACCAGTCATGCTCTATTATAAATGGATACTATGGTTTGTGCTTTCCATTTTAGACATAAGCTTAGTCTTCTAATTTCATATACTAAGAAATACATATTATATTGGTTACAAGTCAGGCTGCTAACCTCAGGGTCAGCAGTTTGAAACTACTAGCTGTTCCACTGGAGAAAGATGAGGCTTT